>NW_022111373.1:98712181-98732679 GCF_000313985.2 Echinops telfairi
TGTATTTCCCTTTGGTGTATGGCCTTTATCTCCTCTATCATTTCCTCCTTTTTCTGTATTGTTTCCCTCCTATCCTGTATGACTCCAAGCAGCATTCTGAAAATTTCTTTCTGTGGCAGTTCAATGTCTGCTTCTTTTATGCATGTCGATAGGTTCAGGACATTTACTGCATTGCCTTTTCTTTCTCCTGCTTTTTCATTGAGGTCATTGGAGCTGATGGCTGTTTGTGTTAGAGCAGCCAGGTGCCATTTTTCAGGGAGTTGAAGAGCACTGGCTCTCTCTGGGAGACTTTTAGGAATTCTTCAAACTACCTACAGCTAATTTCACTATGGAATTTACCTACAACTTTATCCTCCTGTGGCTTCCCTCTCAGGGGAGTGCCCCACAAGGCTGGTGGGTTGCCTGCTTTGATGTAAAACACCACAAATGCTGCGCAGAATTGCCCTGGTCAGGTAGATCACTGAGGAGGTTGGGCAGAGGTTCCTGCAGCAGCTTGGAACATTGATGAGTGTTGGTCGAGCTGCCTTAGGGCATGTGAGGCACTATGGCAGGTGGGAGGAAGTTCCCTCAGTCAGTGAGAGCACAGAGGAAAAATAGGAGCCCCCCACCACCACCACCACACAGGCAGGAATTCCCCAGTAAGAAGTTGGGCAGAGTATCCCTGGTGGAGGTCGACAAGGCTTTCTCCAGCCTCGGGCTAGCTGCCCAAGGTGGAGCTCACCTAACTGGGTGTGGTGCATATGTAAATGCCCTAGGCTAAGGATAGTGGTCTGGAGGTCAGCAGAGGAGTGTGAGAGAACAGGAAAGAGACAAAGAGGAGGAAACAATAAATAAAAGTAAGCCCGCTGAGATTGTGGGAGGATAGAGAGACGAGAGGGAAACAAAAGTAACAATGTAGTTGAGCCCCGATCCCTGCCTGTGGAGCTGCAAGGGTTTAATGCCCTTGAACATTTTAAAGAAGTATTTTGCAGTAGATCTGCCCGTTTGGTTCCTTGACTGCTGCTTCCACGAGTGTTGATGGTGGAGCCAAATGAATGAAATTATTGACTAGCTCTTTTTTTCCCTACATTCATCCTGTTGCTGTCTATTGGTCTGGTTGTGAGGACTGATTTTCTTTACATGAGTGGTAATCCATACTGAAGGCTGCATTCTTTGAACTTCCTCCAAAAGTACTTTAAGTCCTCTTTTTTGCAGTTAGTAGGGTCATGTCATCTACTTATCACAGATTGTTAATGAGCCTTCCTCCAGTCTGGATGCGACCTCTTTCTTCATAGAATTCAGCTTCTCAGAATGTTTACTCAGTATACAGATGGAGTAAGTATGATGAAAGGCCACAACCATGACACACACCTTTCTTGTTTGTTTGTTTTCTTTTTTTTTCTGCTGCTAACCCCAACCCTCATGCTCCTCAAATGCAGGTGTTCTCTGATCATTTCTTTTACCTTCCCTTCCCTCTGGTCCCCTCTCCTCCATGGATCGAGACAGTACAACTCATCTCCTGGAGTTCATACCGTTAATTACATGGGGGTGGGGGAGGACACTTCCAGTTGGGTGGCCCACTCAGTGCACCCTCTCTCTCTCTCCACCTCCCCCCCATGTGCCCCCTGCATAGGGTGACCACCTCTCGTTGGGTGCCGAATTTGGAACCTGAATCTTCTTTGACTCTTTCCACCTCTAGCCCCCAACACCCTCTGAAGTTCCACTCATACCTGTCTCCTTTCCTTAGTTCGGGTCCTTCCTTACCTTCTGTCCCTCAGGTCAGAGCAGTCTCATCCGAGCTAGCCCCCAGAATCCATCTAACATACTGTACATGTCTTCTCATTTCACAGTAGGGTCACAAACCTCTCACTGGTCTCCACTGCCTTCAGACCCACTGGTCAAATTGCCTGGGATAACCTTCTCGGAGAGCACATTACTTAGATGACTCGCTTTCTTCTTTTATTTTTACTTTATATTGTTGTTCTTAATATACTAAAACCAAACATTTTATGTAACCATTTTTTATTATGCAGCTTAAGAAAATAGAGTAATTTTCCTATGTAACCATGATTTCATGATCGCTATTAACAATTTCCTATTTTTCAATTCTCAGTCCATATTCAAATTTCTCCAATCGTTCCCCCAAATGCCTTTCATGGCCGGGTTGTGTCCAACAAAGCTCCAAAGGAAAGAGAGAGAGTCCAGGGCTGTACTTGGTGGGTGTGGTTCTAAGGTCTCCTAATCTTGGTCATCTACACCTGTCACATCCTCCCCCCAGCCTTTTGAGCCAGTGGCTTTCCAGCTGTTACATAAATTTCAGATTACTCCTTTTCTGACTTGGCCCTCCCCCTCCCTGTGGAATGCGGGCTTGCCTGGGTATTCTCCAGGGTCACCTTGGACAGCATCATCCACTTCTGTGAAACAACCTGGTCTTCCCCAGAGTGCAGGCTCTACCTGTTCTTCCTGAGCTGCACCAGCTGCCTCCCCGAGGCTTTGACCTCTGCTCAGAGTTAGGGCTGGGTTCTGCCTGGGGGCCAGGGCGCAGTCGTCCTCTTCTTCCTGTCCCCAGGTGCTGACTTCTCTTAATTGTGCAGGCACAGAGAGAGAACTGGATGAATATCCCTTTCCTCAGCATCAGGGCGGGGTGGGGCGGAGCGGGCTGTGCCACAGGACTGGAATGGGCCTGGTGTGTGTTGGTGGGAGGGCTGTGTAATACAGGGAACTATTCACAGCTCCGCCTAGAAATCTTCTTTTTGTTTTTAGGTTCCTTGTGCATGTGCGTTTGCCTTTGTGCCCCCCAGCAAACAACACACACACACACACACACACACACACACACACGTCAGGAAGTAGTTCTTGAGGCAGGACCTAAAAGCGCAAGAGGTGGGGCCCAGGCTGGCGGAGTTCTCTGTCCAGTCCATCCCAACTCCTGGGGGCTCAGTAGCAGTCACACACTCTGCCGCTCCCCTCCAAGTCCTCATCTGGCTTTACCTCTGGGATGAGGAGGGCTGGCTTGCCTGCTGGAATAGAAGGGGGAGTCAGGGCATTACGTACGGTGATCCTTTCTCTATCCCACCTTCCCCAGTCTGATTCAGGAGTTGTGGGGCCCGAAAACCTTGTCACCCCGCCCTCAAAGAAGGGAAAAGACTTTGACCTGCTTGGTGCTACGGGAAGGGTTCCCTCCCCTTTTCAGCCCACTGCCCTTGAAGATGGTGAAGCTGTGCTAACAGGGACAATAGGAACCCCCAAACTGGGATGCAGACAGACTCCCAGGATGTGAGACCGGGGACTTCCTCAAGTGTGTATCTGGCCCCAGCGGGTCCCACGCAGTGCCAGCTCCCACTGCTCCAGGTGGAGGACAAGGGGGTCCCCGCGGTCCATCCATCCAATGGCCTAGTCTACCCTGAGGTCCACCACGCGGCCACTCAGAGGGTCACTGACCGCCCACCTCTCCTATGGCTTCTTCCCCCAGCCTTCTCTTCCCTGACTCCCCTCCCATCAGGCGGTGGTCAGGCCAGTGCCCCACTTAGCCCCGAGGAGAAGGTGTAGGCCCCAGGTTGCCCTTCCTGCCCGGGGGTCCCTTTCCTGGTTTTAAAACTATGCAGGACTCCTTCTTTTCACAATTACCTCTTGGGGTAGGTATAAGTTCTGCATGAGCAAAATTAAGTGTTCTGGATTTCCCACTCTCCATAATGTTATCCATAGTCTGTTATGATCTACATAGTCAAATGCCTTTACATACTCAAGAAACTACAGGGACACATGTTTCTGGTATTCTCTGATGTTTGCCTAGTGCCATGTCCTCTTCTGAATCTGGCTTGAATTTCTGGAAGCTCCTTGCTGTTGACACACTGCTATGAATATCTTAAGGGTCATTATTCTGCCTACCACAGACTTAAACGATGAAACAAAGGCAGTCATGTGAAAATATTGAGGGGAAATCCATTCCACACAGAAGAAGAAGTGGGTGCAAAGCCCTGGGATGGGAGTTCCCATGACACATTTAAGGACACAAGGTCACACCACCCAATTATAGTTTTCTTCCAGTTATAGATTGAAAAAGAGATGTGTCCCATGGTTCTGCAATAGCTCAGAAATCAGACAGAAACAGGGCAAGGAGACCTGAGTCAAACAACAGCTGGCAGATAATTGCTTGTGGATCTGTTTTGCAGTCCATCTCTTAAACTTTGCCAATTTTCTCCAAATCTTATGTATAGTAGACAGAAAATATGGAAATCTAGTACTTTTGAATAGTTTTTATTTTAAAAATCTTTTTTTTACTTTTGAAATCTAAATACCAGTCTCTTGATTCGAATGTTGAAGATTCAAAGAATATTAGTGCTTTAAAAGACATTCTATCTCTTTATTCTCTTACCATGGGATAAAATCTACAACTAAAGGAAGATGGAATATCAAGAATGAAGTGGCTTAGAGTGTCCACAAAACAGATGTTTCTTTTACTCCATGAATTTTTAAAAAAATAAAAGCATCCAGTTTAAATAGTGAAGTAAAATAAATAAAACTGCATTCTACAATCTCACAGACTACATATTTTTTATATTCTAGATTAGCAAGATGGTGGGTTCAGGAGAAGGGCAAAACTTAAATTCTCCAAGCATCATTTTTTATTATTTGTTGTTCCATACTAAAAATTGTAATATTTTGTTTCTTTCAAAACAACAACAACAACACTGTTTTTATCTGTACATTTTCCCAGTTTGATGATTCTAAATGTCTACTGGAGTCCTGGGTAGTACCAAGGATTAATGAGCTCAGTTGTTAATGAGAAGGGATTGCAGTGAGTCAGAATTGAGTCCAAGGTCAATGGTTTTATGTACCTATTGAAATGCTAGAGTATACGTTTGAAGAATAACTGCCACCAAAATCACAGACATGTTTTTGTATGTCCCATAATTTTGGGGTCAGAAAAGTAGAAAAGCTATGAAGAGCCCTCCCAGAAATCTCACTCACACCCCTTTAACAGGCTCTGACCTCATGACAGCTTAGTGAGTTATAGAAGGGTCAGTATACAGGGATCAATGAAGATCAATCTTCCCAGGAGGACATATAGAAGCGCAAAGCCAACTATTGCTGGTGTGTGAGCAAGTGGCGGGGTATTGGGGTTCATACCATCTTGACAAACCTATCACTCCTGGTCAGCTCTTCCTAATTAGGGGGCAACCCACAAATTTTGTGCTGTTCTTTTTATTATTGCTATGTTATTATTTATTTGTTAATTGATTGTTTATTGTTATTATTTATTTATAATGTGTTTATTTATTTGCCAAAATTATTTAAAAATGAAATCTCTTTTAACATGCCATTTAAAAAGCATACTCACACACATTTATTCTTCTAATAGCAACATTATTAAGTATTTGGGGTGGGCAGGGGAGGTCTTTTCAGAATCACTGCTCTATGTAATATAGTATGTGAGAACAAATTATGAGAACATATGATTTTCCATTTGTGAATGGTCCCACACTATACACATTGTTGCGCAACTTGCATTTTACACTCTGCTCAACATCCCAGGCACCATTCCGTGGCAGCAAGTCAGCGTTTGGAAAGCACCCTATCCAGCATCGCAGAGTTCATTGCTTCTCTGTGGTTTACTGCTAGTGCCCAAAGAAGAAAGTTGCTGAAATATGTCCAGACTGTGGCTTTCAAGAGAAAGAAATCTATTGTATATGTAGCTGACTTCATCCCAACATGACTTTGCTTTGGCAGTTAGTGTATCCTTTTCCTTATCACATCATCTGAGACAATGAAAGGCCTTTGAAATGTCACCTCCACTCCTCTTGCTGTACATGAAATGCACTCCCATAAGGCTTTCAACCACGTCATCTCAACAAATATCCCTTTTAACACCCAAGGTCAAGGGATTTCTCTAAGAGAATATATGATAAAATGACACAAATCTTGTATTCATTACCATAAATTATGAATTAAAGGGACCCTTATGCTTGTGAATTTACATGAGACTAAGAAAACAGCATGAATAATTTTTCATAAATTGTGTGGGGATGATTCACTGCCTTTAGGCACATATAAGGGGGGAAAAGATCCTCCTAGTATCTTTGGCAGCCTGCCCTTCAAAGAGGGAGTAGATTTTAAAATAAGGGACTAAATTAAGGTTTTATCACCACTACACAAAACATGGTATTGTAGCTGATGAATCAGAGTTAATTTTGACAAAACAAATAAATAAATAAAATCCGTTGCCCTGGAGTCAACTGAGTCCTGGTGACCCTGTGTGTGCATTACAGCGGAAGACTTCTCCATCGGGGGTCCACTGGGGCTGCTAACCACAAGGTCAGCAGTTTGAAACCACCAGCGAATCATCAGGAAAAAGGAGAGGCTTTCTACCCCCAGAAAGAGTCATTGTTTTTGAAATGCACAGAGGCGGTCCCGTGTGCTATAAGGCCACTCTGAATCAGAACCAAGTTCATGGCAGCGAGGGAAGACTCTTTGGGGAAGCAGATTGCCAGGCCAGGTCTTCCACAGAATGGTCGGATATGTTTGAATGGCCACCATTAGGCTGGACGAGTTTGGACGGCCACCATCAGGTTAGTAGTTGAGTAAAAACCATTCCCATCCCCCAGGGACATGAGTGTCCATAAACCTGGTTATTTTCCTCTTTTCCTTTTTGACCAAAGCAAACTTCAGTCTGTGCCCTTTGTGCTCTGAAGAGACAATACGGCGACCCCCACAAAAGACTCACCCCTGTGGCCATGAGCACAGAAAGGCAGGACTTGCATTCCTTTACTTCAGCCAGGTTGACCTCAGAACTTGCTAAAAACACAACGAATTAATCTCTAAGTCCTGGGAAATGCCACACCCTGCTAACTAGGAAAATTGCAACTCACACCATCTCCTCTCTAACTAGCATCAGCTGTCTATCTATGTAAGACAGTCCTTGTGGCGCGTGCTGTTTAACAGCAAGTAGTCCTGCGTCTGTTCTGTTTTGTTCGTTAACAGCAACTTTATGGAGCTATAATTCAGATACCATACAATTCACCCAGACTCAGTGGTCAGTCCAAGTTTCCCAACTTCACTAGGCCCAATCTTCTCACTTATTAAAATGAGAATAATAATATTTGCCCCACTGGACTTTGCCTGCAAATTAAGTGCGCGCTCTTCACCGATTCTGTGGCATGAAGTAAACACTGGATATATCGAAGTGCAACCGGGGATGTCATTTTTGTTGTTCTTGTTGCATACCCAATGTTCTGATTGAATTTTATAATCAATCTGATCTCTGATTCATTTTCTACTTTAACAGAAAATGGAAAGCCTAATTCTGTCAATTTATGTCAATTTATACTGAATCCAGCCCAATGAAATATGTTCTCAATCTCTGTGGATTAAAAATTAAATAATGAAAGATTCTGCCCATCCTCCATTTTTTACGATGGGTTCTGGGTTTGCTAGAGGCTGTTGTGAGTGGCTGCTGCTGCTGCAGTGGGGGCTTCCCCCTCCTCTCTGATGATGGTCCATGCAAGGAAATTAGTGGCTCCAAAGGATCTTACTGGCCTCCTCTTACATCTTGAGCTCCATCAGCTACGTGCCCCTACCAGCAAATTCAGCACAGTGGGAAATACCTGCAAAGGCATCAGCTCTCAAAAGGCCCAGACAGGAAATGGGAGAGAAGACTAAGGTGACCAGATTATAACATTGGTAAAGCAGGACACCATTGACCGGGGGCTGAGGGGTGGAGGGGGGTTCTTGATTAAAACTTTGGTCTATATGGAGCAACAAAAATTTTCATAGAATGCAAAAGTAGTATTGTAATATATATTTTTAAATTTCAACATAAGTACAATTTACAGATATAATACATTAAAAATTATGTACAGTATTATTTTATTCTTTGGCATATTTCTCATTTGAGTGAATTTTTTAGCAGATTGCTGTCGTTGTTTAAAAGGTCATGAAATTTTTCACAAGAATTTGTTAAATTATATTTCACACGTAAAATGGCTTTCAAAGTCTCAACACTTAATTGTGATTTTTCTGATGTCCACACTTTATTTACCGTAGTAAAAACGCAGTCAGTCGCAGCATTAGTTCCTGGTAAGGACAGTGTGTATTCCACAATTATTAGTTCATTATTGTATGGAACATGGTTTGTTTCAAAATGATGAAATATTTCTAACCATTTGTTCTCTATTGTGATTTTTGCTGACGCCCAAGATTTAACCTTTTTCTTATCAGTATATATTTTTAATAATGATACCTCATTAAAAAGATCATTTTCAGAAACATTACTATATGGGAAATTTTGAGTAATATGATCGAATGATTTTTGCACTCCATTCCAGTACTGTCTGCTAAATTCAAGAAAACTTATGTATTTATGAAATAAATAAATAAATAACGTACCTAAATTATCTGAATAGCTGATTTGTTGACATCACTTGTTTAACTAGCACTAGCATGCAGTACGATGTGTATCATCTGAGAGACAGTTACAAAATGTTTTCCTCGTTGCCAATGCCAAAAAATGCCATTGTTCATTAAGTCCAAACAATGGTGGTCGAATTCTAACAACTGATCAACAATGCGAACTTTGATAAGCAGTTCTCAATAATCAATTCTTAACAATTATTTGTTATTATTAAAGTTTAACATTATAAAATTAACAAAAATAATATAAAACTCATATCCTGGAGAAATAGCCCCATGGAGGCCGAAAACCATATATTCCCTTCCCGTTCTCCTGCCGTTCCCTAGCTTGTCATGCATTCTTTTTAAAAATCGGGACTTTTAAAAAATGCCGCGGGATGCGGGACAAATTGTTCAAAATCGGGACTGTCCCACCCAAAGCAGGACGTCTGGTCACCTTAGAGTACACACCCAGCCCAGGCCAATAGGTAGTTCTCTTTTGTCCATTCCTTGGCTACCAGTGTGGTCCGGCTCTGAGGAACCAAGAACAAAGGTCAAACTATATATTTTTTTCACCTCACTCTTCACAAATGTGGATTTTAAGACTCAGTCCTTGTTTCTTGCTTCTATTCTTTGCCTTCTGCTACCATACCCGTCATGGGATGCACTGCCCAACATGGGCCATGTGGTTTTGCCTTCCAAGTCCCTGTTTTCTTGGGAACTCCCCCTCCCTCCCTTCCCAAATACCCCAGGAGCAGCCATCCAAATAACACAATTCTGCCTCCATGTTCATTGGGAATTTACACTGGAGATCAATGTCTCCAGTGATTAAAGTTAGAAAATATAGAACTCGGAGATGGCCAACAACGATGTTTGTACAAGAGGATGAAACCAAGACTTCGCAGGCTTCCTGAGAAGCAGAGGAGAAGCTGAGAGAGGGAAAGAGAGAGAGAGAGAGAGAGATCCCAGCCCTGGCTCCCTTGGTGTCTGAAACTCAGCTCTATTTGAGCCTGGCTGTGACTTGAATTCCAGGACACTACGGTGACCATCCGATGCATTCCTCTTTTTGCTTAAGCTGATTCAGATTAAGTCTGTGGCATTTGTAACTCGAATTCCTAAATAATACATTCTCCAAACTCATGCACTGCTATTTTTCATAATAAGGGGAATAGTGTTAGTCTAAGGAAGTAACTATGTTCATACCAGACATGGGTGTAGGACTCACAAGAGTCAATAAACATCAATCTAAATGAAAAATACTTGTATATATATGAATTCTTTCTTATATGAAACATGAAACAATTATAATATGCAATAAGTTGGATTAATTTTCTCTTTTATAGTAAAAAAAAATTCAATCCCAGGCAATTTTTATCATCTGTGAACATGTGAGGATGTTTGCTAACTTATAGGCACGTACAAGTTCTTTGTTAAATAAAAGTTAGTTTGCAGAGTTAATTGGAATGTCTTGTAAAAGTGAGAGTCATTTTGGATATATATTTTGCTTTCATTAGCTTCATTTTCAAGGATCTATGAGCCCTGTGATAATTTTCAAATGCCTGGCATGTTGCTTTATAAAATATTTGCTATTCATTTGTTAACGATAAAGTCTGTTCCTGTCTGCCCATTACAACATTGGGTAAAATTTCAGAAAATAATTGCTTAATCTAAATTTTGATTTACACACTGCTTAATAGCTTCTTACATATTTAAAAGGTATAATCTCAAAGGTGACCAGTTTAATATCAGAAGAAAGATAAATTAAATTTGATCAGAAGTTAGGAAATAAATTAAGTACAATATTTGGCATTCTAATTAGAAACTAACCCAGAATTCAGTGGTGTAAAATCACACTCAATGTTTGTTAACTCATAAATTCTTAGGTAAAAACTTTGAGAGACTCTTAAATGAGTGGTTTGGCTCAAAGTGTCTTGTGCAGTTGAAGTCAGCATGGCACCAGAAGACTTGGTTGGGGCTACTGTTCCTATCGAAGGTGGGTTACTCATATGGCTGGCAAGTTTGGTGCTGGATATTAACAGGAGCCCTCAAATGGTCACCCCAGCACCTCACTGTTGCTTCAAGGCCTTCACAACATGGATGCTACAATCACCTGGGGCGAGTGTTCCACAAAAAGAAGAAGACAGAAGAAGCTGCAATGGCATTCATGACAGAACCTGCCACCCCAAAACATCCTATTGCTTATATACACAGGTCAGCCCTAGGCAGGGGGACTATCAGTACGTAAAAGCCCCAAACATTTGAGACCGAAATCAAGGATTACAGCCTTCCGTATGGATTATAGCTCAATGTAAAACAGTCCAAAATCCTCACAACTGGACTAATTGGTAACATCATAGTAAATGGAGGAAAGCTTGAAGCTATCAAGGCTTTTGTCTTGCTTGGATCCACAATCCCAATCAATGCTCGTGGAAGAGCAGGCAAGAAATCAAAAGAGGTGTCTCACTGGATAAATCTACTGCAAGGAGGTCACTTTGAGGACTAAGATGTGCCTGACCCAAGCCATGGTATTTTCAATGATCTCATATGCAAGTGAAAGTTGGACATTGAATAAGGAAGATCAAAGAAGAATCAATGCATTTTAATTGTGGTGCTGGAGAAGAATATTAAAAGCATCATTGTGGTAGTTACATAATCTGGTGTCAATTTGAGAGGATTACGAGTGAAGGGGTAGGGTCTAGTCTGTCAATTGGATCATAGTTAATGAGGCCTCTGTGTGGGCATGGCTTTCTCCTGAGAATTCTGGGAAATCCTGTATTCCCTTTTGGAGGCGGGAGACACTTCTCTCTCTCTGTTCACTCCCTGGGAGATATTGCAGCTGACAAGACACATGGAACTACATAGTGCCCTGAGGTGGAGAAGCTACATGGACCTACCCTGATGTAACCAGACCTTGGAAGCCGGGAGAAGCCACATAGAGACCCTGCCAGCACTGAGATCCTTACAATGCTACTGGATCCCAAAACTTTCTTACCACTGGCTTGTGATTGTCTTGCATTCAACGTCATTTCATGTGTTTTGTGAGTCTGAAGAGGACTTTATAGATTAGTATCAGACATATGGCCTAATATCAGACTTATGGACTTGATCTGGACTGGGCTGGGAAGATTTTCAATTGCTCTTGTATATAAACCTCTTTCTTATATACATAAGTGTGTCCATGAATTTGTTTCTCTAGTCTACCCAGACTGACCCAATTATGAACTGCTAAAAAAAAGGCAAACAAGTCTCTCTTAGAAGAAGAATGGCCAGAGTGCTCCTTAGAAGCAAGGATGGCAAGACTTCATCTTGCACACTTTGGACATATTAGGAGCGAGCAGTCCCTGGAGAAGGACATCATGTTTGGTACCAAAAACAGGACAAACCTCAAGGAGATGCAAAACCTGCACCGGTGGGCTCAAGCATGGGAATAAATGTGTGGATGGTGAAGGGCCGGGCAGCATTTCATTCAAGTTCAATATGGGTTGGGCAGACTCAATGGCAGCTAACAACAACAACATGGAGGCTAAGAAACTATGATTATTAATGAGGGGAAAATTCTATAGAAAACAGCACACACAAAAACAATTTTAACACTATTTTGTTGTTGTTGTTTGGTACTGTCAGTTGGTTTCCAATCATCATGACTCTGTGTACACCAGACCAAGACACTGCCTGATCCTGACCACCTTTAGACCCGTTGTGTTTGAACCCACTGTTACAACCACTGGACCAATCATCTTGTCTAAGATCTTCCTCTTTTCTGCTGACCCTCTACCAAGCATGATGTCCCTTTCAGGGACTGATCTCTCCTGATAACATGTTCAAAGTGCATGAGATGAAGTCTCACCATCTTCATTTCGAAAGAGCATGCTGGATGGACTTCATCCAAGACAGATTTGCTTGTTCTTCTGGCAGTATATGGTTTTTTTAAATGTTTTTCACCAACACCATAATTCAAATGTATCAGTTCTTCTGTGGTTAGAGAAATCAGGATATCGACCAGTCTAAATTGATTGTGTTAGACTGGATTGACTAAAACAAAGTCGGTGACACTCATATGTGTAATAGAGAGCTTTAGATCAAGAGGTAATTATATATCAAGTAAACATCTCAGCCCAGCCCATAATGAGACCATAAGTCTGACACTAGTGCCTAAGTCCAATGCTAGTCCATCAGACCCACACGGCCACAGGCAATGATGCAGAATACAGGGCGATCACCGACCGGTGGGTGCAGAGCTGTGTGGATCCAATTACAGGGTCTCTGGCAGCTCTTGGAGTGACTCAACAGCAGGAAGATGAATCAGAGAGAGAGAGGGATGTTCCCAGGATCCTCCTTATGAGGAAGTCATACCCACAAAGAGGCACCTGATTGACAGGCTAGACTCCACCCCTATACTTCAAGCTGACACAAAATTACGTTAACTGCCACACTGATATTGGAGATAGGTTCAGAACGATGATTCAAGGAAGCTCACTCCCATTGAGTTGACTCTGATTCACAGCAACCCCATAGGACAGGAAAGAACTGTCCTTTGGGGGTTCTGAGACTGGAAATCTTTATAGGAGTAGAAAGCTTCATCGCTCTCCCATGGAGTAGCTGGCGGTTTCGAACTGCTGACCTTGTGGTTAGCTGCCCAATTGGCAACAACTGCGCCACCAGGATTCCAAGAAATGTGATAATACTGAACTACGTGACTGATTCAGGCTTAGATTCAAGCCTCTTTACTCTTGGGTTGAGCTGTGGAAGTAAGATGGGTTGGCAGTTTAACATCTTTGCATCTTCCTTGCCATGTGCCTTTTTACAGCAAAGGCTGGAAACCTACCCCTCTTCATTCCCACACTCCCTCCCTGGAGTCAGGTTCTGGACATGACTTTGCTGTTATTATAGTGAGGTGCCGTTGAGTCAGTGACCCCATGGACAACAGAGCAAAGCACTGCATGTCCAGTCCTGTGCCATCCTCACAATTGTTGCAGCCACTGGGTCAGTATACCTTGTCTAGGAGTTTCTTCTTTTTTGCTGACCCTCTACTTTACCAATCATAATGTCTTTTCCTGGGGACTCATTTCTTCTAATAACATGTGCATAGTACATGAGATGAAGTCTTACCATCTCAGGGAACGTCCTGGCTGTATCCCCGCCGAGCCATATTTGTTTGTTCTGCTAGTCCATGAAACTGTCGATATTCTTCGCCAACACCGTAATTCAGAGGCATCAAATCTTCCGCAGACTTCCTTCTTTGCTGTCCAGCTTTCACGCGCACATGAGGTGACTGAAAGTAGCATGGCTTGGGTCAGGTGCACCTTCGTTCTTAAAGGGTCATGGGGAAAGCCAAGAAGCAGGGCCCAGAGGAGGCAGCAGGAACAAAGCAGATATTAAACGTCTTAAGAGGAAGACCTTCAGCAGTGGCTTTCTGACCCCTGAGTGGAAACAAATGAATATGTTCCTGGAGCCAGCAAGTTCAGTGGTTGATGCCTTCTCAGGAAGGTGGGGGACTGAATAGTTAGCAGCTTCCCGAGAGGAGCAGGTCAATAGAATGGTTTCTGAATTCCAATTCACATGTTTTGGAGATACCTAATCAATCCCCTGTGTAAGATCCCTTTTTTATCAAAGCTATCTGGACCTAAATTCTATTATAGAGTTTGTTAATTCATGAGCATGAGAAGAGCAGGCTGACATCTAGAACTTGTCCTGATGCTTATACTTGGAATTTCTGTTGTTAGAGACTGGCCTGGCACTCACTGACTGGCTTGGGTACTTCCTTGGTGACCATACACAATGTCCTAGAACAGTGGCTCTCCACCTTCCTCATGCCGCGACCCTTTCATACAGTTCCTCATGTTGTGCAACTGTAAAATTCTTTTCATGGCTACTTTATAACTGTAATTTTGCTACTATTATGAATCATAATGTAAATATCTGATATGCAGGATATATTTTCGTTGTTACAAATTGATCAAATTAAAACATAGTGATTAATCACAAAAACAATATGTAATTATGTATTGTGAAATATTTATTTCTAATTACAAATAAATGAGATGTTGTCTTGAAGCATGGTGTAGCATGGGTAACAGTCTTCACTGTTGGGCTCTCATATGTGGGCGTATCTGCATGTGGGTGGACCCACCTGGAAACAGAAAGAGGAGCGGTGTCTCGCTTCCTAAGACCATTGGAACTATGTGTTTCACATAGTCTTAGGCGACCTCTGTGTAAGGGTCGTCCGACCCCAAAAAGGATCACGACCCAAGGTTGAGAACCACTGTCATAGAACACCAATATCAGCCCAGGTCACTCTGGCCACAGAGCACCAAGACAGACCAAATCACAGTAGTGCCTTAGACATACATCAGAGTAGTCTGTTTTGTGCCTGAACACGGACCAAAATATGAACATTGCCGAAACTGCCAATGACCAAACACACCCTGTTTTGATCATATGAGTGACTGCTTTGTCTTTACCCATTACAGCTTTAGCCTTCTCTCTTTCGAGATAAGATTGATTATGGTACCCAAACAGAGCAACACCCCCTCTCGCCGACAGCAATTGAGAGAAAAGCTTTTTCTTTTACCCTGCCCCCAAATTACCTAACACAACTCAGATTCTGCAAGTCTTTCCAAATTCTCACATGGGGATGCCCCACCCACAGTTCTCAGTGGTGTGTGGCTTCCCTTTCTGTTCCTGGTGATCTATGTGTGAAAACCTCAGGCTTTTCCAGCGTTACCAGTACATGCTACTTACAGCGTTCTTTTCTATGATGACATGAACTACTCAACGCAGAACAATTATTTAATTTTTTGCTTTTCTCTCACTTGCCTGACAGCAAAACATTTTTCTAAAACCATTTATAAAAACGATTACCTGTCATGGTAATAGTTTTGTGTCACTCTCAAAGGCACACTAATCACACATATGAAACTAGAAAAAACAAAACCAAAAAGATACACCATGGTTAATTTTTCTAGAAGGTAATTGAAACTGAGGATCAGTGTTATACTGGATTGGGCAATACCATTTCTTGAATGCACACAATACGCCGGGCCCTTGTGTGTCATTAATACCCCTCACTGACTGAATCATCACAACCACACTGCAAAGAAGGTATTTTCATTCCCAGCCCACAAGTGAGAACAACAGGGACTCCGGAGCGCAGTGGACTGGGTGGCCCCTCCTGACTGCCCACTATTAGTGCTGGCATCTAAACTCAAGCTGCTATGATTTCAAAGACATGTTGTTTCAGCAACAGGAATAGAAGTAATATGACTTTTTCCTAATGAAAACAAAAGGCCATTTCTCCTGTTAAAAATCCTGGGCCTTGGCATTGTTTGTGAGACTAGGGAGCACGCACTCAGCGAATATCTGATGGATTAGCTACTCAGAGGAAATGTTTTAAGAGATCCTCGACTGAATGTTTATTTCCTGTTCAGGACTGACAGCGTCATCGAATAATTAATGGGTCTTTTCCCTCTGTCTTAGGAAAAATGAAGAATCAACACAACAAAAATATAAACAATTTGCAACATAAAAATCATGTGCATCCTCCCCAAAAGATAAAGTCCACATGAAATGAGCCTCGTTCTACACCAGCTTGCTTTTTAGCAGTGAATCTGAAGAAACGAGACGACTGACTGACTGACTGACTGACTGACTGACTGACTGACTGACTGCGTGGAGACAGTCCATTAACACATATCACGTGAATTCATGATTAACTGCAGTTACTACTAGTCATTTTTTCTGCCTTGAGAGAGGTTATAAAGGAGGCGAGATTCTTCCCACTCTTTGAAACAGTCATCTGGTGATGAATCAAAGCCTCTGGGATCATTCCGTGAGTTAGAATTTTCTGTAGGGCAGAAGACCAGCGAAGGTGGTAAATCCGCAGATCTCGAGTTCGCACCTGCAGACCTTCATCAGAGGTATCCCTCCGCCACAGACACAGGTCGTTCACCTTGGCTCTAACCACCAGTCCCCTGCTCACTTGCATCATGGGAACAAAATGGGTGAGCTCACAATGGAAGCTCCTTGAACAAGTTTCGGTTTTGTCTTGTGTTTGGGTTTCTGTTCACGGAAAGGAACTTCCTCTTGGGTTTGCAAATGTCAAATAACACATTCCGGGTAGAGAAAATGGTGGAGGGAAACCTGTTGTCAGACCAGGAAAAGATGGCAGTGCCCTACAACTGGGCAAACGTGTTCGATCAAGAAATTATGTGGCAGTCCACTAAGGTTTTAGGAGTGCCTTTGCTCCATCGTGCCCTGCTGGGATGGCAACTTGTGAAGCAGGCACTTAGCCCTGTGGAAAGCTTGCTCTGCTTGGCCGTAAAATCTAGTTGGTGCTGGTTGAGCTCATGCTAACTTGTGAATTGTTAGCAGAGAACAAAACAGAAAAAGATTCCAAGTCTACCCTCACGGAATTGACTTAGAGCAGTCATAAACAGTGAGACGCGCACCCAGACACTAGCTGGAGCAGCAGACAGACCACGAGCATGTGGCCAGCTGAATCCCTGTCTGTTTCACTTCCATAGTGGTAGTCGCTATTTTGGTCTCCTGGAAGGAAGAAGAAAAGAAGGTCTTAGAAGACACTCAGCAGAATAGCCTTTATATTTCAAGGAAGATTACATTTCCTTGCCTTGTAGAAAGAAATAAAGTTTTGGATTTTGTTTGAAACACCCATAATCCCATTCTCAACATCATAAGAGGCACAAAAATTCAGAGGGAAAATATTTCTGGAGTTTTCACATACACAGTATATTTATTCTCTCATTGCTTAATTTGGTGTTTTATTTCCTCAAGTACCAAAATCCAGTAAATAGTCTTTAAATGGCAAGAGAAAGCATTAATGAAAGCCAGAAAAACAGTTTCCCAGCCAGGAAGCCAAACCACAAGTATCCCAAAATGTGATTTCACTTTAATGAGCTGAGGAATATCAAATAGAGAAACAAAGAGAGGGAAATTTTAATTTATTTTGAACATCTGTCAAAAGGATTTCCAACTTTGGATTGTTTGGAGAAAACAGATAAAGAGAAATAGCTCATCAATGAGGAATTCAGAATCCAGGGTCAACAAAATAAAGAAGATATTCCCCAAACCAAACTCACTGCCATTGAATCTGTTCATTTTCCTTGAGTCATTTGAAATTCACTTACCATTCAGTGCCTGCATTTTTTCCCATCTGTAAAACGGAGCCAAGAAACACATATATTAGGAACCGAGAGACTAAAGATGACATAGGGCGGAGGCATGATTGCTGTGGCCTGTTTTCTAAGCACTGACTCTCCTTGGACAGGCTAGCTAGTAGGTTGACTTCAACCCTGAGTCTGGGGTATCATAACCCCTGATTTCTCTCCCTGCATCAGGGGTAGTAAACAAGATAATTCATAAGGACTCAGGTGGCATCTCTTCTAAGATGTGTTGTCTACTCTGCACCCACACCAGAATGGAAAAGGCTTTGTACACCCTCGTCTGTTTTCCTGTAGTATGCTTGCTGGGTATGTCTCTGACTCCACTTAAATAGGCGACGCAGTCAAGGCAAGGTAAAGTGATACACAGATTATGCTTGTCTCCCCCATTGCACTAGGAACTCTTCAAAAATGAGGCTGGATTTATATTCCTGGAGCCAAGTACAGTGACTGGCACATGAATTAACTAATTGATATCATTCCTTTCTTATTCTGGAACCCCGGTGGAACAGTGGGTTAAGTGTTGGCCTGCTAATCTCAAGATCAACAGTTCAAACCCTCCAGCTACTCTCAGGAGAAAGAGGAGGCTGCCTGCTCCCGGGAAGAGACACAGACTCAGAAACCCAGATGGACAGTTCCACACTGCCCAACGGGGTCTCTATAGGTTGAAATTGACTCGATGGCAGTGGACTTGGCTTTGGGTTGGGATTTCTTTCTTTGTATTGTTAACCACTCAAGTCACTTTAGCTGTCCTACTCTGTGATTGGACAGTTCTGATCAATCAGTACTCGATAATAGCACTCAAGCGTTTCTCCCGAGACCATATCAAACATGCTCTACCCCTTATTCAGTAACAATTTCATAAGCAGAGATCAGAGGAGATACGTGAACTACATCTAGACTGTGGGTGTTAGCTGCCACTGAGCGATTCCAGCTAACGGAGACTTGGAAAATACAATGTAGTGTCGTCCCTTTCACACTCAATGTGCAGTCAAGCACGCTGAGAACCTGGCGAAAATGAAGATTCGAATCCAATTGGTTGGAGGCTGCTGAGATCCTTTGCAAATTCCCAGGTGACGTTGGTAATCTAGTCACAAAGTAATCATCTTGAAACAGATGGTGGCACAGTGGGTTAAGCATTGGGCTCCTAAAAACAAGGTCCTCAGTTTAGACCCACCAGTTGCTCCTCAGGAGAAAGATGCCCACAAAGATGAACAGTCTTGGCAACCCTTGAATTCTACGCTGTCCTGCAGGTCACTTTGAGTGTGAATCAACTAGATGGCAGCGGCAGTTTCTTGTTTGTTTGTTTGTTTGTTTAAGGTACCTGTAGATCTTAGGAGTTCAGGGTTAGAATGAGGATGGCACCGTATCATCAGGGATCCTGCTTTCTTCTATTTTTCAGTTCCACATCTACCCTAGGCATGCTTTACAACATCAGAGATGGCTGCTGCAACGCAAGCATATCTATCATGTATGTTTGGCCCACAGTGGTGCCCCGCATGCGGGTATGAAGTGAGAAAGTATGCCACAGATATTTAACTAGTTGGTCAGTGGAGCTTCTGGACTAATAGAGGAGAAAGAAAGGTCTGGCAAGCCAGTTGAGAAAAGCGTTGTTATATTGTTAGCAGATTCCAACTCAGATTAACCATGCACGGTAGAATCACCTTATAGTTGTTCCTTATTCCAAAGCTCCACCTGGTCTGACGTTTACCAAGACTTACTGGGAGTCCTGTCCAAGAACTGACCTTTACCTGAATTCATTAGGGTCCCAAGATAGTGGAGGCACCTAAAAACCTGAGAACATGGAATCTCAGAGGAGGCCTCCTGATCAAAGGAGGCCAGGAGGGAAGTGTACACTTTTGACACTGGGCTGTGTTGAGACCCGTCCACCCCAAACGGCTGTCCTTAATAGAACCAGAAAAGACAGAGACAATGACTGATTCGTGTGAGAGCTGAGTGTAAAGGCTGAATCCTGGCCCAAAGCTATCACACTCTTAATAGTCAAATGATAATCATCTTGTTCGCCATCTATAGTCTTAACCTCTGGACTGTGCCCCATTACTGAAGAAAGTACACCATGACTGCTAATGGTGAAAGTCACTTCTGAAAATTCACTTACCCGATTCTGTCTCATGAGTTCTCTGACTTCCTTTCTGGACACTCTTGGTACACAAACACAAAAGGAGTTGAATGGAACCAACAACAGCTAGTGTCACAACCTTAGTGCCTCTTTATTGGAATACTGTTCATTTTCAGTGCTTAGTTTGGGTCAGGTGTTCTTTGCATCCTTGGGCTCTGGGATTCTGCGAATGTGACATAAACTGAGATGCTGGCTCAAGGATAGTGGCAGGCCTTCAAGTTTATTGCCCCTGAGATTATAGCTTATCAACAAGGGAGGAAGTCTAAAGGGGATGTGCTGTTTTCCCTGCTCGGGGCCAATTCACTTCATTCCTGGGGTAACAGTGGAGTCACCCAAGGTGAAAACACAAGTGATTGAGTTCAGCCTGAGCGAGCACATTCTTCTCCTGGCTCATTGCCCAAGACTTCCACGGAGAAGGCAGGGCCCTCAAAGCTGCATACCTTCCAGAAAGGGAGGCTTCTGGCGTGATTAAAATGATGTCACCTACCCAATGCTCAGAGGCATTGCACAGTAGAGACAGGCGTGTGTTCTCCCTAGCAGAGAGGGAAACTCAAATCAGAACGCATCTTGAGTGAGGCAGGAATTTATTTTCCATTTTTTCCTTCCCATCTCAATAAATTTACCGCTCCACAGTTTTATCTTGAAAAACAAGAATAATTGGTATGATGGTGAATGTGTTATTAAGAGCATCAAGATGGATTGACACAGTGGCTGCAACAACGGGCTCAAACAGAGCAATGCATGTGTGGATGGCCCCTGACCAGGCAGAGTTTCGTTCTAGTGCACAGTCTCTATGATTCGGAACTGGCTTGACA
>NW_022111373.1:98733340-98739690 GCF_000313985.2 Echinops telfairi
GATGTACAAATGCGCTTTATACAATTGATGTGTGTATGGATTGGGATAACAGTTGTATGAGCACCTAATAAAATGTTAAAAAAGAAAAAAAATGTGCTGAAAAACTTGGTGTATACATGAGTATATACGGTATATACTTCTAACTTTTTTAATTCCTGTAAGTGCACTTTTGATTAATAAAATTTCAAAATGTATTTATAAATGAAAATTTATAATGGAGGAAATACAAGGGGACTACAATAACTTCTTAGAAAAACAGAATTAATGAAAATTTTCATTAAGTGAGAACCCTTAAGACTTGGTTTATTCACTGAAAATATGAGGCTATAGCAATGTGTGGTGAAGAAACCAGATGGTGCCTAGATACCAGAAAGAATAACATCTAGAGTCCAAAGGCTTGGATTCAAATAAGCATCAACTAAGTCCACATCAGGAACACATCAATGTTTCCCTAATGTAAAATTGCCCTTTGATATAAAGTTCTCTCTTACACACATGAGTGCCTATGCATTCATTTCTCTAGTCAACCCAGACTACCACATCCTGGTACCAGGAGTGGGCACTAGAGAAGCAAATCATAAAGACGGAGACTTCAACCTCCGTGTCAAGGTAGCTTTGCTTCTTTGGATAGCCGGAAGTCAGATATGTCCATGTGGTTTACCGGGTTGTTTTCTGGAAAGAATATGGGAAGTTAACATTTTGAAAGTTTTGTTTGTTTTTTGTCTTTGGTCATTCTTCTTTGAAATGGCAAAAATTAATGTGAGTAATGTATATTTTGAGCTCAGGGGGTGAAATCGCCGTTTGACTTTCTGAGGGACCATGCTGCTTAGTGAAAATGGCTGACAGAAGACCAAAATGGCTGACAGAAGGCCTGGTCCTGGCTTGAGGCAATGCAGCCAGAGGCCTAAGGCAATATTTTGTATCAATAGAATACCGTATGTACTCATGTATAAGCCAAGTTTTCCAGCACATTTTTAATCCAGTTTTTGTGGGAAAATTAGGTGCCTCGGCTGATATTTGGGTGGGCTTATACTCAAATATATATGGTAGTTTAGATAAGGATTAAGATTAGATAAGGTTTGAACTTGATGGTTTTAAGAATTGAATTTAGGATTTGTTTCTACTTTGTTTATACTGATTTGTTCTGCTTATTGTTATTTATATAATGATTGATAGGAATGATTATTGGAAAGTATGAAATAGAGAACTTATAAACCCATTTATCTTCAGCCATTAAAGTTGGATGTTAAATGGGTTTAAGACATGCTTGAAACAAAGGCTCTAAAATGATAAGCCCTACCCAATGTCTTGAGTGCTCACAGCATAGAAGGTGAAGAGACTTGCCTAGGGGCTGTTGACAGATAGAAAAAAAGAAAAAAACAGAAACTCCTTGGGTTTTTGAATTGTGAATGAGTGTTTTTTGTCAGAATCTGGAACCGTGAAGAAAACTCCTCTCTAGGACTTAACATTAAAGGGAGCCTGTGGATAGGCTAAAATGCTTCCTAGGTGACCACCGAATCCACTTGTTGAGTGGAAGTGGGAGGAACGCAGCAATAAAGAGATGGGTTGAGTGTGGCCACTGATACCCACAGACCTGGTTTACAGGAACTAGAAGAGAAGGCAAAAGCAGGTTGGCTGATCTGAAGTTTATAAAGTTGTGTGGAACCTGTGCCTATGGCATGACCTCGCCCAAGGGTTGTTGAGAATATGTGATGGGTCCATGGTCTAAAGGCAAGGTGACCAATGGGCACCCTGTTGAGACTAGGTGAGGTAGCCACATTGAGTTGACATGAACCCGACCAGATGAAGAGAAGATTTTTGAGTCTGTGAACTGGTACACATTGCTGCAGACCTTATGAATGGCCTGTCCTGATTTGACTTTGCTTATGGATGAGATTTCACAAGGTTCCAACTGGAATGAAGATTCTTCACATCAAAGAATTTGATCATCTCCTTGGAGCACTGGGTTGATATAAGTGGGCAGTATAAAAATTTGATACCCAAAACTGGGAAGATAAAGGCATAAAGTGGCTGGTTTACAAACTTTCATAGGTGGGGAAATATATTTATAAGATTAAGGTGTAGGTGTTCACTTAACTGCAATTGGTAAGCATACAATATTGCTTTGTTCACTTAGAGAATATCACGTTTAAATGACGATGGCACATATTGCTTTTTAGTGTTATCCTGTTAGGTTCAGATACGATTTTATTATTTTGTTTAAGATTATGTATGTCTAAAGAGTTATGTAAGTGTGTCAGGTTGACAAGGGACGCTCAATGGCAGTGAGTTTGGTTTGAGTTTTTCCCAGCTAGGTTCTATCATTCATTGCAGTGATCACACAGAACACACAGATGGTACAAGTATAAGATTTATTACAGAAGTTGACACATGACAATTCTTGTGAGAAATATTCAGGATATAGTTGTTCAGTCAGGACAATTTTTTTCCTCTGCCATGCCCATAGGCAGACCTTTTTGTGGCCTATAGCATCTTGGCCTGGCCTCTGCCCTGTTCAGGCAATGTTACAAAGTTCTTTTAGGGCTTTCCAAGAGCATCCTACACTACTATAAGCCTCAACCTGAAGGCACTGAGCTATTGCTCTGTGGTCAGGAAATCCAGCTCCCCCAGTTAAGTGCCCAGAGGTACTCTACTCCACAAACTGCCCAAGGCTCTTTATGGACCAGGAAGCCCACCATTCATGCTTTGGCTCCTGCTTCTGCTTCTGCTTCTCAGCCATTCCTCTAGAGTCACAGGTGCTTCTGGATCAAAGAAGTTCAATGCACAGGGATCTCAGGGTACAAAGGAAACTCTCTACTCCAGACTCTTTTGCTGGTACTGAAATACCCCATTCCTGCTCAGGAGATGCTCATTTTATTCACAGCAGGATGGCAATCACCACACACAGTGAACCCTGTTATCAACCATTCAGAGTTAGATCATATTCCAATCACTATCGTCCCCCAGCTTATTACCCAGACCCATCAGGAAAAAAGAGTACTCCCAGCATTTGGTGGGAGTAACAAAGTCTATGGTTACACGAGCCATATTAAATAATTCACTGAATTGTATCTATACAGCTATCTAAATTTTGAAAAATTGCTTGCTATCATGCTATCATGCTCTTTTATAAAAGAGCTACACTACCTGTTTTCACTAACCAGAAGAAATCTGAGAAGGAATTTTGTTTTATGAAGAAAGGCAAAAATCAAGCCAGTGGTCATTGTTCATTTTACAGCAAGCTGTTTACAGAGGCAGCCTGTCTCCTGAGCAGCAAGTACGCCATGCTCCATGCCATGCTCCTTCCTTGTGGCCTGCATTCAGCATCTCAGCATCAATAGAAGAACAATTGCGAGGCTGTCACAGGACCCAACAGCATTCCATTGTGGTGCATAAGGTTGCTATTTGTCTAAACTGACTCGATGGTGCCTAAGAACAACATTGTTATTACGGATGGCTGGAGCTGATAATGGCTTTTTCCAAGTTTATATGTCTCTCTGTTCATGTATTTATTGAGCAGCTATTTTCACAACTTAAGGACAATTTTTGGTATAAAAACTATAAATAAATATGGATTCCAATGTGTTTTGTTTTGAAAGTGTTTTAACATGATAGACCTACCTACATCCACTGCTATCAAGACTCGTTGAGATACACGCTGTTTAAGCTATTGTTGTTGTTAGGTGCCGTGGAGTTGGTTCTGACCCCTAGAGAGCCTATGCACACCAGAGTGATACCCTGCCGGGTTCTGCACCATCCTCCCATTTGTTCTTATGCTTGAGCCCATTGTTACAGCCACTGTGTCACTCCATTTCATTGGGCATCTTCCTCATCTTCTCTGTCCCTCTACTTTATCAAGCGTGATGTCCTTCCTCAGGGACTGATTTGTCCTGACAATCTGTCCAAAGTATGAGACAAAGCCTTGTGGTTTGTTCTTCTGGCAGTCCATGCTATTTTCAACATTCTCCAAACACATCAATTCTTCTTCAGCTTTCCTTATTCAATGTCCAACTTTCACAGGCAGGTGAGATGATTGAAAATTCCATGGCTTGGGTCAGGCCCACCTTAGTCCTCAAAGTCACATCCTTGCTTTGCAACGCTTTACAGAAGTCCCAGTGTAATGCATCTTTTGATCTCTTGACTGCTGCTTCTATTGAGCGTTGATTGTGGATCCAACAAGACAAAGTCCTTGACAACTTCAATCTTTGCCATACAGAAAAAAAACAAAACAGAAAAGATAAAATTTATTTTTAAAAAGGCCTCGTGCTTAGACAGAGTTTATGTCTACTAGCTGGTCCTTACTGGATAGGCCTCTAAGGGACAGGCTGACCTGGTTGTGAAATCAAGGTGGTTGGTTATGGAAGAAGGTGGCCAGGACTCAAATTCTTGCTTCTACCATCCCACCAGGGGGACCTTAGGGAAGTTGCTGCCTCCTATGCCTCATAAAAATATCTATCTTAGAAAGGTATTAAGAGCAATATAAGTAAAACATCACAAGTATGTGGTAAGTATTAGCCATCAGTACCAGTCACTGATTGACATTTTTTCCCATGAGCCAGTCTTTGTTGAGTAGTTATCCTCCTAATAGGAATGGTTTTACTAACTTTTCCTCGTCATTTAATGTGCTACCATTCAGTTAACCCGACCTTCATTAAAAATAAGAGAAAATAAAATAAAATTTAAAAAAATAAGAGTATTGTACCCATATTATAGATGCAACCACTGAGTATCCAAAAAATAGTAATTTAGGTTGATACAGCTCATAAGTATTGGATAAAGAGTGAAAACTAGCATTATATTACTACAGTTCCAGGATGTTTAGTTTGTTCTATATATCAGTGGGGAAGGAAAAATAAAAACAAAAAAGACTTCTCTCTTGCAAAAGCCACAAACCTCACAAAAAATCCGTTGCCCCAATCTAAAAAATGCACCCTGGCAGAATATTTCTTTAAATTATTAAGTATTATATATACAGAAGCCAGTCCCTAAGAAACCCTTATTTGGAATTGGAATAGGAATGCATAGAGAATTACAATAAAGGAAGCCTGTATCTTGCAGATTCATGAACAATTGTGTTGAGCACAGGAATCATAAAGCCCGTTTTGTACATAGATTTTTGAAATCGGAGAACACACACCGCACACTGCCTTTGCAGTTTGCCCATTTGGATAACTAGGATAAGTCCTACAGAACATGGAGAGCAGTGCAAAGGTTACTGCTGGGTGAAAGCAGCTGAGATGAGCTGTAGTGAATTCCTTATATGGCTAGTCTCACGATAGCCTTTGTTACTCCCACCCGATGAGCTTCTTTTTCCATTATGGGTCTGAGTAAGAAGACGTGGAGAGATACTGCTTGAATCATAATTCAACTGTGAATGATTGCTCACCGGGTTGATTGAGATTTCCAACCTAATATAACGAGCTATCTCAGGAGAAGAGAGAGGAGATCTCACTACCAGCAAGAGATAAGAGCCAGGAAAGGAGTTCTCCCTTTGGATCCTGAGACCCCTTCACATTGAACCTCTTTGATATGGGAGACAGCTTTGATGCCAGAGGAGTGGTAGAGGCACAGTGGTAGTAGCAGACCCAAGAGCCAAAGCATAAGACAGGGCAGTGAGCTTCCCAGGCCATGAACAAATAAACCTGAGTGCTTTCAGGGCAGGAGGCTGGTTTGTGGAATAGAGTGCCTCTGGGAACTTGATGGAAGTAACCGGGTTTGCTGACCCATGGAGCTGGAACAAAATACCTTCAGGTTTAGGCATGTAGCAGAGTAGCATGTCCCTTAGGCATTTATTGGAAGCTCCAAAAGAATTTTGTAACATTGCCTCAACAGGACAGAGGTTAGGGCAAGAGGGTGAGGCATGACAGAGAAGAGACGGTCATGACTGAATAGTATATCCTGAGCATTTGTAACCTGATAACTTCTTTTGTCCTGCTTTTCCAATGTTAGCTAATTTTATTCTGCCACTTGCTTCTCAGTTTGTCACACGATGGTGGCTTGTGTGTTGCAGTGATGCTGAAAGTTATGTCACTGGTATTTCAAATACCAGCAGGTTCACCCAAAATGAACAAGTTTCAGCAGAGCTTTCAGACTAACAACAGACTAGAAAGAAGAATAGGCTGTCGACTTCTGAGGAATGAGCCACTGAAAACCTTGTGGAAAGCAGTGAAACAGTATCAGACACTGCAAACCTGAGGTACAACAGCACAATATTGCCAGAGATAGTGCCAAAAGATGAGCCCCTCAGGTTGGAATGCATTCAAAACAGGACTGAGGGCGAATGATGAGGGTGGACTTTGGGGACAGGGCGTGGTGCCCCAACAGGCTGGACTGGAAAACACTCTTAAAGG
>NW_022111373.1:98741164-98750679 GCF_000313985.2 Echinops telfairi
GGGCAAGATATGACAAAATAACAATTTATAAATTATCAAGGGCTCATGAGGGAGGGGGGTGTGGGGAGGGAGGGGAAAAATGAGGACCTAATGCTGGGGGGCTTAAGTGGAGAGGAAATGTTTTGAGAATGATGAGGACAATAAATGTGCAAATGCACTTTACACAATTGATGTATGTATGGATTGTGATAAGAGTTGTATGAGTCCCTAATAAAATGATTTTTTAAAAAAACAGGCCTGAGGAAGAGCTGACTTCTCTAATTAGAGTTGACCATAATGAGGTACATGGAGTAAAGCCTTTGGAAGTAAAGTTCTGGGCCTTTACTTGCCAATGGTGCACAACCCAAAATAAGAAGACACAACTGCAAACATCAATTAATAATTGAAACTTTGAATCTATAAAGCATGAGTCTAGGAAAAGTAGAAATCATCAAAAATGAAATTGATGGTAGAAAGGTTGTATCCTGGATATTTGTGAACGGAACAGACTAGTATTGGCCATTTTGAATCTGACAGTCATATGGAATGAAAACTTTCATGCTGGTAATGAAAATCCAAGAGCAATGGCATTTCATTTAACATGAAAAAGGACATCTCAAGATCTGTCTGGAAATGCAGTGCTGTCCGTAATAGCATACTATCTATGCTATTAGGACAATCATTATTCAAATTTGTTCGACAAATCCAAAGTAGATGACATACCCTTGCTTGCTGAAAATGAGAACTTGAAGCTCTTGCTGATGAAGACCAGAGATTTTAGCCTTCCGGTATGGACTACCACTCAATGTAAAGAAAATCAAAACCCTCACAATTGGACCAGTAGGTAGCATCATGATAAATGGAGAAAGATTAAAGATCTTCCCCATTTACAAGGCTGGTAAAATCAGGTCAGGTGATAGGCCACAGACAACTCAAGTGCCAAGAACCAGAAGTCAGGCAGAGGCAAGTCTTGCTGGGATCCACAATCAATGCTCATGGAAGCAGCAGTAAAGAGATCAAAGGATGTATTTGCATTGGGTAAATCTGCTGCACAAGACCTCTTTAAGGTGTTGAAAAGCAAAGATGTGACTTGAGGACTAGGGTGCACCTGACCTAATCCATGATATGTTCAATCATCCCATGTGCATGTGAAAGTTAGACCAAAGAAGAATCACTGCATCTGAATATGGTACTGCTGAAGAATATGTAAAGTACCATAGACTTCTAAAAGAACAAACAGATCTGCCTTGGAAGAAGTGCAGCCAGAATGCTCTCTGGACATGTTGCCAGGAGAGACTAGTCCCTGGAAAAGGTTATCATGCTTGGTCAAGTGAAGAGGCAATGAAAAAAGGAAGAACTTAACAACATGGATTAACGCGGTGGCTACAATGATGGGCTCAAACATGAAAATAATTAGAGGATGGCACAGGGCAGGGGAGTGTTTTTGTCTTGTTGTACATAAGGGTGCTATGAATCAGAACCAGCCTGATGGCACCTAACAACAGACCACTCCTCCCCTTGGTATACTATAATTTTTCACATCCAGTGTTCATCAATTCAATGGTTGTGGGGGCTGGTAAGTCCCAAACCCAAAGTTCAGACATCCATCCTCATTTACAAGGCTGGTGAAATCAGGTCAGGTGATAGGCCACACACAACTCAAGTCCCAAGAACCAGAAGTCAGGCAGAGGCAAGCCAGCTGCAGGAGCCAGAGCAAGAGAGTAGACTGTCCTTAAGTAAAAGCAAGTCTCACTTGCTTAGTTAGACAAGTATGCTGGAACCCACATGAAGTTTCTTCCTGAATCCTGGGCTGGTAGGCTTTTGGGGTAGTAAGTGGCGTCTGATTGGTGTTTGTCACCAGTGACTTAGCACTAGCATTTGTGCATGCTCAGTAGGGAAAGGCAGGTCACAAAGATGGTCACCCAGGAAACCCAAGGGTGGTGACTGGAATCACCAAACCCAAACCAAACTCATGACTAGCTAGCCAATTCTGACTCACACAGAGTGCAACCACATCTGTGGGCTGCCGAGGCTGTAATTCTTGAAGCCTCATCATTTTTCTGAACAGCAACTGGGGGGTTTGAACTGCTAACCTTATGGATAGTAGCTCAATGTGTAAAGCAATGTGCCACTAAGGATCCTTTTGACTAGAATCACACACTTTAATAAACCGAGGACTCAAAATATATCCCACTTTAATCCTGTCTCATTAGGATCAGAGAATTCCCTCCCAAGTGGAATTATCACTACAGATGTATAGGCTAGAATTTACAATGCATCACGAAAGGGAGGCCTGTGGCTAGAAGGGCCATATTAAGTAATTAACTGCATCTCACAAGGTTATCTCAAAGTTTATATTTTCATAACCAGGCAGCATGAGCTGCCCTATACCAGACCCTTAGTCCATCTTCCGGTTCCCCACATTTATCATTGTTGCTGAAGTCTGTGCTGAGCACCATTTTTTATTACATTTTCATTCCACCTTTTCTCCATTCTTACTCCCTGAATGTAGCCCACCTTCACCTCTTCACTACTCCACTCCTCATGGTTGGTGTCAACCAGCAATATCTACATTATTAAAAACCATTTCTCATAAAATGCACGCTAACAATATTTCTAAAAATCCACTCTTCTTTCTCAAAGGGTCATTGATTAAAATGAATGATTTTATCAATATGTATTCAAAATGGGCAAACAGTTGATAGGTCATAGTTCACTCATGATTAATTCATACGAAAAAGATGAGCGATTGCATTCTGATATTTGAAGGCATTCCTTTCTCAGTTTGAAAGTCTCAAAAATACTTCTCACATGGACACCAATCAGTGTTTGTTAACCACTTCTTAACTATCTTCACAATAGAAAGTACAAAAGGAGAATCAACCCAGATGTCTATCATAAATAAACACACTGGATGTGGTGCGCACACAGTGAGCTGTTCTCCCTGCTGCCACGGGCCCAGTTCCACCTCTCAGCAACTCTCGGAACAGAACCAACGTGCTCAACCTTTCCTCACCCTCCCTCCCGAGCACTGAGCCTATGCGGCTGCTGCAGCTACTGCGTCATTCCATCTTGTCAAGGCCCTGCCTCTTTTCATTGACCCTTTATTTTCCAAGCACCCTGTTGTCTCTGCTCCCTCCTGGTAGCACACCCAGAGTACGTGAGCTGAGCTCTCATCCCTCTCTTCCAAGGAACATTCTGACTGCACTTCTGCCAGATCGGTTTGTTTATTGGGGGCTCTTACAACTCTAATCACAATCCACACCAATTGTGTCAAGCACATTTGTACATTTGTTGCCCTCATCATTCTCAAAACATTTGCTCTCCACTTAGCCCTTGGCATCAGCTCCTCATTTCCCCCCCTCCATCCCCAATGCCCCCTCCCTCATGAACCCTTGATAATTTATAAATTATTATTTCATCATATCTTACACTGTCAACGTCTCCCTTCACCCACTTTTCTGTTGTCCATCCCCCAGGGAGGAGATTATATGTAGATCCTTGTGATCGGTTGACACCTTTGTTTTGAACACTTGAAAGTGGTCTTTTGCAGCAAATTTTCCCAATGGGATACTTTGTTGGATTTCTTAACTACTGCATCCATAAATGTTGATTGAGGGTCCAAATGAAATAAAATGCATAAACATTTCAGTCTGTTCTTCATTTCTCATGATATTGGCCCAGCGGATTTCTATTTCCTGATGTGGAGCTGAAATCCATGTTGACCTTCATCATGAAGGGCTTCGGGTCCTCTTACTTTTTGACAGCAAGGGTGTGATATCCACACATCAAATCACACATCACAAGAGCCTTCCTCCGATCTGGAGGCCACAGTCTTCTTCATGGAGTCCAGTTTCTTGCTTTGTTGGCTTCACATATACATGGATTCAGTATGGTGAAATGACTCAACCCTGATACATATCCTTCCTGATTTTATCCCCTACTCCCTCCTTGTTCCATGTAAGCACCTTCCTCTTGGCCTGTGTATCGGTTCTCCATGAACATAATGAAGTGTCCTGGATTTCCCATTCTCTGAAATGTTGACCGCAGAGTTGAATATCTTCACATAGTCCATAAAACACAAGTAACCATCTTTCTGGTTTCCTTCTCTGCTTTCAGCCAAACTCCGTCTGACATCAGCAATGCTATCCCTCATGCCACGTTCTCTTCTGAATCTGTCTGCAGTGTCTGGCAGCTCCTGTCTAGGTCCTGTACTCCTTTCGCATTTTGTACACCACCTGGAGAGTGGGAATTGTGTTTGGAAGGAGAGGCAGTGTACGGGTTCAACGTGGAGTGGAGGCTGGGGAGAGCCAGGTGGTTGAGAATGTCTCAAGTTTGAGCAATATACATGTTCGCTTGGTTGTTTTGTAGAGGAAATGAGAGATAAGGTGGCAGGACTTCTGTCACGCACATGACTCAGAACAGCTGTTTTGATTTGTTTTGTTTTCCCTCACTGAGAAAGTATTTCCTTGATTTGATGCCTCTCACGAAAACGCTTGCGTCACAATGGCTGCAAATTGGATGCATCCAGAAGATGTCATCAGAATGCCATGCGCCAGGTTACTCAGAGGCTACGGTCCTGTAATACGGTGGAAGTGCAGGTAGTGTAATTCAGGAACTCGAGGCTCTGCTGGAGAGAAGGATGGGGGAGGGAGCAGGCCTCTGACTGAACTTCTGCAGAAAGTTCCACAAACGAGAGGGGCTAGAACTGGGCATTCCTAAACCAGGAGAGAGAAATGGGAAGGTAAGCAGATTGAAATCCCCATCGAAGCCACCCACCTAAGTAAGCATTGGCCTCAGTCAATGACAGGAAAACATGTGGAACTCATGCTGTCTCTCACCTCTTCCTAAACCCATGGCTGGCATCTCTGATAATCACACACTGAGGAAGAGTGTGACAAGTCACTTCAATAAACAAGAAATAAACAGCACTGTTTCCTGCTGAGCCAGGGGAAATCTCAGATTCTACCCCCTACCGGATGTTCCACGCAGGCTTATCCGTGGGTGCTGTCAACAGGAAAAGCTATATAATTGGTGGGACACGGTGGAGGTTGAACATGTGGATCCCTGTGTTCAAAAACAATGGAGCTTCTTGAGGGTACAGCAGATCATTAAACCCGGAATAAGGTGCTTCGACATGTGGGGCTGCCCACCACTGCACGGGGCCCTTGCCTGTGAAATCATTCCTGTCTGCCACAGACCAGCTCCCTGGGAGAGAGAGGCTGAGAGAGACCCTGTGCTCTGCACACAGGATGTTTACTGAGGAGTGCTATTGGAAACACAGGGAAGGAGGAAGAGAAACCAGACTGGGCAGGGGAGACGCTGGACTGCAGTGCAGTGGGTTCCACAAGTGGAAGCCCGGACGCTGAGGTTGCCCCTATGGGCCTTATACTCCCACCACAAGGCAGAGCAAAGAGCCATTGATACAGGCTGCCCCTGGAAAGGGGGACTTGACCTTGAGCAAGTGCACTCTCTGTGTCTGAAGGCAAGTCTGGGGGGAGGGGACTCAGCTGAGCACTGTCCAGTGTCTGGAAACAGTCCTGGAAGATCTGAGCTGAGCCCTGCAGTAACCTCTACACACACCAGCTCTGCCTATTGATCGTGGCTGCTTCTATTCCTGAACTAGATGCTGCTGTCGATGCTGCTGGGGAGCAGTTGGCAAGGTCACTTCAGCAAATCAGGAATCAACAAACAGGAAGAGAGAGCGTCCATCGGATAAGCGAATACCAGGAATGTGGTGGGTAAGTGAGTGAGTCGCTCATGAGTCAGAATGGACTACTCCGTTGCAGTGGGTTAGATTGAATAGACCAGCCCATATGATCTGTTTGGAACTAGACCTTTTTTTATCTTCATTAAATCACAGCCAGGTACGGTCGCTTCTAAACTAGACACTTTTGAGTTATAAAAAGAGCAGAATTGACATACACACACACTCACACACAGTGGGACAAGCGTCCATGTAAAGATCACACACAAGTCAAGCCCCAAGAAATCAAGGAGCCCCCAGTCTTTCATTCAGCAAGCGAGGATCCACACAACCCCGACCATGATCTGGACTTCAAGCCTCCAAAACATGTGAGAAGATAAGTTTCTGTTATTTATAGCCACTCACTGGTGGTATTTATGTGGGGTCACGCCACTTAGCACTTGCTAAGGCGCTCACACTTTCAAAATAAATTCAAAATAAATAAAAAGGAATTTTAGAAGCCAAGAGGAAAACCATGGCCACTGTGTGTCTCAGCTCCAGCCATGAGCAGGGAACATCTTGCCCTCCGTCCCGGCAGGAGAGTGGCAGGTAGACTAGAAATCAGAGACTCCTGGCCCTTCACCCAGCCAGCCAGCCAGCCACTTCCCTAGGCCAGGTGGAGATTCAGAAAGGAGCAAGGACCACTGGTGCTGAGTCTTGGACTTCTCATCTACCCAAACCCAAGTGGTGACTCTGTGTCTTGTTTATTTTATTTTTCAAAAAAAAATTTCCAATGTACTAATATTTCATTTTATTGCCTGACTGCTGCTTTCATATACATTGATTATTTTTCCCAACAATTTTATTGGCACATCATTTATGGAATGGAATAGTTCAATTGTTCAAACACATCCAGGGGGAATTGTGCAATCACCACTGTATTCAGTTGTTGATTCAATTGTGATCAGCTCCAGGGCTTCCTCCCCTTTGCTGCCTTCATGATTGACTCCCAACTCCCCTTCCCCTCCCCTGGCCCATCCCCCTCCCTTACATGCCCCGTAACACCATGCATCAGTTATTATCGCGGTACATGTCTTCTTTAGGTTAGGGGGCATGCCTGGACCAGCAAGGTGCTCTAGTGGGGTCATGGGTGACACATTGGGCTGCTAACTGCTGCTTCTTGGCAGAAATATGTGGCTGTCTGCTCACGTCACGATTTACAATCCTCATCCCCCTCACTCCATATCCCCACTTAAAAAAATTACAATCCCAGCACCCCAAAGGGCTAGGTCTACTCTGTCCTACAGGGTCACTATGAGTTAGAATTGACTCGAGGGCAGTGAAGTTGCTTTGGTGTTGGTCCCGGACCTGAATCAAATTCTGACTCACAATGTCCCTATACAAAGATCAGAGTTGAACTGCCCTCTGGAGTTTCCAAGGCTGTGAATCTTCATAGAAGCTGAGCCCACATTTTCTCCTGCCAACCTTTCAGTCAGCAGCTGAGCGCTTACACCACTGCACAGCCAGGGCCCCTCCAGCACAGCCTCTCACTTTGAAAAACTCACCGCCATGGAGTGGACTCTGACTCAGAATGACTCTGTAGGACAGGGTAGAACCGCCTGTGAAGCTCTAAGTCTGTAAATCTTGACACGGGAGCAGAAAGCTGCCTGTTTCTCCCTCAGCAGGGCCGAGGGCCTCTTTCAGGCTGCAGTGTAAGAATTAGGAGACCATGGACATAAAAAATCGTATGCAAGCATGGAGCTGATCATTGCATTATCATCTTATTAATAATAAGGAACGAGGCTCATCATTCACAAAAAGCACACCTTCGGGGGTATTCTCCACCAAATGGCCCAGAACAATTTGAGATGTAGAAACCACAAAATGTGCTTATGACTACTGGTAAGAAGGAAAAGATGATCTGCACACCAAATTCAGAAATCAGTCATTATAAAATGCTCTACACATGCAACCAAATGTATAGCTTAGCAACTTGTGGTTTTATTGGACCCAAAATGTAAAGTTTGGGAAGTAAAATTCAGTTAGTAAATGTGCAGTTCGATGAAACACATTATTATTCTAGAGATACTTATCTTGTGAATAAAGGGATTGATATTTTGAATATTCCTAAATACAATATTTTTATAAAATGAGTTAGAATGTGTTATCTTTCTGGGGTTTTCATGCCCTCATTTCATCAAAATGTTTGCAGACTTTACTGAGTGAAGAAATGGGTGCTAAGAAATGACCTTCCTCTCTGGGGACCGTGGACTAAACCGTGTACAGGCTCCTTTCGACTGAGACTCCCAGGGCCATGTAAATGTTAACATACACCACCAGCAGCTAAATTGGAAGAAAGGTCTAGAACAGTGGTTCTCATGCCGTGACCCTTTCATACAGTTCCTCATGTTGTGGTGAGCCCCCAACCATAAACTTATTTTCGTTGCTGCTTCATAACTGTCATTTTGCTACTGTTATGAATCAGGCAATTGGTGAGAAGGTCGTTTGACCCCCAAAGGGGTTGTGATCCACAGGTTGAGAACCGCTGGTCTAAAGATTTACCTCCGTATAGTCAGCCAGTGAAAACTCTATGGAGCATAGTTCTCTCTGATATACACACAGTCACCAAGTCGGAATCTACTTCAATGCAACCAGAGCTACCGAGGAAGAGAGAAACCCAGCTGGGCCTCCGTCTCCAGAGTTCATCGGGTCTGTCATGCAAGCAGTCCACTCTGAAGTTCTACCTCGAGCAGAATGGTACCAGCACTTGCATCACGTCTTCCAGCCCACAATCACCCCCAGCTCAGCCACAGCTTTGTGAGCAAGTTCAACAAATCAAACATATTAAATGGGAGAGATTCTGATTGGAGAAGGCATGCATACGTGTGGGTTGTAACCTGTGTAGATTAGCCCCCAAACGGAGTCACTTGTGCTGAGATCTACACCGCTGAACAGAAATCCAAGTTTCTAACTGAAGCCTAAGCTAACCAGTGAGAACTGCCCTGCTCAGTTTAGCCTAGCTCAAAATGTTCCTTAAACTCAAGTAAAGAAATCGTCCATGAGCCAATTCAAAAGGTGCCCAGTATGGCTTCCTATGGCTATTTGTCTGCTGCTGCTGCTAAAGCCTTACAGCTTGAACCGTGCTTCAAACTCCCGTTTGACTCTGACAGATTGAACATGACCTGGTTCGTGACATGAAAAAGTAAAGCTATGACATCATACACAAACTGAGTATTGCAAAATCCTTTTCTTTAAATGCATGTGGGGTGAGGTGGCCCTTTTGGTCCATTGGCTTCTAAGGACTTCCAGAGAACCCTTACATCACAAATACTGAATATTGCTCTCTTAAAGTCTCCCTCCTTTGCACAGGGCTACTGTTGGGATCAAAATGAAATCATGCCCCTGAAAGCAAAGCAGAAAGAATTCCAAATACTGACAGATACATCTTATTCATATTGCCTTGGACATTTCTAGATGAATAAACACACAATTAAATGAGTGCTTATCTCCCAACAAGACTGAGTCTGCTAAATGTGAAGTACACTAGCCTGTCCTCTGCACGCCCATAAAATTTTGTGGCCTAAGGAAACATGGCACCCTATTTGAGCACACATAGTAAAGTGCGTGTCAAAGGCCCTGGGCCATTATGAGTAATTAATCTGAAAGAGCAACAGTAAAATGCAAAATACAAAATAGAAGCCAACATTTGAGCATCGCGGCCAGGCAGACACAGTTCTAAGTGCTTGACTGAGCATCTCACTCACCACTAACGAGTTGATGCCAACTCATAGTGACCATGTAGTAGAACTGACCCTGTGAGTTTCCAAGACTGTAACTCTTTATGGGAGTA
>NW_022111373.1:98750930-98752849 GCF_000313985.2 Echinops telfairi
CCACCTTCTGGTATAGCTCAGCATAAAAAATGAACACGTATGGAGAAAGGATACATCAGTTGTGCATATTTTTTCTCATTATAAACCACTCGGTATGCCCTTGTTCTGTTCAAACAACTGCCTCTTTATCTATGTCCAGGCTCCACATGAACACAATGAAGTGTTACAGAATTCCCATGCTTTACGTTATTCATAAATTGCTATGACCCATACAGTCAAATGCCTTTACATAGACAATACAGGTAAACATCTTCTGGGTGTTTTCTGGTTTTAGCCAAGACCTATCTAATATCAGCAATGTTCCATGTTCCATGACCTCCTCTGACTTCCACTTGAATTTTTGGCGATTCTCAGTTTAGGAACTGCTATAACCATTTTAAAATCATCTTTGGCAAATTTTTTACTTCTGTGAAATTAATAATATTTCTTGATGTGTCTGCATTCTACTGGATCATTCTTTGGTAATGTTTTGGAGAACACTGTGGCAAGGTCCCTTCCAATGGCAGTAGATCAGATGACAGGTCAGATGGCTCCCATTGTCAGCAGGCAATATGGCCATCCATAGGCTCGAGTACAAAGAACTGGACAGCAGTTGTGCAATCCAGCACGGAATGAGTTAGCTTCCCTACAGTGCCATCTTATAGGCCACATCCCCAAAGGAACATCCTTTCAATTGTATCAGGCTATGACCTGAGTAAGGTGATAGCACTCCACTTTAATCTTCCCACAGTTGCTTGGCTGTTCACGGTACATCCATGGAGTTTATTATATTATGTTAGGTCACATCATGGGGGGATTTCTGTCAAACTACTGATAATCCTGGCCCAGCCAAGTTGACACAAAACTGACTTTTGACTGACTTGCTGCTCTTAGATTCACACCCCCTTCTGTATTCCCCAGTCTGCGGTCTTCATGCTCCTAATTTGTCTGCCCCCAATGTCACATGAGTCAAGAGAAGTGTTCCGTTTAACATCTGACCCATGGACTTGAACCAGATTGAATTAACCTACCTCTACAATTGTATGAACCACTTTCTCAATGTAAATTTCTCTATCTATAAGTATATAAAGATATATATATTTAATCATTTTATTGTGAGACTCTTACAAATCTTATAACAATCCATCACCAATTGTATTAAGCACACTTGTACATATGTTGCCATCCATATTTCCAAAACATTTTCTTTCTTCTTGAGCCCTTGTATCGGCTCCTCTTTTTTCTCCTCCCTCACCCACCATCTCACCCTAGTGAATTCTTGATCAATTATATATTATTGTTGTTATTTTGTGTCTTACATGGTCTATTGTCTCCCTTCACCAACATGTCTGTAATTATCCCGCTGGAGGATGGGCTATATAGCCAACCTTGTGATGGGTTCCTCCCTTTTCCCCCTTTCCCCCTCCCCTGCCCTCACCAACCCCCTAGCCTCATGATATTGCTACTACCACCACTGTTCCTGAGGGTTTTATCTGTCCTGAATTCCATGTGTTGAGAGCTCTCATCTGTACCAATGTGTGTATTACAATCTAGCAGGATTTGTAAGGTAGAACTGGGTCATGATAGTGGCAGTGGGGAGGAAGCATTCAGAAACTAGAGGAATAATGTGTGTTTCATCAGTGCTATACTGCACCATGGTCGAATCGTCCCTTCCTTGCAGCCCTTCTGTGGGGGGAGGTCCAACTGTCTACAGATGGGCTCTGGGTCTCCACTCCAACGCCCCTCTTTCACATCAATATAATTGTTTGTTTTGGATCTTTGATACCTGATACCTGATCCCATCATGATCACACAGGATGATGTGCTTCTTCCATATGGGCTTATTTGCTTCCCTGCTAGATGGCTGCTTGTTTAACTTTAAGCCTTTAAGACCCCAGACACTATATATTTTGATAACCAGGCACCATCCACTTTCTTCA
>NW_022111373.1:98754431-98760535 GCF_000313985.2 Echinops telfairi
TGATAAGAGTTGTATGAGCCCCAAGAAAATGATCTAAAAAAAACAGGAACAGTTTTTAATGATCAAAGACTGCAGCCTTTGGTCTGAATTACAGCTAAATGTAAAGAAAATCTGAATCATCACAAGTAGGTAACACCATGATAAACAGAGGGAACATTTAAAGCGTCAAGAATTTTATTGTGCTTAGATTCATAGAGCATTGGGTAAGTAGGATGTGCGAGGCCTCTTTAAAGCACTGAAGGGCAAGGATATTACTGCGAAGACTAAGGTGCTCCTGACCCCAAGCCGTGGTATTTCTCAGTTGCGTCATGTGTGTTGTCCACTTTTGTTGGACAGTGAATAAGAATGACTGCAGGAGAAGTGACACATTTGAATTCTATTGTTGACAAAACATATTGAAAGTGTCATGGAAGAGGTATAGCCAGAATGCTCCTTTAAGAAGGGGTGGCAAGATTTTGTCTCATGTACAATTTCAAACATATTATCAATAGAGACCAGTCCCTTGAAAATAATATCTGACTTGATGAAGTGGAGGGCCAATGAAAACCAGAAAGAGTTTCCATGAGATGGATTGACAAATAGCAGCAAATTTGTGCTCAAACAGAACAATTGTGAGGATGGCACAGGACAAGACAGTGTTTTTATTCGCTTGTACATAGTGTCACTGTGAGTTAAACCCAACCCAACAGCGCCTTGTAATAACAAGATCCCCCAAGGACTAGGTGCATAGTTGCTATCTATGTTGTTGAAAAAGGGTGTTTTCGATAATTAAGTCATTTGTCTTGAACCATTCTGTCATGTGATCTTCAGAGTTATTTCTATCATCAAGGTCATATTTTCCAACTACCCATCTTTTTTCTTTGTTTTTAACCTTCTCATATCAGTCACCCATAACTATCAATGCACCCTAATTGCATATCTGATCAATTTCAAATGAAAAAAAAAAGTTGATAAAAACTTCAATCTCTTCATCTTTTGCTTTAGTGACTGGTGCATAAATTTGAATACTATATCAGTGGATCTTCCTTATAGGCAGACTAATATTTTTTTAGATACTTTTATTGGGGGCTCTTACATCTCTTATCACAATCCATACATTCACCCGGCATGCCAAGCACATTTGCACATATGCCGTCATCATCATTTTCAAACATTATTTTCCCACTTGAGCCCCTGATATCAACTCCCCATTTCTTCTCACTCCCTCCCCCGCCCACCCTCCCTCACGAACCCTTGATAAGTTATAGATTATTTTTTCCATATCTTACATCGAGACAGACCAATATTATCCTATCAATGAGAGCACTCTACTTCAGAATAGATCTTGAAATATGCTTTCCAGCCATGAATGTGACGTCATTCCTCCTCAATCTGTCATCTGTGGCATAGTAAATCATGTCATTGTCAGATTCAAAATGGCCAGAACCAGACAACTTCAACTCACTAACACCTAGAATACTGATCTTTATGTAGTCCACTTGAATTTTTGGCGACTTCCAGTTTTCCTAGAGACATACTTAATACATTACATGTTCGGATTAATAATGAATATTTGCAGGTATTTTAAAATATATACCTAGTCATGCCAACATTTGGGTCCTATTCAACCCTCCCTTTTTATATGCAGAAATTAGGTATAAATTAGGTATAACTTAACTTGTCCCAAATAAGGCCACTAGCTGGGGTAGGCACTGGAGCGTCTGGGTTGCTATATGATTATCTTCAGGATCAAACCCTTCAACTTAGGGCCTAAGTGAATTAGTGTTTTGAATTTCACTTCAGTTTTCATGAAACCACCACACTTGCTGGGTATCAAAACAAAACAAAACAAAACAAAACCAAAAGGTCTTGGTCCCTCTTCATTATTTTTATTTGCCATTTGATGCAAGATATTGCTGAACTATCACATCCTAGGTTAACAGACTCCCCTGGGGCAATTGTTGAAATATATAGATTTCCAGGATCCACCATCAGATTCAGGTTCACCAGGTCTAGGATAAACACACAAATAACTCAACAACATCAGAAAATAGAAGAGTTGCCCTGGAGTTAATTTGGACCCATTTGAATCCAAGTGCTCTAGAGTCAAACTGGAAGCCATCGTGTTTGCAATGGCTTTGACCTTTCAGAAGAAGATCAGCAGACCTTTGTTCCCATTTCTCTCTAGATGAGTTTGAATTGCCAACCTTTCCATTAGTAGGCTCGTGCTTAACAGTGACACCCAGAGACTCATAGCAACCATACAGGAGAGACAAGAACTGCCTCCTAGGATTTCCAAGGTCATTCGTGAAGTACAGAAGCTGATTGCCACATCTTTCTCTTGAAGATTGTCCCGGTGGGTTTAAGCCACCAACCTTTCAGTTAGCAGCCAAGTGCTTTAATCACTGTACCACCAGGGCTCCTTAGGTCTAGATTGAGTCCACAAATCAGCCTTTTAAACTAGCAAACAAAATGATTTCATCATCAGAAAGACTGCCTTATACTGGGGAGCCATATTTCTTATTTGCCCGAGGTGTGGCTAAATAGAAAGAATTGTGTATTTTTCTTTTTACAGAAACCATGACAAATCCTCCGGCCCCTCCCTGGCCTCTCTGGGGATGGCAGCACACAGATCTCCATGTGTGGCTCAGCTCCCTCATCAACTGACTTGCTGGGCTGCTGAGAAAGGCCGCAGGCTAGAGAGGGAATCCACAGCCTGCCACACCCAGCTTTCAGTCCACCTGTGTGTGTGCTGGGGGGTGGGGGTGGGGGTCCAATGAGGTGTAGTGTGACTGTATCCAGGCCACCAAGATGTACAGATGTGCTAGTGCTGTTTGAAGAGTCTGCTTTCTATCCCTTGCTGGTGCCAACAGCTCCCTGCAGTCATGAATCGTCAGAGTTCTTCAGAGAAAGCCGGTGATTGGCTAGACTGCCTTTGTTCTTCTAAACTCTGTCTTGGCATCTCTGCCAAGGACATGTTTTGGCTGACTCCACTGCCCTGGCCATGATTCATGTCTCAAGGAGCTGAGAGACACAGGGCCCAAGTGGTCGAAGAGGAGCTGAAATGCCTGTCGGGATTGACCACAGTGCCCTACAGGGAAATGGCCTCTGGGGCCAGGTGCTCCTTGGTCCACCCACGGACCAGCATCTTCCCAAAACTACTGTGAACTCCTTGAAGCTTTCAGGAAAAAAGACACACAGAGCTTCTTGGGGATCCTGGTAACTCCTTTCTGTGCAACAGGATTGGGAGAGAGTCTCCTTGTTTCTATAAGAGAGGGTCAGTGTATCATAGAACTTGTTCTGCCTTGATTGGGCTTTGCAGTGGGGCCGCAGCTTATGGAACACAGCCCTCATTGACAATCAATGGCTACAGGGAATTCTGGCAAATCCCCCTGAACTGGTACAAAAGCATGAGCCATCCACTTAGGAAGTCTCATACAGAATTTCAGGCTCCAGGTCCAAACCTTCTCTTCTAAGAACATACAGCCTCAAGCAATCGTGCTTTCTCCTAGAGAGCCCTTCTGATAATCATGATTATCATTTGGCATGCTCCGAAGTTTTGTAGCGTGTGGCATCTTCCCAGACATCTTCTATAAAGGACAAAGGGTAAATTTTCCATCTTTATATTTATTATAGCACCCAGAATAGAGTCTTACCTACAGTAGATGTGCAATAAATACCACATTAATACAATACCTGTGTAGAAGACCAAGTGAGGGCAATAATGATTCAGTGGTAGAATTCTCACCTTCCACATGGGAGGCCTGGGTTCAATTCCCAGGTAATGTACTTCTTACCCAGCCACTAGGCCTCTGTCAGTGGAAGCCTGGGGGTTATGTTATGGTGAAACTGACTAGGTTTCAGTGACACTTCTAGATAAAGATGAGCTAGGAATAAAGGTCTGATGAACTATGAGGAGGTTTCAAAAAATTCACGGAAAAAATGAATTAAAAGAGAATGTATTTTTTCCACCAATTTTTGGAAGGCCTTTTGAATTTCCCGATAGCAGCCAATGAAAACACTCTGGGCCACAACTGTATAATCCACAATCAAGCATAAGCAAGCATGGGGAAATTCTCCGGGGGAGGGGGGCGTCTTCAGGAGCTGGGGCTGACTCAACAATCGCTAACAGCAACAAGAACATAGAGCAGAACTAACAGGGCCTGTAAAATATAATCACCCGCAATTTATTCTTGGTCAGAGAGAGAATTGGGTTGGACATGACCGAATGGTTTTACCTGTGGCCCTTGGAGGTGCACACTAAGTGAAACATCTGCGTGAACAATAACCCAGTGAGAGCATTACTTTTGCTCCACGATAGGTGGAGCCTATCCTAGAAACCACCCTGACTCCGTTTCTTTACGAAAGAGCAGGATGCTGGCCGCAGTTCTGTGGAATGTTCTGTGGGTGAAGACTTCTCAGCCCTGAATAAAAAAGCGGCATCTTAACCTTGCAAGAGAGGCCCTGCTGTTAGTTTTGGCTGGAAACGGCCCTGCGCTGGCTCCAAACAGAGATGGCAGGATGAGATAAATGTGGGTGTGATGTCATTGCAACGGCCTATTTTCCATCAAACGCTAAGTTCAAACACCCTCGGGGAGAGAGGGCGCTTTGTTTCCCTTCGGATTACGACCACTTTTGAAAAAACATTTTGGCCTTTGCAGGTGATGGAATTTTCCAATCGTCCCCCAATTCCATGGAGAAGGCCTTGGAAACCTGCACCTCTCTGGGAGCCGGCAAGAGCCGTCACAGTGACTTTGAGGAGCCAACTTACAGTCGGAGCCCCGCCTCCTGCACCAGACGTGGGCTGGCATTTCTTTAAAAGGCCATGAGGTCTTGGATTCTAGGGAGTGAGTCACAGGTTGCAGTTTGCTTTTAGCATCCACGGCTGGACCAGGGCACTCAGCGTTTCCACTGGCCAGATGGGGTGGACTTGGACAGAGCAGGAGAAAAATAAAAAGCAGATAAAAATTCAAAATCATAAAAAACATTCAGACTTACTAGTCCGGTATGGACTGTTGAAACCCCTAAAACCATTGCCCTTCAACACGCCTCAGAGCTCCAAGTGAACCTGCCCCCTGGATCACCTTTGAGCCCAACAGATGGGTCTCCCTAGGGTTGCTTTGAGTCAGAGTCCACTTGATGGCAGTGGGGGTTTAAGGCAAATAATACAGGGAGGAGTGTACTCAGAACAATAAACTCTATGAGACCAAAATGGCAGAATTTGCCCCCAAACATAGGCAAGGGCAGGAAAGAACAAATGGAAATAGGGAAGCCAGGGAGGAAGTCGGAAGGATGCTATTACATTGAGAGGATTACAGTAATGTCACGAAACAAAAATGTGTGTAAATTGCTGAAAGGAAACTAATGTGCTCTGTAAACTTAAGCTCAACTACAGTAATACTAAAACAAATGAACAAAAATAAAACCAGTGAGGGGGGTCAAATTTTTAAATGAGAAAGAGCTTTAAACCAATCTGGGGCACGGGGCTCTACTTTTCTCCCACCTGGCATGTGCATGTGTCTGTGCACACATGCACATACACACACACATACCTGCTCCATTTCTCCCTAAAACGCAAAGCCATGTCTGGTAAGCAATCTGGGCCCTTCTACCTTGGAAGGGCGAGAGAACCAGACACTTCCATCATTTCATCCACTGACGTCACAGGACAGAAGCAGTTATCTCAAGAATAATAGAGCCAGGCAGCTTTTTCAAATTATGCATGTGAAAGTTGGACATTGAATTAAGACTACTGAAGGTCAGCAGTTGGAAACTACCTGCCAAGCCAAGCCAAATCTTACTTCTGTAAAGGAGTCGAGTCTCACAAACTCCCTGGGGCCGTTCCCCTCTGTCCCATAGGGTCACTGTGAACCAGCGTGGATTCAATGGCATGCGTTTGGTTTGGCTTTTTTTCAGAGATAAGACCCAAGGAACTCTTTACACATGGCCTGAGTGCTGTAGAGACAGTGAGTAAAATGCATGGGGAGTCCCAGAGTGACGCAAACACTTAACAAGTTAACATGATGCGATGTAGGGTGCAATGTAGCAATGATGAAAAATTCAACTTTCTTCTAGTTCCTAAATGCTTCCCCACCACCACCCCCACTATCATGATACAAATTCTA
>NW_022111373.1:98761123-98775489 GCF_000313985.2 Echinops telfairi
TGTAAGACATGAAAAAATACTAATTTATAAATTATCAAGGAGGTCTGGGGGAGGGAGGTGAGAAAGGGAGGGGAAAAATGAGGAGCTGATACCAAGGACTCAAGTAGAAAGAAAATGTTTTGAAAATGATGATGGCAACAAATGTACAAATGTACTTGACACAATGGATGGATGGATGGATGGATTGTGATAAGAGCTGTATGAGCCCCCAATAAAATGATTTTTTTAAAAGAAAAGATAATCCAATGGAGCACAGTTCTCCTTGACAGACATGGGGTCACTATGAGTCAGAACCATCATGACAGCAACTAGTTAAATTGCATGGACTCTGAAAACAAAATCTCTAAGTTCAAATCCTGCCAGAGCCCCTCATCTGATTCACCCACTCTGTGCATTCGTTTCTTCCTCTATAACCCAGGATTTGCAAGAGGTGTTTGTAGGACTTCCAACAAGATGTCAATCTAGACAGATATGCTACACAGACAAAGTGAAACCGTTAAAGGCGAGAGAGGAGACAGACTCGTCTCGAACTTTTGCAAGCAGCATTCCATCCTGACAGTGGTCAGGTACAATACTGCAGTGGTTGAACTTGGAAAAAATGGGTCCCACTTTTGTTCCACAAATCCTCCTGCAGACCAGAACCATGGTCATCACACACACATACTCATCCAGCAGCCAATGACATCCCCATCTGTGCAGTCCCTGTCCTGTCTGAGGACGGATCAGCCACTAGGTGCATCCACCTAGTGGATCAGCCCTAGGTCCATCACCCCCTATTTGAAGCCAGGTGAATACCTCCCTCATCAGACCAGTACCTGATGCAGTGCAGTGCCAGGTCTCTGGCCACCCCTGGACGGGCAGGAACACCTTCCATAACCAACCAGCTGCCTTCTAGACCCCAAATACTTTCTTAATGAAGAAGCATCCTAACCTTAATCTGAGCAGGCAGGAACTAATTCCACAGATTAGGTACCCTGACTCTAGGAAACATACAGACCCTCAGGAACTTGATCGAGAGTCAGTGTTTTCACCCTCTCCCCCAAACTACATAAGTTGCTTAGCTGGCACTGGGCTCCAACCCCTACTGGTGCCCTGGCATTGAGAGGTTTTCCTTTCTTTATTTCTATTTCCTTTGTTTTTAATACCATCTCTGATTTGCTTTTTTCTTTTATTTCTTTTTTTCTTTTATTTTTACTTTCTTGTATCCTTTTCCTTCTTCTTTGTCTCTTGTTTTTCTTTACTGTCCCTTTTCTTTTCCTTTTGTCTTCCTCTCATTCGTTTTGCTTATTGTATTTTTCCTTTGTACCTACTCTTGGTTTTACTTTTTATCTCCTTCTCGGTTCTTACATTATTTTCTTGCAGTTGCCTGCCATCTTTCTGCTGCTGGTTTTTTATTTTTAATTATTTGTTTTTTGTATTGTTTGTTTGGGGCATTTTCTCATGCCCTGCCCCCCTTTGCCCTACCCAATGGGAGACAACAACCATGTACATACATATGGCCACATCCCTACTTCCTGCAGCCACACCTACTGGGCAAGAGCCATTACCCACTACCATACCACAGGATCATGAATAGATAGCTGAAAACCAGCCAGATACAAATACAACATGACCACAAGGTCTTGGAAGAAACCGACAATTACAGTTCACACACGCACATAGAAAGAAAATGACTCAAATAGGTGCATGACCAATGTACAGAGCCAGATGATTTTTCAGGAATAAAAGACATTGGTACTACCTGAAAAGAACCTCAAAAGAATGGTATTTAGATTCCTTCAATAGCTTGAGAGAGAGATTGAAGAAAGCAATAAAAACACAGAAAAGACTTTTAAATAATTTAGGGAAACCCTATAGGAACAAACTGACAAAATAAATGAAAATTGCAAATACTATAAAAATAGCAAATAAAAATTTAGAAGATTAATAATAAGATTTCAGAAATAGAGAACGCATTGAAAGAGCAAAAAGTAGAATTGAATCAGTTCAAGGCTAAATTAGTGAACTCAACAACAAATCTCTTAATATAAATTTACTAGAGGAACAAAATGATTAGATGCAAGCCTAAGAATTATGTGGGACAAAAATCAAGAAGAATAACTCACATGTACTCAGAATACCAGAGTTGGAAGAAACAAGGAAAAACAAAAAAAAAAATGGTGGGGGTGCCGGAAAAAAAATTCCCCAAAAAGAAAAAAAAACCAAGCAATCAAAAAACAAACGAAACCCCTACAAGATTGGCCTCCAAAGATAATCACCACAACGCATCATAATCAAACTTTCCAAAACCAAAGACAAGGAAAGAAGTTGGGAAAAATGAAAACTTACCTACAATGGAGAGCCAGTAAGAGAGCTCTGATTTCTCAGTAGAAACCATACAGAGAAGTAGGCTGTCATATGACATATATAAAACTCTGAAAAGAAAGAATAGCGATCATATGCCAAGCAAAATTTTCTCTAAAATACAATAATTAAATTAATCCATATCCAGATAAGCAAAAATTGGAGGAATTTGTGAAAACCGTAACAATCTTAAACGAAATACTTAGGGGGGTTCTTTGCACAGATAATCAATAGCAGTTGACAACAATCTGAGATTAGCATACATAAGAAGACCACTCAGAAGTCACCCCAGATATAGAATGATGCAAAGTAAAACAAATGTACATGACTAAATATAAGCATATTGTAATGAAGACAATTATAAGTAAATAGAGGGAATAGTGTAGTTACAGAACTTTTAAATGGAGAAGGCAAGTGAATTTTGAGAAGTCAAGTCGTGTAACGACTGTTTTAAACATGGGAAGAAATTAATAAATTACAGGGTAAATTCAAAGAAAACAAATACACCATAAAAATCTCAAAAAGGAAAATCATATTTAGTCAAAGTAAAAAAAAAAAGGAATGAAGCAAATGACAAGAAAACAAGTGAACAAAATGAATTCAGCACAGAAAATTATGTGTAATAAAGACTCTAGAAACAGAACAGAAACAGCAAAATGGCGAGTATAAATTGTTAGTGTCATCCAGTTGGTCCCGATTCACAGTGATCCTATGGACCATGGAAGAACACACTGCCAGGTCCGGTGCCATCTCCAGAATTGTTCATGTGTTTTAGCCCATTGCTACAGGGACTATGTCAATCCATCTCGTTGAGGTCCATCTTCTTTTTTGATTTCCCTCTCGTTTACTGAGAATGATGTCTTCCAGGGACTGGTCTTTCCTGAAAACATGTTCAAATTACACGAGGCAGATTCTTGCCGTACTTGTCTTTAAGGAGCATTCTGCCTGTACTTCTTCCACGACAGATTTGTTTGTTTTTTTGGCAGTCTGTGCTGCATTCAATATTCTTCGCCAACGCCGTCATTCAAAGGCATCCGTTCTTCTTTAGTCTTCCTTATTCAATGTCCAACTTTCACATGCACATGAGACTGTGGAAAACCAATGGCTTCGGTCAGGTGCAACTTAGTGCTCAATGTAGCATCCTTGTTCTTCAATATTACAAAGAGGTTTTGTGCAGAAGATTTACCCAATGCAATATGTTGCTGGATCTCTTGACTACTGCTTCCATGAGCATTGATTGGGGATCCAAATAAGACAAAATCCTTGACAACTTCAAACGTTTCTCCATTTATCATGATGTCACCTATTGGTTCGGGTGTGAGGGTTTGGGAATTCTTTTTGAACATTGAGTAGCAATTCACTCTGAAGCCTGAAATCAATCATTAATCCTCATCAGCAAAGGCTTCAAGTCCCCCCCCCACCCCCACTTTCAGCAAGCAAGACTGTGTCGTCTGCCTCTGGCAGGCTGTTAACAAGTGTCCCTCTAAACCTGATGCCACATTCTTCTTCATAAATTCCAGCTTCTCTGATGACTTGTCCAGTATACAAACTGAATAAATATCCTGAAAGAATACAATCCTAATAAACACCTTTCTCAATTTTAAACATGGAATATTCCCTTGTTCTGTTTGCACAACTGCCTCTTGATCCATGTACAGGTTCTGAATGAGCACAATGAAGTGTTCTGGAATTCCCACGCTTCTCAAAGCTACCATAAGTTTGTTTTGAGCCACATAGTCAAATGCCTTGGCAGCGTCCATAAAACACAAGTAAACATTTTTCTGGTATTCTCTACTTTGAACCAAGATCCATTTGACATCAGCAATGACATCCTATGTTCCACATCCTCTTCTGAATCTAGCCTGAACTCTGGTACCTCACTGACAATGTACTGCTATAATCATTGTTGGAGGAGTTAGCCAAAATTTACTGGCAAAGGATATTGTTCTATAATTTGAGCATTCTATTGGATCACTTTTCTTTGGAATGGTACACATATGGACCTCTTTCAGTCAGTTGGCCTAGAAGCTGTCTTCAATATTTCCTGGCATAGATTTGTAAGTGCTTCCAGGGCTTCATCAGCTTGTTGAAACGTTTTCATTGACATCCCTTCAATTCCTGAAGATTTGACTAATACTTCCAGTGCAGCTTGAACTTTTTCCTTCATTACCAGTGGTCCTTGCTCATATGCTACCTCTTAAAATGGTTAAGCTAGTTCTTCTTGGTACAGCAACGTTGTGTATTCTTTCCATTTTCTTGTTTTTATCATTTTATTGCGGGCTCGTACAACTCTTATGACAATCCACACATCAATTGAATCAGGCATGTTCGTACATATGTTGCCCTCATTCTTTTCTAGACCTTTACTTTCTATTGAGCAATACCAAAGTCCCTTTCCATCTGCTTAAAGCTTCCTGCGTCATTTAGTATTTTGCCATCAGAATCTTTCAGTATTATAACTCAAGGCTTGAATTTCATCTTGAGTCCTTTCAGTGTAAGATAGACTGAGTGTGTTCTTCCTTTTCTTGGTTTTCTAACTCTAGGTCACTGTAGGTTTCATTATAATATTTTACTTTGTCTTCTCAAACTGCCATTTGAATGATCTGTTCAACTCTTTGACTGTATTATTTCTCCCATTGTCCTTAGCTACTCTATGGGTGAGAGCAAGTTTCAGAGTCTCTTCCAACATCCATGCTGATCTTTCTCTTTTTTCTGTCTTTGTAATGACTTCTGGCTTTCTTCATGTATGTTGTTCTTGATTTCATTCCACACTCATCAGTTCTTCTGTCAGTAGTATTTAGTGCAAATCTGTCCTTGAGATGGTCTTAGTATTCAGGTGGGATAGGCACAAGATCATACTTTGGCTCCTGTAGACTTCTTATCATTTTCTTCATTTTCAATATAAACTTACATATGAGCAATTGGTGGTCTGTTCCACAGTCAACACTTGGCTTGGTTGAAGCTGCTGATATTGAGCTTCCACAGAGACTCTTCCCACAGATGTAGTTAATTTGACTTGTGTGTGCCAGCTGTGAAAGTCCACGTCTATCGTTACCTTGTGTGTTGTTGAAACATGGTATTTGCTCTGAAGAAATCATTGGTCTTGCAAACTTCCACCATGAAATCTCCAGCTTAAGTTTTAAGGCTATATATTCCAACTACAATTCCCTCCTCGTGGGTTCCAACTTTTGCATTCCAATCACCAATAATTATCAATGCACCTTGATTGAATGACTGATCTATTCAGCTAGAAGGCACTGGTAGAATTCTTTAATTTCTGCACCACTAGCTTTAGTGTTGGTGCATAAATCGGAATAATAGTTGTATTGACTGGATTTCCTTTTATTTGGATAGATACTCTTCTAGTAGACAGCATTGTACTTCAAGGTTGATCTTGAAATGTCCTTTTTGACATAGGATGCCATTTCTCTTGATTCTCTCATTACCAGCATTGTAAACTATATGATTGTCTAAATGAAAATAGCCAATACAAGTCCATTTCATCTCACTCACCTTTAATACCTCATGAATGCCTAATACTAATATTGATTTTTATACATTCCAAATTCATTTTTGATAACTTCCAATTTTCCTAGACTCATATTTCACACATTCAAAGTTCTGATTATTAACTGATGTTTGCGGCTGTTTCTTCTCAGTGTATGTTGTGCCCCAGGAGTAAACGAAGATACTGAAGTCTTTAGCCTTGCAGTTTTATGCATCCACATCGTTGTGCTTGACTCTACCTTGAGAAGGCATATTTTGAGTGCTTTCCTACCTGAAGAGTTTGTCTTGGACATTATCTCCAAAAACATTCTCTTTCTATTCATGAGATTTTCAGTATCTGGCAATGTGTCCATGCTATCCACAAGGTATTCTATGCCTAATTCCTCCCCAGTGGACAGCCTATTCCTTCAATCCCTCTTTTAGAGTCCGGAGGACTCTACAGAAAACCTGTTCATTTTGGGTGACCCTCCAGGAATCTGCAATACCAGTGAAGTGATTTTCAGCCTCACAGAACAAGCAAACCACCACAGAATGACAAACTGACAGACAAATGGTGTGTGTTGTATATTCAGTTTCATCTTTTTAAAAGTCTACAGTGATTTATACTCTCTGCAGACAGCACTGGAATCCAAAGAACTGGAAATGTGAAAAGGGAGATTTGATTTTTCTTTCAAATTGTTCAGCACCCGATGGAGGCAAAGTGTTCATGTGGTTGGCTGCCAGCTGGAAGTTGGAGGTTTTAGGCCATCCAGAGGCACTTTGGAAGCAAGACCTAGTGATCTACTTCCTAGATATCAACCATCGAAAAGGCGATGGACCACAGCCATGGACAACTTGCTGAAGCAGATCCACGTCGACATGCATGGGGTCACCAGGACTCAGAGTCAACTTGAGGACAAATGACACTCCGTTCACTAACCTTTCTAGTAAGTGTCTTAATGAATAATTAGCTGTAAGAGAGGAAGCACAACATGCTGGCTCTGATTTCCAAATAATGGCCCTGCAGTAAAACATAAAGGCAACACAGACATGACGTGGAAGATGCAGGTGTTTGTTCCTAGCTCAGCACATCTGTAATTTGTCTTCGCTATGTGTCAGGACCTAATCAGTACCTGCTACATTTTTATGGTTGGGTGGTAAGGCCTAATGGGGCCTTGCTGGAATAATAATTATACTGCCCATGAGCCCAGACTATAAATGTGGGTAATGAAAAGATATGACAAGGCTTGTACTCCAAGAACCCTGTGATGTCTGCATCCAGGATGAAAAGTGACTGTCAGACAGCCAGTGGGGATTTTAGAGAGGCGTCCTCACAGAGCCTCCACTAGTTTCTACTGAACTTAGAGGCATTTCATCTAGACTGGGGTGGGCCTCCACAGGAGCATGACTGGCCAGTCGTCAGTGTCTGGTAAACTCAAAAGTCCTCGCCCAAGCACACAGTTTAGGAAAGGGAGCCGTGGTGGATTCTTCATGTGCCCCCTCACCTTTGGTACAAACTGTAGAACTGTGGGGGGAAGTTCCGGGATCTCAGATGCCCACTGGCAGGAGGCCTCCGTCTAACCTATGACTAGAGGAGAAACCAGTTTCTATGAGCCTGCTTCTGCTTTTGGCGACCCCGTGTGTATCAGAGTAGAACTTTGCTCCATGCAGCCTTCAGGAGCTGATTTTTCAGATATAGATTACCAGGCCTTTCTTCTGGGGTACCTCTGGTGGAGCTCAACCCTCTGTTCCCTTAGCTGTCCAAAGCATTAACCAAAGGGGCTCCCATTGTTGGAGATCAGAGGCTCTCAGAGAAGAGCATCGTGCAGCATGCTGAATGCTCTCTCTGTGTGAGATGCTCTGTGAGAATATACATGCATTTATTGCCTAAATGGAGGGGAAGATGAAAGGCCGTGTCTCCATTAACAGCAAAACTATGGGGCCCAAAATACATTCTCAGGAAGGATCAGGGAAGTGAGGTATATGGTTATGCAGAAAGTAATAGTAGGAAAAGCAGGCTTAAGGTTTTTATTTTGGATTTTTCCATTCAGATTTTAATAAATTACATAAAAATATTAAATGGCCTATTTTTTCAGCAAGAAAAAAGAATCCCTAGCTTTTAAATTTAGAGTTTAGATGTGGATTTGTGTTTATGAGCACTGGGTTGAACTAGATCCCATGGGGCATGCATAATATTTTTTTTTCCTTATTCAGCACCCCAGGTCCACCTGAGGGAGCAGAATGGAAGAACACATATCCAAGGGGTCCCCTGAATGATTATTAAGAACCCCTTAAGAACCATTCAGAACCCCACCTTTTCTGTGCAGACTTTAGGTCCCACCATGTGAGGCTGGATGAAGACAGTCTCATCCAACCCAGCATGTTCTAACATGTTCAAATTTGAACTTCAGTGAATCGCTACTTAACCCGAACCAACCAAGGCAATTTGCTATGATTTAGAGCAGGGTTTCGCAACCTCGGCACAATTAACATTCAGTGTTTCAACAGGCTCTCCTGTGCACTGGGGATGTTTAGTAATATCCCTAGCCTCCACCAATGAGATGTCTGTACCATCCTCTTGCCCCACCCAGCTCCCAGTTGCGGCAACCGAGCATGTCTCGGACATTACCAAATTGCCCCTGATTGGGAAACAGTGATTTAGAACAACACGACCTCTCAAATTCAAGTGTAGCCAGGTAGAAGGTGCCAGCTGAAGGGAAGCAGAAAATGATTGTACGTGCTGTTGTGATGAAATAAGGACTCGGGACAAAAACATTGAAATGCCCTCAATGCTACAGTCCAAGGGAGTTAGGGACCCCAACCTCTCAGTTAGTACTTAGCTGTGGGTGTCATCCAGGGACTCTTAGTGACTAATTGACTACGAAGTAAGAAAGAAGTGACATGGGCTGTCCACACAGCCCAACACGAAACTTTCTCCTTTTATATCTGATGGAAAATTTAAAATAGTAATCGAATAGCTTTACTCTGCTGCATCGATAATCTTTCCGTAGCAAATGGAAAAGACACAACCCACGAGGAACTATGTCAGCAGGAGACGTTTTCTTTTTGTTGTTGTTGCTTCACTGGGTCATGAAACAGGAACGCCTAGGGACAGAATTGGCTCTAGATACACCTCCATCCAGGTGTGCACACGAGGAAGCCAGGAATGTTTCCCTTCCATCTACTGGTTGTATTTTCCTCTATGTTGGCCTAATTGTCATGATGTTTTCCCTCCATCTCTATAAAAAAGATAGCTTCTGGGGCTCCAGGCTGGCATTCTAGAAACCCCCATGGAAAGAGGAGTCCCTTCCCTGTGCGTCCAGAAAAATTTCCAGAGGTACGTCTCATTGACCTGGCTTCCATCCCTGTGCCCATCCACAAGCAAACAGCCAGGGGGGTTTCCGTGGTAGTTAGGGTACCGTGTGACTGCTAAATTATTGAGTCAGCTCTGATTCATGGAGATCCAGTGGACAATAGAACAAACCATTTCCTGCTCCTGAATCAGTTTCATGATTGTTGCTAAGCTCCAGCCTATTGCTGAGGCTACTGTGCATACTGAATGCCTTCCAACTGAATGGGCTCATCCTCCAGCAATACATTAATGTTTCTGCTGAATCCATAGAGTGATCGTAGGCTAATTGTCAGAAATAAATCACTAGGCCTTTCTTCTCAGTCTGTCTTTGTCTCGGTAATAGGTAGCCTCGAGAACAGCCTCCACTGGCTCAGTCTCCCGGTCCCTTCCCTTAGTGTGAGATCATCCTAGTGACTTACTTTTAATGAGCAGAATGAAAGCGATGGTGTGTAGGTTAGTTATGGTTGTGTGTTAACATGGCTGAGCCAGGATGCTCAGTGGTTAAGACCTAGTAATCCCTTGTGACTCGGAAAGACCAAAGAAGAATCGGTGCATTTGAATTGTGGTGTTGGAGAAGAACATTGAAAGTACCATGGACTGTTACGACCAGAGTGCTCCTTAGAGTCATGGATGGTGAGGCTTGGTCTTTGGTCACTTGGACAGGAGAGACCAGTCCCTGGAGAAGGACATCATGCTTGGTAAAGTGGGGGGGCAGCAAAGAAGAGGAAGGCCCTCAAGGTGAAGGGTTGACCCAGTGGCTGCAACAATGGACCATGCATAGGAACCATTGTGGGGATGGTGCAGGGCAGAGCAGTGTTCCGTTCTGTTGTGCCTATGGTCCCTATGGGTCAGAACCAACAAGATGGCTAACAGCCTAACAACACAACAAGCCCCTGAGATGAGACCTCCCTGAGGGTGTGGACTTCTCTGAATATAGGTAGATGCTGTAGAAAAGCTGGCTTGCTTTTTGCTGAGTCTGAATCCTGCATCTAGCTCATTGGCCCAGCCGGAGAATGGGTGTCACTCTGAGACTAGATTATGACATGGTCTTATCCATCCTGTTGCTTTCTCACAGAGCCCTCACTCTGAGGAAAGCCAGCTGCAGTGTTGTGAGCTACCCTATGGAGAGGCACATGGCAAGAAATGGTTGTCTCCATCCAAGTGGCAGCAAAGCCCCAAGGCCTGTCATCAGCCACATGAGGGAGTCCAAAACCAGATGCCCCCACCCCCCTCTTCCTAACGTGAGCCTTAGCCAACACCTGGACTCCAGTCTAGTTAGAGATCTTAAGGCACAGAGCTAACTGGAACATTGCACCCAGATTTCTTACAAAAAACTATGATATCATTTGTTTGTTGTTTTAAGCCACTAAATTATGATTAGGGATAATCTGTTATACAATAGTAGCTAATTTAGATACATGATAAATTAATTATTAATATGTATTAATAAAGATTCTAGTAAAACAGAATTATTTCTATATTATATATAATATAAGAAAGAGAGAAAGCATAGGGGCTTCTTCACCAAACACATGACCTGAGAAAAATGAAAGCAAAAGAATTCTAACACTCAAAAGCATAGATTTATTATAACCTCTAATACAGGATCTTTGAGTATGTCAGTTTCCAAATATAAAAAGAAAGCATGTTTTCAAGCTCCTCACGGTGACCTCTCCCCTGTAGGGAGAAGAAACCAGGCAGACTTTCACAAGTCTACCTCAGGAAGGGATTTGAATTGACCTGGTCTCCAAGAATCCGTATAGAGCCACATTTTCCCGGAGAGGAAGGGGTCGGTGTAAACACGGTGCTGAACCACCGTTTCATCCACGCGTCACCGTCTGAGATGGAAATTGCTGCAAAGCAAGTTCATGGGAAACTCTTCTATTACTTTAGACCTGCCTGCTCTAATCTTTTAGTTTACCATCCCTATATAAGCCCTAAATACTTTTTGTTTTCATTTGACAGGGGTGGTAAATGGAGCAAATATTTCTTGCCCTCCGCTGTTCAATAAATAGGAAAGCAAGCAACATAAGAGTCAGCTGGAAATACGCGTGAGTGCTTTGCTACAGCGCCATGAATTTGCAGTTCAATTTCACAGCACGGGCAAGAAGGCCTTGGTTAATATTCCCTCCTCCAACATGTCTCCAAGCTCTTAAACAAGGTGCTTGGAGACTCCTGCTTGCTTCAGGGTCTCCAGACCCTGCCATGTGCAGTGTCCCCATGCCTGGCTCAGAGTAAATTCATTGGAAAAAGTGAAACCCCTGTGAAGTGACTGATTCTTAGAAAAGGTGGAAAACCCAAACCAAATTCACTGTCATCGAGTCGATGTCAACTTATAGTTACCCTACAAGACAGAGTAGAACTGCCCCTGTGGGTTTCCAAGACCGTAACTCTTTACGGAAGTAGAAACCCCAATCTTGCTCCCTCGGAGCAGCTGGTGGTTTCAAACGTCTGATCTTGTGGATCCCAGTCCAATGCGTTACCACGACACCACCAGGGATCCTTTTAAAAAAGTGGAAGTTGCATTAAATACCAAGGAGCCTCTGACTTGCTAATGACAGCCCACTGGAGCCCAAGTTTTTCTAGATTGAAAAGTTACAAAACCCAGAGAGAATTTGAGAAGTTAGAGTGCCAAGCACTGAAAATGCTCAGAAGCATTTCCACAGCCCCTAAAAAGCTTCTAAGAAGAGGCTGCTTGCTATTTTTGGAAGCTGGCTTGCATTCTTGATTAAAAGAGACATTTCCATTTTTCCCCCTGCTACTATGTAAATAGAACAAAATTATCACCAATAAATAGCATCATTTGGTATAAACAGAATCCTCAGTTTCAATGCAGCAGAGGGCAACTCCTCATGAATTCTTTTGAGATCACCCTGACTTGTCAGGGAGTCAATCCATGCTGAGTTCACCATTCAGACCAAATTATATTGGCGCACTCAAATTCCCACAGCCAATTTTCTATTAAAATCCCAAGTAATTGAAATGGGAGGAAGGTACACAGTAAAAGCCAGAGTGAATAATTTAGCACAGTAGCTGTCTGTAACTTCTGAGACCACATATTCAAGGCATTTTGTGAGCTGAAGGTTGATCAAGCAGCTTCTGTCTCCAGAGCATCCCTACCTCAACCCACCCATTTCATCAAGAACAAGGTGCGGGCTAAACTAAGAGCCAGAAGGACTCCCTTTTAACACTTCTCTGGTACCCTGAGTAATCCCGTGAGGGCCCCTTTGTTGTACTTTTTTGCAAGTGTAAACAGCCAAGGGTCACTTAACAGCCAAGATATCTTCTATGAAATAGGAGGTTATATGATTTGGATATGACATGAGCACCATGCAGGCAGTCCCCAAATTTCAAATGACCTCCCTTCCTGTCTGTTTTCAACTCAAATTGATACATGAGTCAGAATAGTTCAATGTGATTTGTTTCTAACGTCAGTCAAATATTTGTCTTAGTTTGTAATATATAGTGTACATTTCTATACATAAACATTAGGCACTTCCTGATACACTAAAAACATCTTTAACACAATAATACAGTTATAATGATAACAATGTTTTGATGTGCACCATAAAGTAACATCTGTTTGTTACTACTGGGGGGCCTGGGAGAGGAGGAGGCTGGGGAGGGGAGCAGTGAGTCAATAAAGATGGGTACAGGGGAATAGTAAGGGTACTAAAATGGATGGTGAGGAAGCCTTTCTGGTCATGTCTGATCAATAGAATTGTATCTGAGAGGAACCACTGAGAGGTGAACGATGGGTAAACATGATAGTGGGACAGGAGGAAAGAAAAAAGAAAAGGAAAGGAAAAAGAAAAAATACATATATAGCTATACATATAGGTGTATATATGAAAATATATAATTATTTATATATAAGTATATGTTTATATATGTACATGAATGCAAATGCAATAATGAAGCAGATGGACTTTGGGCCTCTACGTAAATCTTGCCTCGGTACAAGAACGGTTTGTTCCATTAATGTGTCACTGTATGATACTCACCTTCCTGACACGATCACTGAAGACAAAATGGGAGCATAAGCAAATGTGGTGAAGAAAGCTGATGGTGCCCAGCTATTAATTAAAAGATAGAGTGTCTGGTATCTTAAAGGCTTGTAGTCAAACAAGCAGCCATCTAGCAGGGAAGCAACAAAGCCCACATGGAAAAAGCACACCAGCTTCATAAGGTGTCAATCAGGAAAAGGTATCAGAAGTTCAAAACCAAGCAACTAAATTGATGTGAAGGGGTGGGCACATAGTGGAGACCCAAAACCCACCTGCAAGTTATTTAGACAGTCCCTTTAAGAGGCCACATGGAAGGGATGATAAATCAAGGATGCAGAATAGCACTGATGAACTACATAACTAACCTCTAGTTCTTTCTGTTTCCTCCCCTTACTATTATGGTTTTTATTTTTTTACATCATCAGTCATTTTAGACTTGCATTATGTTCATTTGCATAATTAAGATCGTTTGATACGTGAAAGCCAAGAGAGATAACCCTTCAGAAACAGTAACAAGAGTAATGGTTCCCTGAGGGAATAGGAAGCGAAGGAGGTGGGGGTGGGAGAGCACCTGATAGCACTGATGACTGTATAACCCCACTCAAGGTGGGCGAACAACACAATTGTACATAAATGGATATATGGGATGGTGTAAGATGGAGAAAAAAAAAAAATAAGGGTTCCTGGACAGGAGAGTGGGGGAGAGAGGGGATATAGGGGAGCTGATATCAAGGAGTTCAAGAAGAAAGAAAATGTTTTGGAACTGACTGGTAGAAATTGTATAATACTGCTTGATGTGATTGAACTATGGAATGTTATGATATCTGTAAGAGCTGCCAATTAAATGATAAAAAGAAAAGTTGTAAATGATAATAAAATAAAAATAAATTAAGAATATTAACCATTGTGTATAACTCTAATTTTTATAATAATAGGCTTTACATGGGTTGGGACAGTGGTCATATATGCAGTCAGACATTGCTCCAATCGATGTTATTGGTGTATAACTCTAACCTTGGTGTCTTTATAAGGCCAGTTTTGAAAGACATCATGACTGGCTGCCAAATCCTACCAAACTCACTGCCGCTGAGTAGCTTCCAAATCATAGGGAGCATCCACAGAACTTCTTAGGTTATAAACCTAGGAAAACAGATAACCTCATCTTTCTCCATAAAAGA
>NW_022111373.1:98776456-98778961 GCF_000313985.2 Echinops telfairi
TGAAGAGGAATTTTATAGACTGTTATCAGACATATGGGCTAATATCAGATTTACGGACTTGATCTGGACTTGTTGGGATGTTTTCTCAATATGTAATTTCTCTTTGATGTAAATCTTTTTCTATATATATGTGAGTCTCACTGAATGTGTTTCTGCAGTCTACCAGGACTAACACAGAGCCCAATAGGTAAGCGCTCAGCTGATAACCGAAAGGTGGATGATTTGAACAGCTGCTCCACAGAAGAAAGGGGTGGCAGTTGACTTCCTTAAAATCACTTTCTTGGAAACACTGTGAGGCAATTCTACTCTGCCTATGGGGTCGCTCTAAGTTGACATTTTCTAGAGAGCAATAGGTTTGGGTTTGGGTTTGATCCCTAGTCAGGAGTCCCTAACACACTCAACAAAATTGGAGTTCCGTCCAGAGGCACCTTGGAAATCTACATCCAAAATACTCAAGCTATGAAAACCCTAGGAAGCACAGCTGTGCTCTAATACACATAGGGTCACTTTGGCAACTAGATGTATTCCCAGTCAGGACTCGTCAGAACTTGGGGACACAAGTGACTGAAACCCAACTCAAATTAGCTTCAGTAAGAAAGGAATTTGTTGGCCCATGCTGCTGCTAAGAGTGCAAAGTTACTGATAGGATTGAGTGGAACTCTGAATTGGACCAAAGTTCACACTAGGTTTGACACCTGGATTTCAATGACTCAGGCCAGACTATTTGTATCTCGAGGCCCAAAGGGTCAAAGAGGTGGAGATGGACATCCAATACCAGATAAAGGGAGGAAATGATGTGATAGGAAGTCAAATGAGATGTAGTCAACTAATATGGTCTTTCTAGCTATAATTCCTTATGTAACGTATTATAATTCTGGACTCTATACGTGTGGCTCTAACTCCACTTTGAATTGAGTCCTCTGCTGCTCTAATGGACCAGATTAAGATCATATTAAGTCTTGACTTTAGTAGCAGGTGTGAACCAAGTTATAGTCTTTGCTTCTTTGAGAGTATGATCTGCCGAAAGACCACTGTCTGTAGGAGCCATCGTAGACACAGTGAGAAATCCCAGGGCCATTGGATGAGCACTCTCTGTCAGGAGTGGTGAAATAAGGCTGAGACCAGAGGCAGCAAGGACTGTGGCATGGAGACTATGGGACAGAGCAAAGAAGTCAAGACAAGAGCAGAGGCTGAAGCAAGGAAGCCATGAACAAGAACAGAGGGGCCGTGCCAAGACTATAGCACTGTGAGACCAAAAGACAAGCGGGCTTCCGGGTCTGTGGAAGTAGAGACCAGGGGACCATGTGGCTGAGATGCTAAGGCCCAGACAGAGACCCAACCAAGGAAAGGTGTTGCTGTGGACTAACTAATGTACTCTTACTGTTTTCTGATCCTGACTTGTAGTGACGGAGCTCCACCAGCCTCGAGCTGGTTAGTAAGCCTGGTCTCCTTTATGAGTTTCAGTTCTGTTACACACTGCTTGCTCACTCGCTCTCGCTGTCTCTCTCTCTCTCTCTCTCTCTGACTTCTAATTCGATCCCCGTCAGAGCAGTAGGATTGCAGAGATTGGTGTTTGCACTGTTCATTATCCACTGGAAAATTGTTTCCATTGGCCTTTCAATTTTCATCACTCATCTTTTCTCTGTACAGGGAGAGACCATTAGTTGCACCCTAGGTGGCTGCTCAAGAGCTTTGAAGACTCCGGTCACTACTCACCAAAGTAGGATGGAAACATTGTCTTTGTGAACTATACCATGCCAATTGATCTTAGTGCCCCCTTGAGACTACAGTCCTGATTCCCCAGAGACTCATCCTCTCCAAGTCTTTACCTATGTCTAAGATGTTTTCATAACGGTCTGCTCCAGCCCATTCATGGACATATTGGCATCAAAGTTAAACACCAAACCTTTCACTATTCTTGGTGTGGGCACCTTCTCACACTGATTAAGATTGTATATAACAGTGTTTGCCTCTGGAGACTTTAACGCTTGCACACTTCCCAATAACTTACGCTATCTCCATTTTCTCCTAATCTCTCTTTGTTTATGTTGCCTTCTCTTTCGCCCATGACTTCTCTTAACTACCCTTTAGCCCATGACTTCCCTTCCCACCCGTGATAACCAGCCAAGAATGTTTCTTGTAATGTGAAAAACGTTTTTATAATGTTGGTCTCACAATATTTGCCCTTTGTTGTGATTGACTAATTTCACTCAGTACACTGTCCTCTAGGTTCATTCCTAATATGAGGTATTTTTCCGATTCATCGTTGTCTTTTAATGTTGCCTGGCATTTTGTTGCATGTATGTACCAAAGTTGATTTACCCAGTCTTTCACTGAGGAGCATTTAGGTTGTTTCCAACTTTTTGATATTGTGAATTGTGCTGTGAAGAACACGAGTGTGCATTTCTAGTCATGTGCACAGCTCTAATTTCTCTAAATATGTACCAAGTAAGAATTGCTAGGTCATATGGTATTTCTATTGCCAATATTTTTGTGGAAGCACCA
>NW_022111373.1:98779285-98781007 GCF_000313985.2 Echinops telfairi
TTTTAGAGATTAGTCTCTTGTTGGGTGTGTCCTTGTCAATCCCCCCACCCCCAAGCCATTGGTTCTTTTTAACTCTTTTGTTGAAATCTTTTGATGCACATAACTGTCAAATTTGGGGGAGGCCCAGTCACCTAGAGTATCTTCTACTATTTTGTGGTTTTTATTATGTTTGATAGTGTATTTTTGAGATATTTTGGCCTCCTAATTTATCCCTATTTTTTCATTGATGACTTTTAGTTCTAGGTTTTACATTTAGGTCTTTGATCCATCTTGAGTTAATGGAGTAGGTTTTGAGACTGGGAAGTAAGAGGCCTCTTACTTTGTTCTTCTGTAGTAGTGATTTACTTATCCAGGATCTCTTTCCTTTCTATATAAAGTTTCTTCTATTTCTTTAAAGAATGATGTTAGAATCTGGTGCAAGTTTGCATCATATCTTTAGATCACTTTTGTATAATACAGACATTCAAATGTTAAGCTTTCCTGTCCATGAGAATAATATATTCTTCCATCTATGTCAGTCTCTTTGGTTTCCTGGAGTAGCTTTTTGTGGTCTTTTGTTCCTCTGGTTATATTTATCCCTAAATATTTTATCTTTGGGGCAGCTATTGTAAATGGTATTAAACAGTGAATTTTTGCATTGATCACATACCCTGCCACTTTGCTGAATCTTCCAATTAGTTCCCGAAGTTTTTGTTCGGGGTTGTTGGATTTTCTATATAGGACAGTATCATCTGCAAATAGAGTTTTACTTCTTCTTTGCTGGTTTTGTGGTGGTGTCGGTTTCATGGTGTCCATGCTGACTAATTGGGACCGTGTACAGCAGAAGGAGCCACGCTCGGGTCCTGCCGCAGTCTCACAATGGTTGGTACGTTTGAGTCCAATGCTGCAGCAATGTCTAAATCCACTCATCACGAGCCTTCCTCATTCTCAATGCTCTTCAACTTGATCGAGGTCCGTTTCCAGGGACTGGTCTGTCCTGATTGTATGTCCAACGTATGTGAGATGAAGGCCATCCTTTCTTCTAAGGAATATTCCGGCTGTACTTCTTCTAAGACAGATCTTTGTGTTCTTCTGACAGCCCTTGGTACTTTCCAGATTCCTCACCAGCACCATAATTTAAATTCATAGATTCTTCTTTGGTGTGCTTTATGCAATATCCACTATTAACTTACATATGAAGTGATTGAAAATACCTGGTGTGGGTCCAGTGCACATGAGTCCTCAAAGTGACATCCTCACTGCACAACACTTTAAAGCAGTCTTGTGTGGTAGATTTTCCCAAATCAATGCTTCTTTTTATTTTTCTTAGCCACTTTATTGACATATAATTCACAAAGCATATAATTCAATAGTTCAAATACATCAAAAAGAATTGTGTAATCATAAACACAAAATTAAAACATTTTCTCCATTCTAGCATCCATTGTTATTAGCACCTCCTGTTCCTCAACCTCCACCATCATAACCCCAAGAAACTACTGATCAAGTTGTTGTCTCTACAAGTTTGCCTATCCCGTATTTCATATCAAGAAAATCATACAAAAAGATGAAGAAACAACAATAAAATAAAACACAGAAAACTCTCATTCCAAAAGAAAAGAGAAAATAGCAAAAACTAGAACAAGTTTAAAAGTTAGGCAATTCCCATCTGTACCGCTGTGCATCATCTGGTCTAACCAGGTCTGCAAGGCAGAATTGGGGTCCTGGTAGTTGGGGGGAGGA
>NW_022111373.1:98790727-98793517 GCF_000313985.2 Echinops telfairi
ACCTAACCTAACAGCGTCTAACAACAAAAGGAACACCATGGAAAAGAAATGACTGAGCCAGTCAGTTACCATGATGATGCTCTGAGCCGGCGCCATCAGGAAGGAAGAGACCTCAGGGCCTGGTCGGCATTCCAAGGCGGCATGGCTTAGGGATTTATCTCATGCGAAGATTAACCAGTTCTCATGTCTAAATACAGATTCTTTCTTTCAGTTATCTCTGCTGCATTTTGTCATTGGGGATAGCTTTCTCAGATCTTGTTGTATGTGTGTCTATGTTTTCCAGTATCTAAAACCCAGGACAGGTGGATCTATGGAGGCAACAACTAGAATAAGAGTTCCTGGGGAGTATGGTAGGGAAGTGTGTATGGGGAACGGGGAGCTGATGTCAAGGTGTTCAAGAAGGAAGAAAATGTTTTGAAATGGGTTTTGATAGCAATTGTACAAAACTTTTTGATGTGATTGGATTATGGAATGGTATGGTGTCTGAATTAGTTTCTAATAAAATTGTTTGGAAAAATAGAAATCAATAAAAATTAAAAATAAATAAAGAGGTCTTGAGCAGTAGATTTACCCAATGCAGTGTGTCATTTGATCTCTTGACTGCTGCTTCCATGAGCATTGATTGTGGCTCAAAGCAAGATTAAATCCTTGACAACTTCAATTGTTTCTCCATTTATCATGATGTTACCCTATAGGTCCATTGTGAAGATTTTGGTCTTCTTTACTTTGAGCTATAATCCACGCTGATGGCTATAATCCTTGACCTTCACCAGGAAGGGCTTCAAGTCCTCCCCACTTTTCTCAAGCGAGGTTGTGTCATCTGCGTATGGCAGGTTGTTAGTAAGCCTTCCTCCAGTCCTGATGCCACATTCTTCTTCGTACATTCCAGATTTCCTCATTATTTGCTCAGCATATAGCCAAATGCCTTTACATAACTAATAAAACACAAATAAGTCTTTTTTTGGTGTTCTCTATCTAGCCAAGATCCATCCCGTGTCAGCAATGCTATTCCTTGCTCAAGATCCTCTTCAGAATCTAGCCTAGACCTCTGGCAGCTCCCTGTTCATGTATCCCTGCCATCGCTATTGGGTGATATTCAGCAACACCTGACTTGCATGTGATATCAATGACAGTGTTTTATAAGTTAAGCATTCTGTGGTGGCATCTTTCTGCAGATCCAAATATAGATCTCTTTCACTCAGTTGGCCAAATAGCTGCCTTCTGAATTTCCTGGCACAAACAAGTGAGTGATTCCAACACTTCATCCACTTATTGAAACATTTCAATTGGTATGTTACCAATTTCTGAAACCTTGATTTCGGCTAATGCTTTCCATGCAGCTTGAACTTCCTCCTTCAGCACCATTGGTTCTTGTGCATCTGCTACTTCCTGAAATAGTGGAATGGTACCAAAAAGAACAGTGACTGAGCATTCTTTCCATCTTCTTTCTATGCTTTCTCCATTATTCAATATTTTGCCCATAGAATCTTTCAAAATTGCAACTCTAGACTTGAATTTTTTTTTCTGGAGTTCTTTCCGTTTCAGATATGCTGAACATGTTCATCCCTTTTGGGTTTTCTAATTCTAGGTCTTTGTACATTTCACTATAATATTTGACTGTCTTCTCAAGCTACCCTTTGAATTTTCCTGTTCAGCTTTTTTACTTCATCATATCTTCCATTTGCCTTAGCTGCTCTATGATTAAGAGCCAGTTTCAGAGTTCCTTCTGACATCAACTTTGCTCTTTTCTTTCTTTCCTGTCTTTCTTCATGTGCAATATTCTTGACATCAACACACAGTACATCGGGTCTCCTGTCAGTAGTGCTCAATGTGTCAATTCTGTTCTTGAGACGGTCTCAGAAAGGCAGGATATCCTCAAAGTTGTATTTTGACCCCTGTGGACTTATTCAAAATGAACGTACATATGCAACTGAAGATCTGTTCCGCAGTAGGCTCCTGGCCTAGTTTTAGCTGCTGCTATTGAGCTTCTCCATCGTCTTCCCACAGAGATAGTCAATTTGATTTCCATCTCTTCCATCTGGAGAAATCCAATTGTTGTTGTGTTGTTTGAAAAGGTATTTGCTATGAACAAGTCATGGATCTTGCAAAATTGTATCATGTGAACTACAGCTTTGTTTCTATTGCCAAAGCCATATTTACAATGACTGTTCCTTTCTCTTAGTTTCCAACTTTTGCATTCAAATCACCAGTAATTATTAACTCATCTGATAGCATAATTGATCAATATGTAACTGAATCCATTGCTTTAATGACAAGTGTATAAATCTGAATAATAGTTGTTAGCTGTATTGACTGGATTTCCTTGTACATGGATAGATATTATCCTATCATAGACTGAATTTCATTTCAAAATAGATTTTGAAATATTCCTTTTGATGATGAATGGGACGCCATTCCTCTTGAATCTGTCATTCCTGGCACAGTAAATCATGTGATTTTCTGATTCCAAATGGCCAATACGCATTCATTTCAGCTCACTGCTAGTTTTTGTTAGATGCCAGTGCGTCAGTTCCAACCCACAGCCAACCATGGCTCGACAGAACAAAACACTTCCCTGTCCTGTGCTATCCTCATAACTATTCCCACACTTGAACCCATTGTTGCAGCTGCGGTGTCTATCCATCTCCTTGAGGGCCCTTTTTGTGGGGTTAAGGGGAAGAGGGAACCCCACAAAACATCACAGGTTTGGTAGGCGCAACTGTACAGCGATAATAAGTAGAGATTATAGTAAAGTCATAGAGAGCATGAGAGTTAAAGGATAGAGTCAGA
>NW_022111373.1:98793697-98823634 GCF_000313985.2 Echinops telfairi
TTTAGGGGGATCTGATTACAGCATCATACATCACAGAAAGGGGCAATACAATTCATTCTAGAACAAGTTTGATCATTCTAGTGTCTCATATAATAAAACAGACAATTACTATTCTGGGAGGCATGCAAGTTCCCTGATAGTGGACAATAACCTGAGTCACCAGGAGGGGTATTAACATAGGCAATACAATCAATAGGAGAGGAATCACCCACAGGTGTGCCCACATTTGTTGTGGGAATAACAATGGTGTCAGCTTTATCTAGGTAGCCGATAATGGCTATCTAACCTTGGTCACCCTTGGGCGGGTTTGCTCTCTCTGGTATCTCCTGCAAGTGAACAGACCACCATTATCCTTATCAGAAGGGAGTAGGTCTTATTTAGGGTGAGTCAGACTAATAGTCTAGCCACTATAGATGGCTGATGTTAAGGAGAAAAACCTCTGACCTACTTTCGCTGATCACCTATTGTACAGTCACTCTTAAGCAGCTAAGTCTGGTACATATTTTGGGGAGACAACTTAAGAGAAATCCTTCTGTTCCCCACATATTTTCTTTCTCACAGCCCCTTTACTTTACCAAGCATGATGTCCTTCAGGGACTGGTCTCTCCTGATAATAGGCCCAAAGCACGTATGATGAAGTCTCGCTATCCTTGCCTCTAAAACGCACTCTGGCCATACTTCTTCCAAAATAGACTCATTTGTCCTGTTGGCAGTCCATGTTACTTTCAATATTCTTCTCCACCACTACAGTTGAAATGCATGGATTCATCTTCTATCTTCCTTATTCAGGGTCCAACTTCCACATGCATATGGTGATTGAAAATACCCTGGTTTGGGTCAGGTGCACCTTAGTCCTCAAAGTAGCATCCTTGCTTTGCAGCACTCTAAAGAGGTCTTGTGCTGTAGATATACCCAATCAAGGCATCTTTTGATTTCTTGACTGCTGCTTCCATGAGAATTGATTATGGATCCAAGTAAGACAAAATTCTTGACCACGTCAATCTTTTCACCATTTTTCCTAGGCTCACTAATGCCTAGGATATTTATATGTGTGAATTCTGTTTTATTTTTGATGACTTTCAATAATCCTAGATTCTTGGTACAAGTTCCAATTACAAATAGATATCTGTAGCTGTTTGTTTTCATTTGAGTTGTGTCCCACCAGAAAACGAAGCTCCTGAAGCTTTGACTCTCGATGTTACTGTGGTCGACGGAGAAGGCAGCTCTTCCGCAGTCAGAGTTCGAGTGCCTCCTGGCTCGAGGGGCTCATCTTCTGCCACTATCTCTGGCACTGTTCTGCTGCTGCTCAGGAAGTTTTCAGAGGCTAATCTCTCAGAATGCACCAACTCTTCCTCCTTCATAGTCTGCTCTTGATCTAGAAGCTCTATTGAAACCTGTTCACTTTGGGAGACCATGCTGGTATTTGAATATCAGTGACATATTCTCCACCATCACAACAACATGCCAACCACACAGTGTGCAAACTGATAGACAAGTAGTGGTTTCTTCTCACAGAGACCCTAGAAAAAGTAAGAAGAAGGGGGGAGATGTGGGGAAACAGTTGTAATTAAGTCGATTCCAATTCATGGGAATACTCTGTCTGCCAGAGTGGAGTGTGCTCCATAAGGTACACACATCCCATTAGAATTAATTGTGTGTATTTAACAAGGCAATAAAATAGTGCATATTTTTTTCAACTATTTGTATTTTATTTTCAAGTGACATCTAAGTTGCTATGACATAAATACATAATACGTTGTTTGAATTCAATCACGTACTCAATAACAACTTTTAGGCATTTCTTTAAGCATAGGGACTCTATGCAGCAACAATGAACTCAAGCACAACAACTGTGAGGATGACGTGGACCACGTAGCATTTAGTTCTGTTGTACACAGAATTGCTATGAGTCCGAAGCAACTGGACAACACCTAATAACAGCAACAAGGGCACCATGAGAAAATTAATGAGACATTGACACGCTGTGAACCCTGAACAGTTGGAAATCTCCGCCCATACCGTCCACCGTCCAGCCTCTTTCCATTTTGCTGTTTGGCTTCCCTAGGAGATTATCTTAATCGGCATGATTCAAGTGCGACCTCACGGTGACAGGAAAGAGGATGCAGGGAGGGCCTGCTCCTTCCTTTTAAGTGCCCTTTGACAGGTGGCCTTATCACATGTGTTCACAATCCACCAGCCAGGGCTTAGTCACAAGGCCACACTTGGATGCAAGCTAGTCAGGGAAACTATATCCTAGGTAGCCGTGTGCTCAAATCAGTGTTTTATGGTCATTGTTAGCTGCTGTCAGGTTGACGGTAATTCATGAAAAACCTATGTAAAGAACAAACTGTTGCTCAGTCTTGCATCCTCCTCCCATTTCCAGCATGTCTGAGTCCATCTTTGAGGGGGTGCCGAGGCTACCGTGCCCACTGAACTCACCTAGGGTCTCCCTTGTTCTCTTTGATTTTACCTCTTCCTTCATGGACTAAAGTTAGACAATATTCTTGCTGCTCAGAAAGTTTTCATTGACAACCTTTTGGAACTACATAGAGGCCTTTCCTTCTAGTTGATCTTAGCCTGGGAGCCATGTTGAAACCTGTTTTCCATGAGTGACCCTGCTGGTAATTGAAATGCTAGTGGCATGGCTGCCAGAATTATGGTAACATGTAAGGCACCCCAGTTTGACAACAGACAGTGGTGATGGGATTCTAATTAGGGGGGACATCTCACTGCCTCTGCCACAGACCACAGGAATAGAGAGCAAAAACACTTCATGTCTCGACTCTTAATACATGTATATATAATCAACAATCATAGTCATTGCCATTCTGACAGATAGCGGCCTGATAGGACCGAGACGAGCTACCACTACCCTACAGGGAGGGCTCCTGAGGTTGTGAGTCTTTGCTGAAGCACACTGCCTTATGTTTCTCCACCAGAGTTGCTGAGGGGTTGGAAATACCGACGCTTGTTAGCAGTCAAGTGCTTAGCCACTGCACCGCTGAGAACCCTCAACAGTCATGACAGTAATGCTAAGTGAACGGAAGGAGAGGGCAGCATGTTCTGGGAGTGATCATCGTTACCATAAAAACACTGGCCGTGCTGACCAAGGGGCTTATATCTGCTCTCTCTGTAATGTCTGTCACATATGCTGACATACATATCTCTCCATGAGTCAGGGCACTACTCCACTGTATCATGTTCTCCTTCCTGCCTGGCCTTCCCTTATCTTTGCGCTGCCATCACAGAGAGGTGATATTGGGAAGCCACATTCCCTGGACCAACTCTTCCCTTTACTTCCCCACAACCCCATCACACGAGGCTGCAGATTTCAATGGTGCTGGTGAGGGACTGAGGGTGACTGTATTATGGGTGGTTTAGTGGTAGAATCCTCACCTTCCCTGGGCACTGCGTTGCATTCCCGGCCAATGAACCTTATGTGCAGCCACCACCCATCTGTCCTTGGCAGTATCAAGGTTGAATAGCTTTCGGCAGAGCTACAGGACTAAGATTACTTCCGAAAAGATCAGCCAGGGAAATCCCTCGGGAGCACAACACTATGAGCCCTCTATGCGTGGTCTTGTCGTGAGTTGAGTCTTAACTCTAACAACTCACAGATATTATGATATAGGAGAAAACGTCTAAATCTAGCATGAAATTTGATCATATCTAGAATCCAAGGAAAAGGAAAACAATACTTACATCATTCTCACCTGTGATAGCTAGTATTTTGTGTCAACTTGGATAAGCTAGAATTCTCAGTGATTTTTCAGTTAAGGATGTAACCCCTCATTATGAGATTGTATTAAATAATGTAATGCTCAGGGTAGGGGGATGTGCTTCCAATGTAAATGGACACGGTGGAAAATCTTGCTTTTATTTTATTTATTTAATTATTTTTTTCTGGATCTGGATCCTGCCTCTGGCTCAACAACTGGCCTCCAATTCTTGGGACTTGAGCCAACAGCCTACCATCCTGTCTGTTGATCCTCAGGACCATCAACAGTCCACCACGACCTGCCAACCTTTGGTGCATTTGCCTCTCCCGCCAGAAGACTGCCATCTGACCTGCTGGTCTTGGTTCATCAGTCCCTGCAGCTCTGTAAGTCAAAAGGAGACTCCAGCCCAACAGTTGTCTCACAGTCTTGGAACTTTCCTGCCTCTACAACGATGTGAGTCATTTCCTTGATATAAAACCTCTCCATGTAGATCCATATCGAAGCTTCCCTTGTTCTGCTTCTGCAAAGAACCCAGCTGAGACAACAGTCCATGCCTAATTCTGCTTCTGGGTCTTAGGAACCATTCCTTTCTATTTTTTCTCCTAAAGAAAGGACTTAGAATGGTTTCCTTTTAGGAAATCCCATCCTCTATCCAGCAGGTTGACTGACTTTGGATGTAGGGAAACATGCTGCCGTGTGACATTCCATGACTGCTCTGTGGGAAAGGAGGATCCAATCAGCAGCTGCTCCATGAGATCGCTCATCCTAGGTTGCTGGAGCTCGGTTGATGCGCCTTTGCGTTCACTATCATCCCTGCACACTTTATCACTCACTTGAAGGACTCTCCTACCAGTCTCACTCAAGCCACATATAGAACACATCAATCACAGGGAGTGGTTATCTAACCCAGGGAAATTCCATGCCCCCTCTTTCAGGGTCCCAAAGGGCAATGTGACAGAAAACCATGAGGATGAAACCAAGTTCTGGGGTTCTTATCCCACCCCACTAACTTAATTCAGAAGGATGACTTTATTATTGTCTGTTTGGAGATGACGTAGCATTTAAGATATGTCTTCCAGTGCCAAGATCACAAGGAGTGGACTGTGATAGTTAGATTTTTTGTGTCCAATTGGCCTAACCTATAAGAAATATGGGTGGAGTGCAACCTAGCACTCAGGTCACAGCCTGATGATGATGTCTCCTTATGGTTGTGGCCTGTGTGATATCCATAAAACAAGAGACCAGCCTCACCACCCTGCCTGACTGCCAGGTCTCACCATTCTACCTCCTGCTTTTTGGCCCACCAGTCTGGCAACCCTGTAAGTCAAGAAGGGGCTTTGGCCCCACATCTGACCCATGGGTGTGAGCTGGAATTGGGTAGCCCATTCTGCAGCTCTTTGGGTCTCTCTCTTCATCTAAATTTCTTTATTGAAATTAACTTTTCTCTTTATATACATATCTAAGCATTCTGGTTTTGCTTCTCTAGAGAACCCAGCCTAAGTTAGTAAGCTACGGATTTCATTTTCCTTCCTTTCTTTTCTTTTTTTTTTTTCAAATTCCAAACATTCTGAATTTGGAACAAAATGATATAAACACAATTTTTCAAAAAACAAAGCCATGCAGCTATTGAAAGTATCTAATGCTGTGTCATGAACTTTCCTAGTCAGTGCTCATGGGATTGTGATTGCCCAAGAGTGGCCTTGCTAGCTTCGTTACAAATAATTGCAATTTAGGATACAAGCATCTGCTCCCATTTAAGAGATTTTTAGATACAGGCCAATGATACAGGATCAAGATGCCTAGCTCTAGAGGCCTGTTCTCACAAACTCTCTTTTCTCATTTTATTCAGGTAACCAGGAAACCTTTGGGAGAAAAAAAAAGCAGCCATTCATTTGTGAACTGAGTTTTACTTCAAAGCTCACTAATTCTCATTTCTAAGAAGGCTCTGTTCTCAAGATGAGGTAGAGGGGAGAGCCCGACTCTCAGACACACCCAACGTGTGGGCTTTCATAGGCCCTAAATCTTCACTGGTGTTCTGCAAACAACTCAAGGTGCCATGAACTCAGTGTGTGAAGGAGGTGCCAAGTGGGGAGGGTTGTAAGATGGCTTACGTAGCTCTGGGTTTGCCTCCTAGCACAGTGTACTTGGCCTCTTCAGAGTTGAGTGGGTGTTGACAATTGAATGTTTTGCTACATTGCAATAATAATTGAACTGAGGTTTGGTTAAATAAAACAACCACCACTCATGTGGAAGACTTTGATAGGGAGCTCCCAGATGGACTAGAAATCCCAGAAATAATCAGCTGCCTAGAAACCTTGCTAGCCTTTACTGGGGTTTCTAAAAGGAGCTCTACCTCTGTTGAACAATGCTGGGACACACAAAATTCCACCACCACGTCCATCTCAGACCTAGGCACCAAAGAAATAGGAGGGAGCCCCAGGAGTTGTTGAGAATAGACTCACAAGGAAGAACTGAGCCCTGGTAGACATCAGAAGAGAATGCCAGACATCCGTCTGTATCCACTTCCATATGAAAATTAGGTGTGGTCCTATTTATTAAATCTTCCTTTCAGCCTTAAAGTCCCTGGGTGGCACAAATGGTTTGTCCTTGACTACTAACCTAAATGTTGGCAGTTCAAACCCACACTGTTGAAATGCTAAAAAAAGGTCCTGGTCATCTGATTTTGTACAGATGATAACCAAGGAAGCCTGATGGAGCCATTCTTCTGTGTAACACATGGAATTGTCATGAGTTGGATTCATTGTACTGTGTAACTCATGGGATTGTCATGAATTGTATTCATTGTACTATGTAACACATGGAATTGTCATGAGTTAGATTCATTGTACCTGTGTAACACATGTGATTGTCATGAGTTGTATTCATTGTACTGTGTAAGCCATGCGATTGTCATGAGTTGTATTCATTGTTCTGTGTAACACATGCGATGGTCATGAGTTGTATTCATTGTTCTGTGTAACACATGCGATTGTCATGAGTTGTATTCATTGTTCTGTGTAACACATGTGATTGTCATGAGTTGTATTCATTGTACTGTGGAACACATGGGATTGATGGTCATGACTTGGATTCATTGCACTGTGAAACACATGCGATTGTCATGAGTTGCATTCAATTCCACAGCAACAGGTTTGATTTTCTGAACTTGGCCTTTTGCTTTTCTGAATGCGAATCCTAAGGCCATAGAAACCCCAGCTCAATTCCTAAAGCACTCATCCCTTCCTTAAACAATTGCTTCCTGATTTCTCGCCCCTCCTCCATCTCAAGTTGCTTTCTCTTCTAACCTTTCCCACACAGTGGAACCAGATATCAATCTTCCCAAATATAACCTAGTACACAACTATCATTGTTCAGGAATTTTTAACGTTACCCCTTACACAGAGAGGATGTGGGGAGACTCTCAAGGCTTATGACCTTGTTAGGTGCCATCGAGTCAGCTCCCACTCAAAGCGCGCTGTGTCCAACAGAACAAAACACCGCCCAGCCCTGGGCCATCCTCACAGCTGTTCCTGTGTCTGAGCCCATCGCTGCAGCCGCGGTGTCAATCCATCTTTTCAAGGGCCTTCCTCCTTTTTGCTGCCCCTCCACTTTGAGAGCGAGCCCTCTAGCCAGTCTTCTAAAAGCAGCCATCTTTCAAATGCTTAAATAAAATGTCAAATGCAAACTGAAGCTTACTAATGGCAAATGGTATTTGCAAAGGCTGGCCTTTGCACAGCTGTTTGGTAAATGCATTTTGTTTTATTGGCCAGTTGCGTAATCCCTATCTGGCAAATACTTCACTTGGAAGCTTCTCTGTGTATATGTCTGTGGTCATGCTTACGTGTGCATGCCAACGTTTGTGCATCTGTGTTTCCCTCACTGAACATCTTAATGCGGTTCAGCCAGAATACACTGTATGGACTCATTACATGTAGTTGTGCATGGAATACATATATATATATATGCCAGCAGCTACTGGAGACATCTGATAAATGCAAAAGCATACCTCATTTATTAGGGAAATCCATTTCTCTTAGTTCAATGTATATAGACACTACTGTCAGTAGGTTTCTCAAGAGAAACAAAGCACAAAGCTTCTTGAAGGAAGGAAAATGCACGCTGCAATAGTCAAGAGACAGTCCAGCACCTTGCCTTGGTAACAGGTCTTGTTGATCTTTGATTGGCTTCCCTGCCCAGTCAGTAGTGCTCTGAGAACGGAGCGCGCCGGTCGAGCTGTCTGCAGAAGCCCCACGTTTGTATTTTCCTTTGTATTCCTACTTGCTTGACCTTTACGTTACCGTACCTTAGGGTGGTTGTAAGAAACTTAGCCATTCTGGTTTCTCCCAGTCTTTCCAACTCCAAGTAACCCTCACACCAGGTGGATTAAGTAAACCAACAACAAAAGCGTGGATGGATGAAAGAGAAGAAAGGAAACTTTCATTTATTGAAGTAAATAACTGGATTGGCTTTCATTCTGTATCCATTCTCCTTTACTAATTAGCCAGCAGCTACAAAAATTTGTTTTAGTGATTATTGGCTAATCCCTGTTTAGTGAAGGAGCCCCTGGTGTCTTAGTGTGTTATACATTGGGTTGCTAACCATAAGGTAAGCAGTTCAAATCCAGCAGCTGCTCAGTGGAAGAAAGATGAGGCTTTCTACACCTGTAAAATGTTACAGTCTCAGAACCCCACAGGGGTGCTTCTACCTTGTCCTTTAAAGTTGCTAAGAGTCAGCATTGGCTAGACAGCAGTGAGTTTGGTCTGGGTTTTGGATAAGATTTCCAAGGCTGTAAATCTTTAGAGAGAAGTCAGCTGACAGGTTCAAACCATTGCCCATTTGGTTGGTAGCTCAGCACTTTAACCCCTACACCACCAAGGCCTCTTTCCCATTTCCAGTATCTCTCCTGGAGTATGCCACTGTTAATTAAGAAATGGAGATAATTCTGTAGTATATTAAAGAGGCCAAAGGAAGGTGCAGATATGAGTTGAGATTTTTTTTTTTTAATCTATAAAGGGCAATGTGTGCTTAAAATGCTTCTGGGAAAGAAATGGGCTCAAACTTAGCAACAATTGTTGCCTGTTGGCTGTTCACTATTGGCATGAGGAGCCCTCGGGCCGTCGGGGGTCCTCGCCGGGCAGCTAACCACGATGGCGGCAGTTCACAACCACCAACAGCAACTTAGGGGAAAGATGAGGCTTTCTCCTCCCACAAAGATCCACCAGCTCAGAAGGTCACAGAGGCCGTTCTGCTCTGTCCGATCCGGTCTCTATGCTTTGGCAGTGTCCCAGGCACTGATAAATAATATAGAAAACATACATGACATGGCTTTTCACATCCGAGATGCTTTGTGTAGTTAGATTTCAAGCAAAATTGACAAACTTTGAATCATAAGCAAATTATATAATAGGTGAAATAGGACACCAGCTAAGTGTGTGCGAAGGTGGGTGTAAGTCCGTGGGAAACAAAGACATAGGGATTCATTTCAAGAGGATCGAGTGGGTAGCTCACCCCACTCCCATAGCACCTAGCATTGCACCCGATAGGTGTCTTAATCAAGAAAAGTGTGTGGTTGCAAAAGATAGAAAACTCTGATGCTCACGTAAACAAAGAGGAATTCATTCTAAAGATTCAAGAACTCGCAAGGCCAGAGCAGGCAGGAAGTGCTCACAGTTGGTCTCATGACAGGGAGCGTGTGGAACCAGGTGACCTCTTCTCTCTGACACGATCTCTCTCCCTGGGGCATTGCTGCCAACATGAGGTTCGCTCTGAGTTTTCTGGAAACCTGGTCAAAGATGGCTGCCCACATTGCCACCTCTAACTTCTCAATCTCGAGGACCTTAGCAACTCACTTAGGCTACCTAAAAAACATGCACCTGGAACATCTAGTGGGCTTAGCCTGGGCTGCTGCCTTGAAGGCAGGGGTAGTGGGGCCCCCACGCCTCTGAGAGTAGGCAGATTGAGCAGCTTCTGGGTAGGAAATGACTGGCATCATTTCCTGTTCAGTAAACACACAGAGCCTACCTGGTGCCTCTGGCTGCACTAAGAGAGAATGTCTCTCTTTATAGAAAGGTTACTCTTTTCTTCTCTGGAGACTATTCCCCTGGCATTGAGGAATTCAGAATGTTGATGATGTATCACATTACAAATTGGCATATTTGATTCAACATTAAATTAAAGCCTTAGACATGATTAATAAGACTAGGTTTCAGAGTTGCAAGTCTTGAGGAATGGAGCTCACCTGACATCCAGAAACAGTGCATTGATCTGCCCGGAATCTTCCCTGGGTATGAAGGAAGCCCCTTCTGAACAGTCGTAATTACAAATGAGACAGAGGTAGAGCCCAGTCAGCCACTGAGTCCTGCCCTCAGTCCATGCCGCCTTCCTCCAGCACCATGTCTTCCAAGGAGCCTTGCCAGAGTGGAATTCCCTTTTCAAGGACCAGAAAAATACAACAAAACTTCATAATAAAAACAGGGACGCGTGGCATTTTTGTGAAATAAGGAAAACCACATTTGAAAATCCACTGCATTGTTCTTACTTTTGGATCTGCTTGCTTCTTCTCTGCGCTGTCAACTCTTACACTATTTGAGAGTTCCAACATCCACCACTTCCTTGGTTACGACACACCCGGCTCAGAGTCGGACGGAAGGAAATGACTGTGTGTAAATAGGCACTGTCCCTCCTAGCCTCCCCAGAGCTGCAACTGCCCCTTTCCGACGTTCACGGGCCTTTAGGAAGGCCAAGCCCCAAACTCTCACTGAATCCTACTGCATCCCTTCATCCTCTTTCATCTCTTGAGTCCCTCCTCCTGAGTTACTTTGTTTAACTTGCTGTAATTAAGAGAGCCAAGCCTAGTTCTGCCATAAACTGGCTTATGTCACCTTGGGCCGGTTGTTTAACTAACTCCGTGTAACATCTCAGAGGCACTATGATTGTTGCTAGTTGCCCCATGGATAACACAACCAAATGTTGCTAGTCAATGCACCATCGTCATAATCTTTGATATGTTCGAGTCCATTTTTGTGGCTATTATAGTGCCTTTTAACTACATCTTCAAGCACTATATTAGCCAGTGCTGTACTATAAAAGATAGCTCTGTGTGTGTGTGTTGTGTGTGTGTGTGTGTGTGTGTTAAGAGGTCTTCCTCGCTAATCTGCCTTAGTCTGGAAGCTCCCTTTAAACTTGTCTACCATGGGTGACTCCGCTCACCAGCTAGTCATACTGTGGTGGCTTCTGTGTTGCTGTGATGCTGGGAGCTATTTCACTGGTGCTTCAAATGCCAGTCAGGGCCGTTCATGGTGAAGAGGTTTATTCAGAGCTTCCAGACTAAGAACAGACCAGGAAGAAGGAAGGGGTAGTCTGCTTTTGAAAACTCACCCACTGAAAACTTGATGAGTAGCAGCCAAGCATGATCTAACAGGGGCTAGCAGATGAGCCCCTCGGGCGCTGAGAATACAGCTGGAGAAGAGCTGCTTCCTCAAAGACATAGATGGACCAAAGTTCCCAGGCCCTTAACTTGCTGGCGGGGAATGAGCCAAAGTGAGATAAATTAATCATCAGAATGTGTAATGGATGAAGTATGAAGCTAGGACAATTGAAAGTAGTAAAATATGAAATGGAACACATACAGGCCCATATTCTAGGCAAGAGTCAGCTAAAACGGCCTTGTCTTGGACATTGAATCAGACAGTCATACGGCTGACTCTGCCAGGAATGACAGATGCAAGAGGAAGGGCATCACAGCCGTCATCAAAAGAGCATTTCAAGAGCTATCTTGAAGAATACTGCTGGGAAGCACGGGGCTGCTAAGGTCAGCAGTTTGAACCCACCAGTTCCTCCGAGGGAGAAAGAGGAGGTTTTCTACTGCCATAATGAGGTACAGTCTTGGAAACCCACAGAATCAGTTCTGCCCTGTCCTTTAGGGTTGCTATGAGTCACAGGTGATCCAATGACAGTGAGTTTTGTTTTTCAGTTTGTGTGCTCTGCCTAAAAAAAGGCCAGTTAATGAAGCTATTGTTCATTATTGTTCAAGCTATTTATGCACCAATCACTAAAGACAATGATGAAGAAATTGAAGAATTCTACCAACTTCAGTCTAAAGCTGATCAAATGTACAGTCAAGATGCATTTATAGTTTGTGGTCATTGGAATTCTAAATTTGGAAACAAAGAGGCATGGCTAATAGTTGAAAAATATGGCCTTCATGCTAGGAATGAAATTGGAGATCATATGATAGAATTTTGCAAGACCAATGACTTCCTTGCCAATACCCTTTGTCAACAATATAAATTCTGACTGCATACTTGGAATTCTTGGGGGGAAATGCACAGGAATCGAATTGACTACAACTGTGGGAAGAGACAAAGAGAAGTTCAATGTAATCAACCAAAACAAGGGCAGGGGCCTTGCGCATCTGCAAATTCAAGGTAAAGTCGAAGAAAATGAAAACAAGTCCATGAGAGCCAAAACACAACCTTGTGACTGTCCCTCCTGAATTTAGAGAACCTCTCACAAGAACACATGTGACTCACTGCACACTAATGACAAAAGGCCTGAGGAGTTGTGGGAGGACATCAAGACCATCATCAAGGCCATGAAACCCACTAGGCTGAGTTCTATTACGATTGAATCCAACCATTGAGGAGAAGTTTGGGATTCAGGGCCATGCAGTCCTCCAATGACTTTACACCAGTGCCTGGTTGCCCTGCTGAGAAGGGGTCAGTCTTGTGCAACTGAAGGACTCCAAACCTTAACAATACCTGTCTCCACAGTTGCCTCGTGTTCTTGGTGTTCCAGTTACTGTAATTCCCTAATATATCACCCTAAGAGGCAATGGTGTGAAATAACCATGATTTATGCTCATAGATTCTGTGGGACAGAAATATTCACAGGGCATTGTTTCTAACCTACACGTCTGGGGATGTCCACTAGAAGACTCACAGGCTTGAGTCAGCTGAAGGCTTGCTAGCTCGGAGGTCTGGCAAAAATAACCCTCCCTTCAGGTTAGAAATATATTTCCACACTGCTAGATCATTTCCTGAGGACAAATAAAAAAAAACAAAAAACAAAGCAGTGACCACAGAGTCCATTCAACTCCCGAGGAACTCCATGTATGTGCAGTGCAACTGCACTGCACAGGCCTCTCATGGCGCTGACCTTTTGCACCCAGGTTGCTAAGTGCTTTGGGGAGGGTTTGAGCCTCCAACCATATATTCAGAAGAAGTGAAGATTTCAACCCAAACCCATCAATTCGTCCTCAGTGAGAACTATTTGAGGAGCACACATTTTATATATACATATATTTGAAATTAGAAACAAGAATTGGGAGTTCTCTTTACTAAGTTATCCAGACAATTGTGCTCTGGGTAGATCTTTGAAAACACCAAAAGGATCTGTAAGCAGCTTTATTTTTTCTATGGGCACTTTTTAGAAATGTCATAGTCTATAAAAGGTAAAAGTAAAAAGAGAGGGGTTCTGGCAGATCATGGGTTACACATTGGGCTGCTAACCACGAGGTCAGCGATTCAAGCCCGCCAGCAGCTCTGTGAGGGAAGGATGAGGCTGTCTGCCTTCGTAAATACTGAGAGTCTCAGAAACCCACAGGGGCAGTTCTACTGAGGCCTAGAAGGTTGATAGAAGTCGTACTTGACTCAACAGGAGGGTGTCAGGTTTGGGGTTCTACAGAAGAAAAAGAAGTCCTTGTGGTGGGTGGTTAGAGCACTTGTTTCTAGCCAAAAGGTCAGTGGTTAGAAGCCACCAAAGGAGAAAGATGTGACAATTTGCTTTTATCACAAATTACCGCCACATAGAATTACTAACTCTATGAGGGCCATTATACCCTGCCCTCTCAGATTGCCACGAGTCAGGATGGACAGCTGAGTCCGTTGGGCAGTGGGTTTGAGTTATGAGAGAAAAGAAACAAGGAAGAGGAGAGCTTGCAGCATGCTGTCTTAGAGAGCTCGCAGCTTGGGCTGCAGCTTGGACTTTCTGCTGGCGAGAGACAGGGAGAGGCCATGTGGCTCTGCTCCAGGCCAGCTCCAGACCCGCCCTTCTGTGTGCAGGCAGTCACAAATGAGGTCAAGAAACAAAAAAAGAGAATTGAACTTGAGGAGGAAAACACGGGAAACTGCAGAGGAACGGCAGAAAAGGACAGGATGGAGAGGCTCAAGGCTTCTAATGCATTAGGTATGTTTCCATAGCTGCCCGCCAAGACTGCGTTTCTGAATCATTCCTTAACACTTGGCAAAAGGCTTATGTGTTTAAAACTCTTTTCACTGGCGGGGAACTGGAAATCTTACATTTGCAAACAACAATGGATGTTAACCTTTTGAACAATAATCACTTTCCTTTTCCAAGGCCTGGTGTCCTACAGGAACTCCTTATAGAGCTGCCCTGTTTGACCTGTTCTTCAAATCACCCCATCAAGCGAGTTTCCAGTAGCTAATATAGTTAGTGTTTGGAATCATTAAAATCATGCTGGTAGATGCTCCGGTCTGAATTTTCTGATTGTTTGTTGTTGGGGATGACAAGATAATGGCTATTTACTGCTTTTTATTTATTGAGTTAGCTGGCTCTATGTTAACTGTGCTCGGCCTATGGAGGAAACAAAGGAAGTCTGAAAGGGATCATGAGTTAACCACTTAGATGCACAGGCTCTCATTGCATGCTAACTGCTGGGCTCAAGGTGTTAACCCTGTATAAATAACCCTGAGTAAATAGTCAATGGATGTTGGGCGACCATGAAATGATGACACGGATCTGTGTAAATAAGAATAACTGTCCCTGATACACACACACACACACACACACACACACACACATAAAGCTTTTCACCATTTTAGAACACAGCTGCAGATTCTTTGGCATGCCTCCCATTCCAAAGGTACGGTCTTTGTGCTGCCTTCTTCTTGAATCTGAAGGGGCCTGCAAACTGCTTTGACCAACACATGACAGCAAAAGGGAGCCCTGGTAGCATAGCGATTATGCTTTGGGCTGTGATCCACAAGGTCAGTAGTTCAAAACCACCATACACTCCTCAGAGAAAGATGGGGCTTTCTACTCCCATAATGAATTACTACCTCAGAAACCCACAAGGTCAGTTCTACCCTGACCCATAGGGTCGCTCTGAGTTGGTATCAACTCCACGGCAGTGAGTGAGTAATGTTATGTCAATGACTAGATCATAAGAGAAGCAATGGAGCAAGCAGGAGCAAGCACACCAGCCTGTATGATCATGACGTGTCGATGGGATTGGGTAACAGGCATCAGAAGACCCAAAACAAACAAACAAACAAATGAAAAATCATATTGTTGAGAGCGAGGGAGGTTGGAGCGGCAACCCCAAACCCATCTGTAGACCGTGGGAGGTGCCCTCACAGAAGGGTCATGGGAAGGGATGAGTCAACCAGAGTGCAATAGAGCACCAGTGAAACACACAATATTCTTCTGGTTCCTTGAGGCTTCCTCACCCCCACTATCATGACCCTGTCCTGCCTTTCACTCCGGGCTGGACTGGAGCACATACAGAGGTACAGAATCCAGGAATGGGAATGGGAGTAGTGATCCCAGTAAGGTAGGCGGAAGGTGGGGAGTAGAGGGGAAGAAGGGGGAACTGATCCCAATGATCGATCACATAACCACTCACCCTCTCCCCAGAGGGGGGAACAATGGAAACCGTGAGGGAAGGGAAACAGCGGTCGGTGTAAGATATGAAAATAATAATAATTTATAATTTATCAAGGCATTACGAGGGTTCAGGGGAAGAGGAGCTGATACTAAGGGCTCAATAGAAAGTAAGTGTTTAGAAAATAATGATGGCAACCTATATACAACATATGTATATGCTTGATAACAAGTTGATATATGGATTGGTATAAGAGCTGTAAGAGCCCCCAATAAAATGATCTTTAACTACAAAAATGTTTTTAAAGTCCACATGGCTTCTATCTTGTTCAACAAAATAGTCACTCTTGGGGGTGTACAGCCACCATTCTTGGAGCCTGGAGCCACCAGGATAAGAAGAGCAGTGGTGCTGCGCCCACCGGGCGTTAGTGGATGCTTGCGCCACACAGCGGAACCACAATGAAGCCCTGTCCTCAACAAGCCCAACAGAACTCAAAGCTCCAGAACTCCTTCCCTCTACCCCCAACTGCCATCCTGCTTGTGACGAGGTCTTCAGAGGTTCCCAGCCCCTTCAGGAGCCTCATCTGAGACCCTTGACTTTGGAGCAAAGGCAAGCACACCCCACTGTGACCTATCCAAACTTCTCACCCATAGAACTCAATAAGATGGCTGATCGTTTGTACCTCTGAGTTTTAGGTTGATTTTATACAGCAATGGATAACAGATCAATGGTTCCTGAAAAATCATGAATTGTACTACCACAACTTTTTTTTACTGTGAATTTATGTGCACATACAGGAAGAGTCTAGAAGACCTGACCCCAAGCCATGAACGGTGATTACTTAAGGGTTTTACCCTCTTCTGTGCACATTTCCACTTTTGCTGAATTCTTTACAATGAGCTCATGCTGCTTAAATCATCAAGGAAGAGGGGAAAAAGTAATTTGAGGGGGAAAAGGCACCGCTGAAACATGGTGGTTGTGTTTCCAGCCACAAATCACCCTGGTTGTGGCCTCTGTGTCCTGCACCCACAATCGACACACTAGTTTGCAACCAAGATTGTTTTAGCTATGTTTCCTGGGGCAGGTCCCACTCTCTTTAGGGGTGGACCCTAAAGAAGTGGCAGAGACGGAAAAGGAGGTGCTGACACTTTCTCAGGAACTGCCAGGCTCAAACAACCCGCCCCACCTGTCTCCAGAGGGGAGAGCAGGTCTGTTCAGCACCTTGAGGTTGGGGGATGGGAAAGGGAGGGCAGGCAGGGGAGTGGGAGTGTCCACTGAGGGCTGAGCAGACAGGGTGCGGTGGCTCCTTCCCTTGGCAGGGAAACGGAAAGTTGGAAAGTCCATGCGTCTCCAGGGCTTGGCATAAGCACCAGCTCGCCCCAGGGCCCAGAGCGCGAGGGCTGCCAGTGCCATTCCCAACACTGCTAACAACGTGTCTGACATCCAGGGTGTGTGTTCCTGGGACACGTCCTTTTCCTTCGGTGCCATCAGAGTCAAAGGGTCACAGCCCCTCCTCCGGAGAGCAGCAGCACAAGCCTTGGCCCACTGCTGAACTGTCACACTCCAAGGCTGAGGGGAAACCTGGAGAAGCAAAAGGCCACAAGGGAAAAGAACGGACCCAGAGATTTCTACCCCAAGAAAGTGTCTTCGAGGGGAGCCAAGAACGGGTTTGGTATTGTGGGCATGGTTTCTAAGGAAACTCAAAAAGCAAATAGTGCGTCGGTGAGGGAGGCGCTCATTAAACCGAGGGGAAATTCGAAAACCCAAGGCCAAGGCTTTCCCTTCCCACAGCAGCTTCCTACGTCTGCCGAGTCCCCCAAACGGATGCCAGGTACCAGCAGCATCCCGCCGAAGTGGCAGGAATCTAAGAAACCAGAACAGAAAAAGGTGGCAATGGGCGCTAAACTGGTGCAGCCCAAGGAAGAATTTCTGAGTTTCTTCTAAGCCGCCATCGGTTGACTGACATTCAGTCAGCACTTGGGTTAAACGTGCAGCCTCGTGTGCGCCCACTTGCCTATGCTCAGATGCGCCGGTGGTTGAAAGGCTTTCCATGGCTCTAAAGGAGGAGTGTGATGCCGCACGGAGAGCAAGCTGGAGTTAGAGGGGGCGATTTCTTCCAGCTCCTTCTCGTCACGTGGCCCTGATGCTTCCGTAAGGGCAAAATGAGACATCGCTTGTCTTGGGCCAGGCTGTTTGAGACTGAAGGATGCCCCCACCCCCACCCCAAGTCTCCGTGCCTTCAAATCGAAATTACATCCTCGGTTTGTTTCAAGGCACCTTCTTGTTCGTTTCCCTGTGGCCACACACTAGGTGACCTAACATACTTGGGACAGGATGTCAGCGGAGGCCAGCCCTAGAGAAGCAGCACATCCTGCTTGGTCAGGTAAAGGGGCAGCGACAAGGAGGAAGGCCCTGCAGGAGGCGGGGTGACAGCGGCTGCAGCAATGGGCTCAAGCAGCCGGACCGCGTGAGGCTCGCGCCGCACTGGGCAGGGTTTCGTTCCTGTTGCACATCGCGTTGCCATGGGTCAGAACCCACTGCAGGGCACCTAATAAGAGCAGGCGACCCAACTCAATAGAAGTGTACTCCCCCACAGTCCTGGAAGCCAGACACTCCCAGGCGCAGCGGGGCTGCCTTTTCTCTACGAACTCGAGGGAATCTGTTGCTCACCTCTGCTAACTTCGGATGGACCCAGGTGTTCCTAGCTTGTGACTCCGATCCTTGCCTCTCTGGTCACATTGCTTCCACTTCTATATGTATCTCAAGTACGGCGGTGGCCTTGCCTTATGCAGATCCCCTCAAGAGCCTGAATTTAATCACATTGTTTAACAAGGCCCTATGACCGGAACTCTTTCACCATCTAAGGTAATATTCACAGATTCTGGAGATTTCGCTATGAACGTCACCGTCTGGAGTCTCCATTCAGCACACGACACTTTGCGCTGGGCCTGCCCTGTGTACACCACTCGTCACTCTCCTTCCCTCCCCAACCGCTCAGAGCCCAAACCATCTCACGCTCACTTTCCAGTGACGTTTGTCCTCAAACCTAATGCCAGGCGATGAAGACTGGTGAATCCCAACTCTTTAGCTATGGCTCTGCAGTTCCTGTCTTTGCGTGTCCCACCAAGGGACTGGGTGAAACGGAGCAAGGGGGTGTGTGAAACGCTAACAGCAGGGATTCGTCCGTTTTGCCATTCCTCTCGGTATAAGAGAGCCATCTCAGAGGCAGAGAGAGAATCCTACAGCCATCGAGAAAGAAGAGAAACCCGTGCAGCCTGTCTAAAGTGGTGCAGGATGCAGACACATCCCCGGAGACTGGAGCGCCGAAGAGAGCAGTTCTCAGAACAGGAGTCAGGGAATAGGTACTGCACCAAGACGGTGAATTGAAGCAGGAGTCATTTATAAATAAAAAATAAACGGTCATTGTCCACAGTAACTTGCCAATACTTCCCCCAAGTTTTCCGTTCGCGCTTCAATGTCTTCACACTGGTCTGGTCATACGTGATAGCAAAATTGATAGACATTCAAGGCAATCAGACTTTTGTGAGATTTTTCACACCATCTTGTGCTGAGAAAACCCTTTCCTGCCCCAAGACTCGAAAAGCATTTCAGCAATTTTTCTCCTAAAAGGTTTGTGGCTTATATTTCATCAATAAATCAGCTACAAAAGAATGAATGACTTTGGAGCATGAATTCTTATTTGTATGGCGTGTTTTCCAACAGAAATGCAATTGTCCCAAACTAGGAACAGGCATCTCCATCCTTTCTCCAGTGATTGTAGGGCCTTTTGTCTCATCTACTATGCTGTTTCCTAGCAGTTGTTATCTACTATGTTGTTTCCAACACATAAACTGCTCTGCCACCTAATTTAGCAGATAAGGTTTAGCATTTTACAGGTAATTTCCTATAAAAGTGTACTGCAGCTTGAATTCTGTTTGCCTTAAATGTATGTTGTTGCTGTCTGCGGATTCGTAGATTCTAACTCATGGTGACTCTGCATGGCAGAGCACAGGTGCCCCAAAGGGCTACCTAAGCTATCATCTTATTGGGAGCGGATCACCAGGTCTTTTCTCATGCTGCACATCTACTGGGTCTAAATCACCCACCTTTGGGGTAATAGTCCAACCAGGACTCCCATCTTAAATACATAAATTAGGGGGAAATGATGTATTTTAAAGCATTGATTCTATGCATTAAAAATAAATTAACTCCTGTGTGATCCAAGAACTGTGAATGATAAAATCCAAACCCAAAGAAGTGAATGGTATCAGAGCTTACATTGTGGACAACCAGTTTGGAGAAGGCTATGTGAATGACTGTGGGAGCTCAAATCCATGTGCAGGGTCCACATGTGGATTAAGCCTCCAGTGAATTCCCTCTGACCACAGACAAGGGACGTGAATACATGTGCTATCTTGCAGAGGGCAGAATTTGTTCTGTTTTCTGTATTTTTTTCACAATTTTCTGTTATATGAAATCTAGGATGGGCAGAGCTCTGGAGACAGTGACTGCATTGTTGGTTTTTTGAGGGGTTTGTTGGGGGAAAGTTGCGGGGAGGTGATGATAAATGGTACAGGAAGGAAGTAAATGTTCTAAGCTTGATTGTGGAAATGACTGTACTGCTCTTACTAATATGATTGAGCTACTGAAATGTATGATATGTGAACTCTATCCCCCCCAAATATTTCCATTTATATATCCTCTTGAATGGTCTTATAAAATTTTATTGCCTATTGTTATATGTGTTACCCATTTCTCTTTTTTATATATAAATCATTTTATTGGAGGCTCTTACAGCTCTTTTAACAATCCATACATCAATTGTATCAAGCATATTTGTACATATGTTGCCATAATCTTTTTCTAAACATTTGCTTTCTATTTGAGCCCACTATCCATCCTCACAGCAGTTACACAACGTTAGAACCAAGTGATAAAGTCAGATATAAAGTAAAATTTTTAAAAAGTCAGATGTGTCTCTTTGGAGAATGAACACATCTCCTTGTCTGTGTGCATTAATGGTCTGTATTTACAAAAATTAGAGTCCTGATGTAGTCATACTTTTAAGTGAAAAATGAGAAGATCTCCATGTTGCCTATAATTCACTCAAATAAATAAAAATTCATCATGGGTACTGAGTTAGTTAATTGTGCCAGCCTGGCCGATAATCACATGTGGTGCTGGTTGAAAGGCAGAGGGATAAATGGGTGGTGAGTCTCGCCTTTCTAGTTCTCGGGTCTCTTGTTTTGTGATGGTTGCACCGGGTGCAGCTGCCTTAGCAGTTCCCTGCTTCAGCTTGCAAGATTGACTTCCTACAAGACATCCCCAAGGAGAAGCCACATGGACCTATCCCGATGCAGCCCTGGGTGCTGGAGCAGCCGTGTGGAGACCCCTGCCAGTGCTGAGATGCTTGTTCATTCGCTGACTCAGCTTTCCTCCTGCAGTCGGCATCATTGCCTCTGTTTTGTGAGGTGGAGGACTTTGTGGACTGGTGTTAATGGGTTAATGGGTTAATGTTGGACTTGTGGGCTTGGGCAGCATTGGGTTGGGATGTTTTCTTGTGATGCACCTTTTCTTTACATAAAACTCTCTGTTATACATGAGTCGCTGTGGATTTGTTTCTCCAAAGTACCTAGACTAATACAGGTACGAAAGTAATTATCTCCGGTGGTGTAACGGGCTGCTAACCAGTTAGGCTGCTAACCACAGGTCAGCAGTTGGAAACCACCAGGCACTCCAGGGGAGAGAAACCAGGCTTTCTGCTCCCGTAAAGATGGACAGTCTCAGAAACCCACAGGGGCAGTTCTACACTGTCCTATAGGGTCGTTATGAGTTGGAAACAACTTGGTGGCAGTGGGTGAGATTAAGGAACATACAGAGCTTCTCACTCGGGACTAGAATTTGTATTTATCCTCACCATACTTATTTTACAAACCTACGAGGCGAGCAGAAGACTAGGCAGAGGACATCGAGTGTGTGAGAAAGGGAGGGACCTAGCCCATGTGTGCTTGGAGGTGGTGGTGGGCGGCTTTCTGACACACAGCAACCCAGGTGCCTCAGAACAAGATGCCGCCTGCCCAGCACCATCCCCACCATGGTCCCTATGTTTGAACACAGTGCTGCAGCCATTGTGACGATCCATTTCCTTCAAAGACCTTCTCTTTTTCACAGACCCTCTACTTTACCAAGCATGGGGTCCTTTTCCAAGGGCTGGTCCCTTCTGGTACTATGTGTAAAAGTCTGTGAGATGGCATCTTCCCTTTCAACAGTCCGTGGTATTTTCGCTGTTCCTCACCAACACCATCGTCCAAGCGCACGACTTCTTCTCCAGCCTCCCTGAGCCACCGTCCAGCCCTCACGTGCGCACGAAGCAATGAACCCTACCATGACTTGGACGCAACTCAAAGTGAGAAGACACAGCTGCAAAACTCATCATTGGAATATGGAATGTGTGGGGTAGAAATCTGGAAAAATTGGAAGCCATCAAAAGTAAAAGGGAACACATGAAGATGGGTTTCCTGTGCGTGAGGGAGCGGAAAAGGACAGGCCCGTGCAGTTAAATGCTCAGAGTAGCTCCACAGGGATTTGTGACAAATGCTATCAGTGGCAGCCTCTGCCTAAGGACATTAGGAAAGGTTACTTTCTAATGTGCGCTCTTTTGAATTCTTTGAATTTTGTGTCACACCTAGGTATTAATCTTATTAATGTGCTATTTTTAAATAACAGAGTGGTGTTGAGAAACAGTAATATTCAACATCAGCCATTGTAGACTAAGACAGTCATTTTTAAACTTAGCAAATGCAATAGAATTTATATTTGACAAGATGTCAGAAGCCTTAACAAGTTCATATCCTTTTTCTGTATCTCCGATTCTTTCTGCAGGATGAATTCCTAGACGCAGAATTGTTGAATGGCAGGCAAAATAACCATCCCTCAAATGGCCCCCCACATCCTCGTACCTGGAACCTGTGAATGTTTTGTCACATGGCAATTACCTGGGAATTAAGGCAGCAGATGGACTTGCGCCGACTTTAAATGGGGGAGAGTCTGCTGGATAACCCAGGTAGCCCAATGTAATCACAAGGATTCTTAGAAGGGAAAGAGACTAGCAGGTGAGCCCTTGTCGGGAGACCTGCAATGTGGAGGGGATTCAACAAGCCATTGTTGGTTTTCAACATGGGAAGTGGGCAACCGCTGTGGTTGTCAGATGCCATTGAGTTGGTTCCAACTCATAGCGACCTATGTCCAACAGAAAAAAACACCGCCCGGTCCCGCGCCATCCTCACAATTGTGCTTACGTCCGAGCCAATGGTTGTAGCCACCATGTCAATCCATGTCATCCAAGGTCTCTCTCATTTTTGCTCCTCCACTTCACCAAGCCTGATGTCCTTCTTGGGGGTTGGGCTCTCCTGACAACATGGCCAAAGTCCACGAGACAGAGTATCGCCATCCTTGCCTCGAAGGGGCATTCGAGCTATACTTCTTCCATGACAGATTTGTCGATTCTGTTGGCAGCCCGTGGGACTTTTGATATTCTTCACCAACACCATTGTTCAAATGCATCCTTTATTCTTTGTTCTTCCTCATTCCGTGTCTCACTTTCATGTGCATGTGAGGTGATGGAAGTACCATGCTCAGATCCGGCGTGCCTTAGTCTTCAAAGAAACCTCCTTGCTTTTCAACACTTTAGAGAGGTCACATGCAGCAGATTTACCCAATGCAGCCTCTCTAAGCGGGAAAAGCAAGAAACCAGATTTTCCCTAAAGTCTCCAGAATGAATGGAGCCCTGCCTGTCACCACCACCTTGAGGTTAGCCCAGTGAGGCTCCTCTCTGACTTCAGGCTTACAAACCTATATGATAACAAATTTGTGCTGCTTTTAGCTATCAAGTTTTTGATAATTGACTACAGTAGCAATAGAAAATGAATCCATTATGTCAAATAATTTCCATGTTTAAGAGTAAAAATCTAGAAATAACCTAAATGTTCAGTACCAAGAAAATACATTATTCTACCTTTATATGAAGGGATATTACACGTCTGGTGAACACTTGATTTTAAAACATTTGAAATGTCTGTGAGATAATATTAAGATGGAGATGCTATTTTATAAAGCTGTGTGTGATCCCAATTACAAAACATATATGCATGTCATATACAAGGATAAGTCAAAAGTATTGCTATAAAATCATAGAAATCTTGACTAAACCCCCAAAAAAATCAAAATAGGAAGCTGTTGGTTTTCAAGCTATCTTCCATCTCGGTTTATAGACTTCTGAAATCGTGTTTTCTTTTTTTTTTTTTACATTTTTATTTTATTTATTTATTAAACATTTTATTAGGGGCTCATACAACTATTATCGCAATCCATACACATCAATTGTGTAAAGCACATTTGTACATCATTCTCAAAACATTTTCTCTCCACTTAATCCCCCGACATTAGGTCCTCATTTTTCCCCTCCCTCCCCGCTCCCCGCTCCCTCATGAGCCCTTGATAGTTTATAAATTGGTATTTTGTCATATCTTGCCCTGTCCGACGTCTCCCTTCACCCACTTTTCGGTTGTCTGTTCCCCAGGGAGGAGGTCACATATAGTTCCATGTAATCGGTTCCCTCTTTCCTACCCATTCTCCCTCTACCCTCCCTGTTTTGCCACTCACACCACTGGTCCTATAGGGCTCATCCGTCCTGGATTCCCTGTATTTTCAGTTCCTATCTGTACCAGTGTCCCTCCTCTGGTCTAGCCAGACGTGCAAGGTCGAGTTCGAGTCATGGCAGTGGGAGCGGGGAGGAAGCCTTTAGGAACTAGAGGAAGGCTGTATTTCTCATCCTGAAAGCGTGTCTTCATCTCGCTGACAATTCCCTGTGCCCCGGCTTCCACGATGTCAACATGGCAGAGTTGGCATGTCTGAGGAACTCAGCTCGTGTTTCTTTTAGACATTCCTTCTGTTCGGGGGATGAAAGGTGTGTGGAGGGATGAGAGCAGGCCTGGAGGGTGGGCAGGGTCTGGGTTCCCAATAAGATTCTCACAGGGCAGCCCTTCCTGCACCTGAAGAATGAGCAGGTCCATGGTCAAGGTGGGGAAACCCAAGAGGCAATTTTCCTGGGTTTTTTCTCACCGATGCAGTTTACAATTTTCTTTAAACTTCATAAGAAGCCTCCATGACTGTTTTATGTCCTTCGAGGAACCTGTAAAAAGAGTACCCCTGAGAGTTAAAACAAACTAACTAACCAACAAAACAGTTGCCATAACCTCCTGAATAGACCTGTCTTTGATTTAGCTGGCCTAGCAGATGCCCTCTGAAGCCATTGTTAGGATAGGATCTTCTTTTGAAGCCCCACTAATAAGGCTCAGACACAAGTGGTCCTGAGAGAACTTGACTGCAGGTATCCCCTCGTCACACAGAAATGCTTTAATAGTGCTTTCTGGGGAATAAGCCTGCGCCTATATTCAATGGAGCCTGCGTGGTGGCACGTTTTTTACTGACAGTTGGATATGTTGTCTCAGTCAGGGTTTGACTACAGAAAAGAGAAACCATTCAAGTATTTCAAATAGAAGAGGATTCTAAATAAAAGTTAGACTCATATAACATCATGGGAAAGACTAGAGAGTTCTCAGGGGGCCTATTAACTGGCCAAACTGGTCTGCCACCAATTGTTATGTGCTACCTAGTCATCTCCCTGATGGCAACTCTGATCTTTGTGATTTACAGGGCTTTTCCCTCTTAGGCCAGAAGGACCCCTGAAACCTGCACCGCATGGTAACAATATGCAAGTGTCTCGTGACAGAGAAGTGATCCCTGAACCCAAAGTTGGAGTACTGAGGAGAGTCACTAACTATAATGGTTAAGTTAATTTGTGTAGTCATTCCCCCAGGGAGCCCTGGCCTGGTGGGTCTGCACTGGACTCCTAACTGCAAGGTCAGCAGTTTAAAACCACTAGCTGTTCCCTTGGAGAAAAATGAAGCTTTACTCCCGCAAAGAGTTACAGTCTCAGAAACCCCCTGGGCCAGCCCTACCGTGTCTAATGGGGCCGCTATGAGTCCATATTAACTTGATAGCTGCGAGACTGGGTTTTGAGTTATTCCCCAGGAAGAGACCTGATATAACGTAATCACTTTCATGATGATATTTGCTATGGGCAGCCACTCAATTGAAAGAGAATCTCTTCAGGGATGTGGTTTACATTGAATATATACACATATAGAGGTCCTGATAAAATCCTGTAAATTTTTCTTGCCCTTGATCCTGCATCTGGTTGTCGTCATCTGGCCTCCAGATCTTGGAACGTTAGCCAGCAGCCTGCCATATTGCCTGCTGATCTGGTGTTCCTCATGCTCCACTGCTACGTGAGTCCAGAGAAGCTTCCAACCTGACATCTGACCATGGACTGAGAACTGGCCAGCTTCTGCGGCTTCATGAGTCATTTCCGTGAGATAAATCTCTGTGTTAGTAGGGGCTTCAAAAAGTTCAAGGAAAAATGGAATTGGAAGATAACAGAATTTCTGAATAATTCACTTTTTGAGGCCCATCACACGTAAGCACCAGTGGCATTTGTCTGTAGAGAGCTCAGCCTGAGGTCCTGCTTCATTGGAAGTGGGAATGAGATGGTCCCTTTTCATACCACTGCCTTTCTCATAAGCCCCATATTCTTCTCACGTGGCAGAAGGAAGAAAAAGAAACACCTCTTATGCTTCTATACTTACAGTTATTTTTAGAAGCGAATACAGAAAGTATCGTCAAAGAATCCAGTCATGAGAACTAGCTCCCGGCCCGCTGGTGATCACCTCGCTCTTCGTGCCTCGCAGCTCTAGCAGGATGAAGGCCTGGTGGTAGGGCCTCGTCCCTGGACTGTCTGGAGAGTGGATGAGTTAGTGGAAGCAAAGCATTGAGCAGAAATCCCATAAAGTAAAAGTACTTAGAAGATGGTAGCATTTGTTCACACAATACTTTCTCATACTTATCAAGTAATTTTTATGTATTAATTTTATTATCAGAAAGACAAAAATTTCATTTTAGAAAAATCCAAACTTCATATTAGCTTTCCCCTTAAAAATAAAATAATCAGAATCACTATGAGTCACTATGACTTGATAGCAGTGGATTTTAATTTTACAAAATGATTGCCTTTCCTCAGATCTGTCCATTTGTGTTAGTCTGGTACATTAGAGAAACAAATCCACAGAAACTCAAATGTATAAGAGAGAGTTTTCTATAAAAAGTAAGTGAACATCAAGAAAACATCCCAACCCAGTGCTGCCAAAGCCCACAAGTCCAACATTAGCCCAACTGTCTGACACCAATCCACAAAGTCCTCTTCCATTTCACAAAACAAATGCAATGATGCAGAATGCAGGAGGAAAGCCGAATCCATGAACGTGTAAACATCTCAGCATTGGCAAGGGGTCTCCACACGGCTGCTCCAGCACCCAGGCTGCATCAGGGTAGGTCCATGTGGCTTCTCCTCAGGGATGTCTTGCAGGAAGTGAGCCTTACCAGCTGAAGCAGGGAACTGGCTAAGGCAGCTACACCCTGGTCCGACCATCAGAAAGCAAGAGACCCAAGAACAAGAAAGGCAAGGCTCACTGAGCCATTTATCTCTCTGCCCTTCAATTAACCCCACATGTGTTTATCAGTCAGGTTGGCACAATAAACTTTAGTTATCTCTCCATTAAATATCTACTTCCTGGTGATAAGAAAAAATAATTTTAAAAAATAGAGAAACGAGCTCTATTTTAAAATTAATAATCAACAGGGTATGGCCCAAAACCCACCTGAAAGATTATTTGTCAGTCCCTCATAGAAGGGCCATACAGAAGAGATGTTAACTCCAGGATGCAGTATAGCACTGATGAAATACACAACTATCCTCTAGTTCTTTAAGATTTCCTCCCCTCACTATTATGATTTTGTGTTACCTCATTAAACTGGTTAGACATGAGTATGCTTATGTGTATAACTAAGATTGCTTAATGCATGAAAGCCAAGACAGATAACCCATCAGAAACAGTAACTGGAGCAATGATTCGCTAAGGGTAAGGGAGGAGGTTGGGGGTGGGGGAGAGGAGAGGAAGGGGGAACTGATAGCAATCAATGATGACTGTATAATCCCACTCAAGGGGAACAAATAACAGAACTGTAGGTGAGTGGACATATTGGACAGTGTAAGACACGGATGATAATAATAATTTATAACATATATAGCATAGCAATATGGCTTCTGGGGGGTAGGGGAGGAGGGAAGGGATAAAGGGGAGCTGATATCAAGGAGTTCAAAACGAATGAAAATGTTTTGAAACTGATAGTAGCAGCAATTGTATAATTATGCATGATCTAATTGAATTGATAACTGTTACAACATCTCTGTAAGAGCTCCCAATAAAATGATTAAAAAAAGAATCAACAGGGTCTGAGTATTTTCATTCTCAAGGTCATTAATTCTAGACTAGAAACATCAACCTCAAGCTGTTACTTTAAAAGATCCTATTTCATGAAAGGATAATTGTTTTACAATAAAACTGGGTGAGGGAGACTGGCAGTTTTCCATGAGTTTGCACACACTAGGTTGACTACTGGAATCCCATCAGTTGCCATCCACTCAACTCTAACTCATGGCAGCTTCATGGGTATCAGGAACTGTGCTCCACTGGGCTTTCTCTGGTGGCACAGTGGGTTAAGTGTTGGGCTGCTAACTGCAAGGCCAGCGGCTCACACCCACCAGCTGCTCTGAAGGAGAAAGTTAAGGCTGTCTGCTCCCAGAAGACTGACAGGCTTGGAAACCCTAGGGAGCAGTTCTACTCTGTCCTACAGCAATCGATTTCACGGCACTGGTTGGTTGTAATCTTACGGAAGTACATCACCAGGTCTTTCTTTTCAGATGCCTGTGGGTGGACTTGAACCTTTCAGTTAGCAACAAAGTACTAACATCTCTCCGGGACTCTGATTTTTTGACCTTTAATAAAACATCAACGACAAAAATAAATAAACCTAACTAGTTGCCTTCATGTTGACTCTGACGCTGTGTGTTAAGGAGCAATACTCTGCTCCATCGAGATGTCAAGGCTGTGGGCATTCAGAAGCAAAGCAAATAGTCAATTTTTTTCTTCTGAGGCATCTCTGGGCAGGTTCAAATCGCCAACCTTTTGGTTAGTAGCCTAGCACCTATTGACTGCACCACCATTGACTCTTGACAACCACAAACAAACAAGCCAAGTCAATCCACTGCTGTGGAATCAACTTGGACTCATGGAGACCCTGTGTACTACAGAGAACTGCTCCATTGGGTTTTCGAGATTGAAAATTTGACAGAAGGTGATTTCCAGTGGAGCAATCGGCATGGAGGGGGCTACATCTCAACTATACCAGGGGGGAGGAAAATCAACACAAGCCCAAAGCCAACTGCCACAAGGCTGAGGTCAAGCACGCCTTCTTTACTGACTCTCCCTCGCATGGCTTTCTACTTTCCCACGGAATTCAATAGCCTATTGCAATGGCCACATGGAACTCAGACAGTACTCACAATGAGGGAGTTTATTAGGAAATTTACAAGTTACTACAAATCAGACTCAGAAAACATTAAGTATACACTCCTTTTGTCCACAGCCCCACTTCTCAATCATGCCAGCCGCCAACTCTCTGGTCCTCGGCCTTTCCACTTTGCCTGGTTAGGAAGTGCACTGCCCACCTGCTGGTCTTGATAAAGTGTGCTCTGCTCTGCCTCAAGCTCGTGATGCTGTGGCTTCTGGTTCTGTGAGTGCCCTTTCGGTGGCGCTCTTTTCTTCATGGGGTCTCTCTGTCTGCATTGCAAATGGCTCCCTCTTTTACTCAGAAGAATGGCAATAGAGTTCTCTATACCTTCTACCCATGCTCCCACCCAGGCCCAGGTGGGGACCATAGCAAATAATTGGAAGGGTGGAGACCATAGAAGGTCCATAGCCAATACTGTCACTTCACCACACCAGGACTTTCTTCTGCGGAGATTCTGGACGACTCAGGCTGTCTGTCTTTAGATCAGTAGTCAAACACAAACAGTTTGCATCTACCCAGGGACCTGTGTTTGGCCATGTTGGTGTTGTTAAACGCCTGTGAGTCATTTTCCAACGCAGAGTAAACCCATGGGACAGAGTAGAACTGCCTCATCGGCGTTTCTGGTTTAATGTAAATGCCTCATCCAATTTCCAGCCCGCTCGCCTCCTGAGAAACACAAGCATGGACACATCGACCTCTCCTTGTGGGATGGGGACCCTGAAGGAATATGCTGGCAGTCAGCAGCGCATGTTCATATGTGGGATTGGCCTGTGGTTCCTTGGCCTCCATTTGAAATAGGCAGCAACTGATCTGTTGCTACAATGGGAACAGAAATTGTACTCATTTCCTAGGACAGCTGTAACAAAGTACCACGGACAATAAACCAAACTCCTCTGGTCAAGTTCATTCTGTTCACAGAGAATCTATTGGACAGAGTAGAACGGCTCCAGGGAGTTCTAAGGCTTTAAATCTTGAGAAGGGAAGAAGAGGGGATAACAAACCCAGGGACAAGGGAACAACAAGCGATCCAAATTGGTGGGGAGGTGGGTGTGGGAGACCTGGTAGGGC
>NW_022111373.1:98825042-98829090 GCF_000313985.2 Echinops telfairi
AAAATAATAAAAAAAAAAAGAAGATCACCTCTTTTTCCTGTGGAGCAACTAGTGAGTCCAAATTGCTAACCTTCAGGATAACAGTCGAGCACTTTAACTCCAGGGCTCCTTGCGCAAGCCCCCTGCCATACAGTCAATTCCAACTCACAGCAGCCATATGTAGTATTTCTGAAATTCTAACTCTTTAGCAGAGAGCCTTGTCTTTCCCCCAAAGTGCACGAGAGGTTTGAACCACCAACCTTGTAGTTAGTTGCTGAACCACTAACCCACAGTGCCACCCGGGGTCCTTGGGTGACTTGAAACAACAGAAATGTATTGCATCACAGTTATAGAAATGAGAAGAACAAATCAAGTTATCAACAGAGCCAGGCTCTCTCTGAAGGCTCTCAGGAACGATCTTGTCTCACCTCTTCTGAGCTCAGACAGGTTTCAGACAGGCTCTGGCATTCCTTGGCTTGTATACCCATCACTCCACCTCTGCCACTGCCTTCCTATGTCCGTCTTCCCACTGTCGTCTCTGCGCTCCTCCTCTCTTTGAGAGGGACACCAGCTACAGCCGATTAGAGCCACCTCCTACAATAGGACCTCATGTTCACTAATAACATCTTCAAAGACCTACTTCCAAATATGGTTACATGGGTACTGGGGATTAGGATTTCAACATACCTTTTGGAAAGACATAGCTCAAGCCATAGCATAAGCCCAGTGTTCTTTCATGGTCCCATATGGCATAGGATCTTCTTCAAATCACTGCATACAGTATTTACTTTAGAATAGTCACCATCCTCTTTCACTAGCTCTGAACCTGACACACTAGTATGAGTCAGGTCTGACTCCTTCCAAAGCTTCAGCAAATTTATGGATCAGAAATACAACCTCCAGATTATCAATTGGTTGATAATACCGATTATCAACCTCCAAAGATAATGGGCACACCAAGCCTCTCTCTGACTTACCCTGGCACAATGTATAGCTTGTCCTTTTTCTACATCAAACAAGCGGTGGTCCCAGGGTGGGGGTGGGGGTGGGGGGAAGTACCTAAGTACATGACTCGTAAGATAACTACGTATAAACTCCAGTAGAAAGTGATTTGGCTTTTTTACTTTTAAATGCCGCTCCACACAAGCACAGGAAGTAAGACCATCAATTTAGTCAGCATTGCTGATACGAGCCAAGCAGGAAGTGACTGTGTATGAAGTCAGTGAGCACCCAGGTTGGCAGAATAGGCTAGGCTGCAGGCACGTCCTCTGGCCCCTCCACTAGAAAGCAGTGCCCATGCCTCTCAGAATGAAAGAATGGAAAGGTCAGGGGTGACTTCAATGTACAAGTCTCTTCAACAAGCGGTATAGTGCTGTGTGGGGCTGGGATGATTCTAATTTTAAAATCTGTGATTACGGTAATATTGAAGAACAAAATGAAGAAAGGGAAACAGGGAGGGCATGAAGGAGGAGCTTAAGTCCGAATTGTTTGGTTAGATAAATCTTAACTGGAGAAGTCCGTGAATTCCAGGAATAACGTATTTTCCTTAAGTGGTGTCTTTATAATATTTTTATTTTTAATTATTTAATTACTATGTTTTATTACTGTTATTATTATGTGGGACTTCTACTTTAGAGAATAGGTGAGGTGTTCACGGTGATCTCCTTTATGCACCTATAATGACCAGGCATAAGGACATAAGAAAAAGATAGAATTGGGTGGAAATCTCAGTTTATACGACTGAGCAAGTTACTTAGTTTTCTTGCCTGCAAAATAGGCCAATCAATACCTACTTCACAAGGTGGTAATGAGCCCTGGTGGCATAGTGAGTTATGTTTTGGGCTCTTAGATGGGAGTTCGGCAGTTCAAACCCACCAGCTAGAAGTCGACAGACGAAACATGAGGCAGTCTGCTCCTATAAATCTGTACAGTTTCTGAAACTCAAAAGAGAGAGTTCTGCTCCCAGCTCATTTGTCAGTGTTTTGGACTCTGCTGACTTGCCCATTTCTGTGCTGCTGGAAGCTGAGACTCCCGGGTTACAAGGCACACCCGTTAAATAGGACTGGGGAAGAGCTCCAGAGCTGACCTAATGCCAGGGATGGAACAAACGCTACTGGGACCTCTGCTTCCTGAGAGGGAATGATTCAAAATGAGGAAAAGCAGCTGTAAGCATCCATTAATACTTGGTAATGCAGAAGGCAACAGTCTGAAGCTAGAAAAATTCAAAGCCATCAAAAATGAAATGGAACACATCAAGATTTATATCCTAGGTCTTAGTGAGCTGAAGTGGACACACATTGGCCATTTCTAATCAGATGATCATACTGCTTCCTATTCTGAGCATGAGAAGCTGAAGACGAGTGGTATTATATTCATCGTCAAAAAAAGAGCATTCAAGATCTATCTTGAAGTAAAATGCTGTCTGTAATAGGGTAATACTATATGCCTATACCAATCGTTAACTCAGCTATTGTTCAAATTTACACATCAACCACAAAAGCCAGTGATGAAGAAACTGAAGAATTCCACCAGTTTCTTCATACTAAACTTGATCAAACATGGAACCAAAATACATTGTTCACTATTGTAGGCTGGGACACAAAAGTTGGAAAGAAAGAGGAAGGCTTGGTTGTTGGAAAATGTGGCCTTGGTTATAGCAATGAAGCTAGAGATCATATGATAGGATTTTGAAAATACTTTTTTTCCCTTCTAAACAATGACTGTACACTTGAATCCTTCCATATGAAATACCCAGGAATCAAACTGAGTCAATCTGTGGGAAGAGACAATAGAGGAACCCAAAATCAGCAGCCAAACCAAGAACAGGAACAGACCAAGACCAGGAACAGGTCCTCAGTTGCTCAAATGCAAGTTCAGGTTGAAGCCAACAAAATTAAAACAATTCCACAAAAACCAATACATGAACTTGAGCACATCCCACCTGAATTTAGAAAATATCTCAACAACATGTTTGACCCTTAGAACACAAATAATGACTAAAGATGAGACGAGTTGTGGGATGACATCAAGAACATCATTAAGTTGTCCAGGGGCTCATTTTACTTGTACCCACAATCAGTGCTCATGGAAGTAGCAATCAAGAAATCAGACGTTGTATTGCATTAGGCATATCTGCTGCACAAGATCTACTTAAAGTTTTAAAGAGCAATGTTGTCTGTTTTAGGGCTACAGTGTGCCAGAGTGAAGCCATGGTACTATCAATCACCTCGTATGTATTTGAAAGCCAGACAACGAATAAAGAAGATTGAAAAAGAATTGATACATTTTAAGTATGGTCTTGGTAAATGTGTTAGGGTGGACTAGAGAAACAAATCCATGGACATTCATATGTGTATAAGGCAGGTTTTTATATAAAGGGTAAGTGTTCATTAAGAAAGCATCCCAAAACAGTCCAGTCCATGCCCATAAGTCTACTAGCCCATATGTCCAATACCACTCTATAAAGTCTTCTTCAGATAGACTCATGAAACACATGCAATGCCACTGACTGCAGGATAATCACAGGCCAGTGGGTAGAAAGTCTTTGGACCCAGCGGCACTGTAAGCATCTGAGCACTGGCAGCGGTCTCTTCATGGCTTCTCCAGCTTCAGAGGTCTGGTTGCATCAGGGTAGGTCCATGTGGCTTAGTTCAGGGCACTAGGGTAGCTCCATGTATCTTGTCAGCTGCAATGTCTCCCAGGAAGTAAGCAGAGAGAGAAGTGTCTCCTGCCTCCAAGGAAGAAATACAGGATTTCCCAGAATCCTCCGGAGAAGGCCATGCCCACACAGAGGTCTCATTAGCTATGATCAGATCGACAGGCTAGATTTTACCCCTACACTCTTAATCTCAAATTGACAAACAATTATATACCTACCATAGTAAAGAATACTGAAAGTACCATGGACTGCCAAAAGAGCAACTAAATCGGACCCGGGGGTAGTACAGCCAGAACGCTCCTTAGAAGCGTCATGATGGCCAGCCCCACTGAGACATGATGCCCCTCACTGACCCATGGCCCTGCGGGGGACAACACCAGAGACACAGTGTGGGAATTGCACCCAATCTGA
>NW_022111373.1:98830846-98838657 GCF_000313985.2 Echinops telfairi
GCGCTTTACACAATTGATGTGCGTGTGGATTGTGATGAGTCGTATGAGCCCCTAATAAAATGATTTAAAAAAAAAAAAAGAAGCGTCATGATGATGGAACATTGTCTCGTTTTCTTTGGACATGTTACCAGGAAAAAGTAAAGTCACACAAAAGAGGAACACCCTCAGCAGCTTGAACTTGACATGGTAGCTGTCACAATGGGCTCTAGCAGGACAATGTGAGGATGGCTCAGGACCAGGCAGTGTTGTGTTATATTGATCAGAGTCATCCTGAGTTGGCGCCAACTCCAGGGCACCTATCGACACCAATACCAGTCAGAATCCACTAGGTCAGACTCGCCAAGGGTCAGGATTGACTCCATGGCTGTGGGTCTGGGATTTGGGCTTCACAGGGCTGTCGGGAGGATGAAGCGAGATAGCGAATGGAAGTGCCAAATGCAGTGGGCACTCACTAAAGGTGTATAGTCACTTTTTCTACTTGTGACCTCTTAGAAAAGAATTGATTGTATAGAAGAAGACTACTTGAGACTCGACTAATTTTATACTCCAACAAAGGTCCTGGCCACTGCATACTATATTGTTATACTGCAAGATTCTAAAAATTATTTTGTTAAAAATATGGGTTCCAATATAACAATTATGAGGACCGCACAGTACTGAGCAGTGTGTCATGATGTTGTACACAGGGTCCCTATGAGTCGGAATGACTCACAGACACCTATCAACAACAGCCATTAAAAATATGGATTTTTTTTCCAAGAGAAAGAGGTTAATTGTAACAACTTAAGAGCACATAAATGTCACGGGATAAATTTTCTACAAGTACAGTCAATTCTCAATCACCTGACATGTATTAACATTCGTGTCTTATCCCTTTTGACTACTTTGCAAGTTCTGGAGGACAGGGAGCCTCTGACATGGATCAGGTGTATGGTTGAGCTGCAATCGCCAAGGTCAGCAGTTCAAAACCAACACCCCCTCCTCCAGAAAAAAAGATGGAGGCTTTCTACTCCCTTCTCAGGAGCCTTGGTGGTGTAGTGGTTACACAGCGGGCTGCAATCACATGGTTGGCAATTCAAAAACACCGAGCAGCTCCTCGGGAGACAGACTGGGCTTTCTACTCCCGTAAACAAATCCATGGACATTCAAAGGTGTATAAGAAAGAGCTTTATGCTCTCTCTTCCCTGCCCTCGGCCCATGCTGTGTAAGGACCTGGCTGATATGATCATGGCCATCCAGGAGGTACAGGCAGAATGCTCCTTAGAAGACAGGATGCTGAGACTCGAGACTTCATCAGAAAGAACCAGTTCTGGGGAAGGATGTATTTGGTAAAGTAGAAGCTCAGCCAAAAAGCAGAAGTCAGGTTAAAGCTGGACAATGAGAAAGTAAATTAAGGATTGATGACAAAGAAGGACAAACAAATCTGCCTTGGAGGAAGCACAAGGAAAATGCTCCTTGGAAGCAAAGACAGCAAGACTTCGTCTCACTGGGGATGTGCTACAAAGAGGGACTGATAGCTGGAAAGAGACGCCATGCTTGAGTCCAAGGAAAAGTTATTCTAGAAAAGCAAAACTAATGAAGCATACATATATAAATTTATATCAAGAAATGGATCCTACAGATGCAGAACGTGCAAGTCCAAGACCCAGTGGGTTCCAAGACTGTGGAGGTTTCTCCTGACGGAAGTAGCTCCTGGGTCTGATGAGGACAAGACTGGCAGGTCAAACAACAGGTTTCTGTCTGCAGAGGTGAATGAAATCAGGGTCAATAAGTCATATGGCAGCTGCAGGTGACTCCCAGGAGTGGCAGGCACGATGGCAGACCTTGGCTGATGTCCGTGATGAGAAGCCCATGAGATAGATGCAAGACCCAAACCTAGGTCCAAAAAAATCAAGCAAGTGAGCTTTTCTACAGTGTCCATCTATATTGGAAGCAGGCCACGCTCCCAAGGAAACCGCTTTTTAATTGATTGCATCATAGCTGTGAGCTGAGTATAAGGGTGTTGCAGACCCCTCTAATTTTCTTGCAACTGAATGGCTGCTCAAAGAAAATCCCATTATAGAGGTGATGAAATTGTGTTAGATCAATCATGAGGAATTATTAAGTCATTACTGCCAAACCACCAAGAATCCAACCCAGCCAAGTTGATGAAAAACCCATCATCTCCAGCTTCTCAGATGGTTTATCTTTGAGCAAACTGAAACCTGCAAGGATAGAGGGAGTCAAAAGTACAGATATGCCATTTTTAAGTATAGTGCTTCAAAAATTATGCCTGCATGTCAATGAAAAAATAGGGGCACTCTTGAGAGGGCTCCAACACATGGTATAACCACACACACACACACAGCAGAAGAAAAACAAACTAATGACTGGGGGTCTCCTAAAAATATGACTCTTATGAACATTAAAAGATTTCATCATCTCATTTTTCCCCTCCCTACCCACTCCCCCGTCTCTCAGGAACCCTTGATAATTTGTAAATTATTATTTTGTTGTGTCTTGCACTGTCCGACGTCTCCCTTCACCCACTTTTCTGTTGTCCATCTCCCAGGGAGGAGGCTGCATATGGATCCTTGTCATTGGTTTCCCCATTTCTACCCCATCCTCCCTCCACCCTCCCAGTGTTCCCACTCTCATCACTGGTCCTGGGAAGATCATCTGCCCTGGATTCCCTGTGTTTCCAGTTCCTATCTGTACCAGTGTACATCCTCTGGTCTAGCTGGATTTGTAAGGTAGAACTGGGATCATGATAGTGGGGTGGGGGGTGATGGTGGTGGTGAGGAAGCATTTAGGAGCTAGAGGAAAGTTGTATGTTTCATCATTGCTACACTGCACCCTGACTGGCTCGTTTCCTCCCCACGACCCTTCCATAAGGGGATGTCTGGTTGCCTGTGGATGGGCTTTGGGTCTCCTCTCTGTACTCCCCCTTAATCACGATGATGTGATTTTTTTTGTTCTGGTGATGCCTAATGCCTGGTCCCTTCGACACCCCGTGGTCGCGCAGGCTGGTGTGCTTTTCCATGTGGGCTTTGTTGCTTCTAGGCTGGATGGCTGCTTGTTTGCTTTCAAGCCTTTAAGACCCTAGACACTGTGTCTTTTGATGGCCTGGCACCATCGGCTTTCTTCACCACATTTGCTTGTGCACCCATTTGTCTTCAGCGATCATATCAGTGGAGAACGGGGAGGGAGGGGGGAAATGAGAAGCTGATACCAGGGGCTTAAGTGGGGAACAAATGTCTTGAGAATGATGAGGGCAATGAATGTACAAATGTGCTTTACACAACTGATGTATGTATGGATTGTGATAAGAGTTGTATGAGCCCCTAATAAAATGATTTAAAAAAAGAAAGAGCTTTATATAAAGAGTAATTGTACATTAAGAAAAGATCCCAGCCCATTCCAGATCAAGTCCATCAAGCTGATATTAGCTCATATGTCTAATACCAATCTATAAAGTCCTCTTCAGGCTCACAAAATACATGCAATGATGCCGAATGCAGGAAGATCACAGGCCAGTAGGTGCAAAGTCATGTGGACCCAGTGGCGTTGTAAGCATCTCAGCACTGGCAGGGGTCTCCACGTGGCTCCTCCATCTCAGGGCACTAGCCTACCTCCATGTGTCTTGTCAGCTGCAATGTCTCCCAGGAAGTGAGCAGAGAGAGAGAGAGAGTGTGTGTGTGTCTCCTGCCTCCAAGGAGGATCACAGGATTTCCCAAAATCCTCAGGAGAGGGTCATTCCCACACAGAGGCCTCGTTGGCTATGACCTGATTGACAGGCTAGACTCCACCCCTCCACTCATAACCCTCTCAAATTGACAAACGATTATATAACTACCACAGTGGGTTAGTGCTGTTGGCTGCCATTGAGTTGGTTCTAACTCAGGAAAACTCCCAAATGCGCAGAGTAAGGTTTTTGTGGCAGTGACGGGTCAGAAGCACTTTACTTCCAAGGTCTTTCTGGGTGGATTTGAACCAGTGCTTAGCCATTTGCCACCCAGGGCCCCATCAAGATGTGTTGGCATGGGGGAACTAGAGTGTCTCCTAAGAGTACAGTTGTGGTGGAAATCCACAATGTTCAGGAGACAATTTGATTTGTTTGTGTGTAGCCCCTGTACCTGTGGCTGTGACTCAGTTTGGAAATAAGGAGTTTCCCTTGCTGTGTTCGTGAGATCACACCAGGGTAGGTCCTCAACCTAAGCCCTTCTAACACGAATAGACCAGAATAAAAACACACACAGCAGATGACACATGAACACAGATACACACAGCAGATGGGTCTGCCCGGCCACACCAAGGATTGCCAGCGACCAGAAACTGAAGACTACAGAGAAGGACCTCCGCCTGGATCTGAGCCCTGGATCTGGATTTCCAGCCTCTTGAACTGGGAGAAAATACGTTTTGTTTCCATAAAGGCACCCACCCACAGGGGGTATCCAGCAGTATTAGATACCAAAGATACTCCCCAACCCTAAAAGTTTATTTCTCGTTAATTTTTTTCTACAGTGATAATCACACAAGTGTTCAAAGATATATGACTGTGATCTGTGAGTAATAAAATGGACACCAAAGGCATTCGCACCTTAATCCCTAGCTTGGTGACTATGCCAGGTGCATGGCATGGGGGAGGGAAGGTTGCTAATAAACTGGCTGTAAAATAAAGAGATTATCCTGGATCATCTCAGTTGGCCCCATGTAATCACAAAACACAAACCAAAACAAACCCACCGCCCAGGCGAGTCCCTTCTGACTCATAGAGACGCTGCAGGACAGGGTAGAGCAGCTCCTTTGGTTTCCAATCCTGTCATTCTTTATGAGCGCAGACAGACCTATCTTTCCCCCAGAGACCCGCTGGAGGAGGTGGATCACTGACCTCCTAGTGAGGGCCCAATACTTACCCCATGGTACCAGCAGGCTATCGTGCTCACTCAACCAAAACCAAACTTGCTGCCAGGGAGTCAAAACTGACTCACAGGGCCCTATAGGACCGAGTAGAATTGCCCTCCTGAGTTTCAGAGACCTTAACCCTTTACGGGAGTAGAGAGCCCCATCTTTCTCCCACAGAGTGGCCAGTGGTTTCAAACTGCTGACCTTGTAGTTAGCAGCCCATCGTGTAACTACTATACCACCAGGGCTCACAGGATCCTTTATTTTTCATTTTTAAACATTTTATGGAGGGCTCTTACAGCTTTTGTAACTCCATACATCAATTGTAGCAAGCACATTTGTACATATGTTGCCATCATTATTTTCTAGACATTTAATTTCTATTGAGCCGTTGGTGTCAGCTCCTCCCCGCCCCTCACGGCCCCTCGATAAATTATAAAATATTACTATTTTCATATCTTACACCAACCACTGTCTCCCTTCCCCCACGGTTTCTGTTGCTTGGCCCCCTGGGAGGGGGGTGGGAGGGTGCGGTTATGTGTCCATCATCGTGATCGGGTTCTCCTTCCTCCCCTCCTCCTCCCACCTCCCCCCTGCCCTCCTGGTATCGCTACTTCCATTCCTGTTCCCGATTTCACAAGATCCTTTCAATGTGAGGACAGAGGCAGAAGAGCCGGCGTCAGAGTGATCCAACACAGGAAAGGTTCAACTGGCTTTGGCTGGCCAGACAGTGGGAGGAGCCACACCCCAAGGCTCTTTCCCCCCGAGACTGGAAAAGGCAAGAAAAGAGATGCTTACTTGAAGCCTGTGGAAGGAACGCAGTCCTGCCGATCATTGATTCGAGCTCAATGTGACTCATGTCTGACCCCTGACCCCCAGTTCTAGAAGGTTTTTTAATTGTGTTTTATGCCACGAAATTTGTGTTAATTTGCTGCAACTACCATAGGAAATGAATGCAATGACTAAGGAAGTTCACTGTATATCATTAATAATAAAAGAAACGCGTTGTAAGTCACCTGAATGCCCACTCAGAGGCTGATGAAGTAAGATGACATGACCCTGGGTCATATTCACCAGAAAGAGGTCTTGCTGTGGGTCTTTCAAGGACCATCAAGGGGAGAAAATTGAAGGGCTTGCAGCTTAAAATTGAAGGAAGGAAAAATACAGCAAAAGACTGTAGTGAATAAATTGTCCTGCATGTAAATGCCTAGCAAACGCAGCACCACATTGAGCCTGTGGTACTTTTGCACCAACTCAGACTATATTTCCTCCTTCCAGTAAATCTATCCATGTGCCAAGCACTGTGCTCACCACAGGAAATACAGAGAAAAGGGGGCTTACTGATGGGTTAAGAAGGGGGACAGACAGACACGAGAATTACACGGAATTGCAGCAATTGGCAAGACCGAAGAGAGCGCAGGGATGAATTCCAAACCACGGCAGGCTGGGAAGAGAGACGGGGACAGTAAGGTGGGATACCTGCCAGCCCCCAAAGTAGAGTTCAAACAGATCCTCTCCACGGGAAGGCGAACCCAGGACACCTATAAAGGTGGGAATGGCGTGACGGCTCAAATGGAGGTGGGGGTGGGGTGCATGTGAACCCTGATTGGAAATAGTCTTCTTTTGTTGAGGATGCCGCACCAGAGGAGGATGGGTCTTCTGCCTGAGCCCTTCTGCATGATGTCTTATAAAAAAGAGCGGAGCAGACACAGACTCAGACTCTGACACAGATTCAGACAAACATAGGCACAGATACAGACTCAGACTCAGACTCAGACAAACGCAGGCACAGACTCAGACTCAGACACAGACTCAGACAAAGACAGGCACAGACACAGACACAGACTCAGACTCAGACACAGATTCAGACAAACACAGGCACAGATACAGACTCAGACAAACACAGGCACAGATAACAGACTCAGACTCAGACAAACACTGACACAGATACAGACTCAGACTCAGACAAACACAGGCACAGACTCAGACACAGACTCAGACAAAAACAGACTCAGACTCTGACAAACACAGACACAGACTCAGACTCAGACAAACACAGACACAGACACCGACACAGACTCAGACAAACACAGGCACAGACTCAGACTCAGACTTAGACTCAGACAAACACAGACACAGACTCAGGCAAAGACAGGCACAGACACAGACACAGACTCAGACTCAGACAAAGACAGGCACAGACACAGACACAGACTCAGACTCAGACAAAGACAGGCACAGACACAGACACAGACTCAGACTTAGACTCAGACAAACACAGGCACAGACACAGACTCAGACTCAGACAAACACAGACACAGACACAGACTCAGACTCAGACTCTGACTCTGACAAACACAGACACAGGCACAGGCACAGATTCAGACAGACTCAGACTCAGACTCAGACTCAGACACAGACTCAGACTCAGACAAACACAGGCACAGACACAGGCAAAGACACAGACTCAGACTCAGACTCAGACAAACACAGACAGACACAGACTCAGACAAAGACAGGCACCGACACAGACTCAGACTCAGACAAACACAGACACAGACACAGACTCAGACTCAGACAAACACAGGCACAGACACAAACTCAGACTCAGACAAACACAGGCACAGACACAGACACAGACTCAGACAAAGACAGGCACAGACTCAGACTCAGACTCAGACTCAGACTCTGACAAACACAGACACAGACACAGACTCAGACAAAGACAGGCACAGACTCAGACTCAGACAAACACAGGCACAGACTCAGACTCAGACTCTGACAAACACAGACACAGACACAGACACAGACTCAGACAAAGACAGGCACAGACACAGACTCAGACTCAGACTCTGACAAACACAGACACAGACACAGGCACAGGCACAGACTCAGACTCAGACACAGACTCAGACTCAGACTCAGAC
>NW_022111373.1:98839255-98841147 GCF_000313985.2 Echinops telfairi
ACACAGGCACAGGCACCGACACAGACTCAGACTCAGACACAGACTCAGACTCAGACTCAGACTCAGACTCAGACAAACACAGACACAGACACAGGCACAGGCACAGATTCAGACTCAGACTCAGACTCAGACACAGACTCAGACTCAGACTCAGACTCAGACTCAGACTCAGACTCAGACAGACTCAGACTCAGACTCAGACAAACACAGGCACAGGCACAGGCACACACCGGGGAGAGGCAGGTGCCCTGTGATGATGGAGACCGAAGCATCCACAGCCCAGGATGGCTGGCAGCTTCCAGGAGTTGAAGGAGACAATGGAGGACCTACCTCTGAAGTCAACGACCTGGTTTGGACGTCCAGCCTTCAAACGAGGAGACCTTACATTTCTCTTCTTTAAAGCCTCCTACCGTGCCATGTTCTGTTCTCCAGCAGGAGGCAGCTATAGCAGGAGATAAACTCCAAGACTCTCTCCCAAACACTTTCCCAACGGTATCTTTTGTAAGATCTCTGAACCTTAGTTTCCCTCCTTTGTGAAACGAGAATCACAAAACTTTCTTGTGGGAGGTTTAAGGGGTTCCCTCAGAGTCTGTGTCAGACAATAAAGACTCCCTCCCTCAGCATCTCTCCTTCCGGAGAAGCACCTCGGCCCAGGCAGGTGGGGACCACCACGTCAAAGTCCCTGTATAGGAACGAATGGGGAGGGGGGCTGTGTTTAACCCTATTAAGTTCAGGGTTTCCGCTCAGAGCACCCTCCGTGACAGCGTGCAGCTTCCCCAGCACGGTTTCTAGGCTGTAATCTCTATGGGACTCGATCGCCAGGTCCTTGCTCCCTGGGAACCACGGGCTGCGTTCAAACCAGAAGGAAACCCATTTTGTGGTGTTATTTATTGTCACCATTGACATGGATGGAGCAAGGAATTTCTCTTAAACACGCGCACACACAATGCGATGCCCTGCAATTGCGCTATTCAAAAATGATGACAGATGGAACACTACATCCACTCACAGTTCTGGTGATGGAGGTGATGTGTCCATTTCTACGACGACTGTATTCTTCTGATCGTCTCTCTCCGAAACGCCACTTAGGGAGGGTCTTCAAGAGAGTCTTGGTGAATGAGCTACACAGCTAGGCCCTGGTTGTATCGATTTGAAGACAGAAAGGAACATGGAACCTCAGAATCATGTGGGGAGCTTCTAAGCGCGAGTGAAGCCTGACCTCCAGCGTCCCGCTTCCGAGTTCAATGGCCTAGAATGGGGCTCAGGCATCAGGATTGTTTTGAAAGATCCTCGGGCGTGAAAAACAACATAACGAAAAATGGTAGAGGCAGAAAAGTGGATGCTTTAAAGTGTGATGAACTCATTGGCAGATTTATTTTTAAACAAACACCGGTAAACACACATGAATATGTGGGAGGGAAAGGCACGTGAAACTGGATGCCTCCCAGGCCATGCTGGAGGAGGCCAGAGTGAGGCACCTGGTCAGCAGCTCGGTGGAGGCAGAACCAGATAGAGCAATGAGGCAAAGGTTCGCACATAACGGAGTGGCAAGGAATTAAAACAAAAAAACAAAATCCAGGTGAACAATGTCTTATAAATCCCACTGGCAACTGTCATACGGCAGCATCCTGACCACGCAGTTTTGAGGTCCTGGGGTGGATGGGGAAAGGACTGCTGGGCTCTCCATGCCCAGGTTAGGGATTCCAGAGGGAGCCAGAGACACCCACGACACCTGACAGAGACACAGGCTTCTCAGGCTGAACATAGGATGGCCAATCTATTGCTGAAATATGGATGTGCCAAGAATCTTGCAAGCCCATTTTCTGGGTCTGACCTCTTTCACAGGAGTCACCTAAGACCATCGGAAAACACATATTTCTGACGGTCTTAAG
>NW_022111373.1:98844366-98865460 GCF_000313985.2 Echinops telfairi
TTTATGGTTGGGGGTCATCACAACATGAGGAACTATATGAAAGGGTCACAGCATTAGGAAGATTGAGAACACTGTCCTATGGTCTTCAGGTTGCTAAGACCTGCCCTGACTAACTTATTTAAATATGCAAACTAGTCAGTGTTCGTACCCCTCACTGCCCATACTCCATCCTCCCTTTCTGGACTTGATCAACTTTAAAACATTTGCTTCGATATAATGTAAAATAACTATATTTGATTATCATGGCTTCCTCCACTGGAAGGTAAACTCAGAAGGGCAGGCATTTGGGCTGGATGTGTTCACTGTGATATTCTCCATGCCTAAAACGGTGCCTGGAACATGATCAACATTCAGTAACTATCGAATGAAAGGACAACCTAATCGTTCCCATGGTCCAGGATAGTCCTCGTGTCCCAAGGGCACCACTAGGCTTGTTCAGCGAAATGATTCAAACGTGCATTGTCGTTGGGCTGGGCGTTGGTTCCCCACGGAGGTTGTCTACAGGAGATTGTGCTGGTGAGAAGACACGAGTCTGGCCGTGTTGAAATTTTTTGTACTGCAGGACCCAAAGACCCAGCCTGGGAATTGATTCCTTGTCCATCTCAGTCCGGGCTTCAGATTCATGGGGCTTTGATGGTAGGAGCTTCTCTGGTGACGGCCCTCGGCCACCCTATGGAGGGCAGCCTTTCTCGTGATTCCAGGACCTCGGTTGGCATCTTTTGTATCTTTGGAGCACAGGCAGCAGCTCCCTGGTACACCCGGAACTGACCATGGAGACGACAGCCATTCAGCAACGGCTCTGAAGGCCGATGTGCTGTCATTTGTCGTGTTGCCACTGCTCGGATTTGAAACCCACAGGCTGCTGTGCACAGGCCTGCAGCAAAACCAGGCCAGCACCTGGGCTCCCGGACACAGTGCTGTCCTCTCCTCCTGCAGGTGACGCCCACATCTTCCTGGACCGGAACTGTGTTCTCTCTGTGTGAGCAACAATGCTGGGGCCTGGGGCTTGCGTTTCAGCACTGCTCTCGCTTGTGCGCCGCACACGCTTGGTGAATCACAAAGGTCTCCTGTTCTCCGGCTCCACAGTTGTACTGTACTTACTGCTGCCAGAGCTGAGTGGTGCCAGGCTCCTTGGGGGGGAGTACAAGCTGGGGACAGACCTTGTCCTCATGGACCCTTGTGGGATCTCCTTCCAGTTGCTTCACCTTGTATCCTGACATAGATTGCATGGTGATGAAGAACACAATCTATGAAGTCAGCTGATGCGGGTTCAAAGCCCAGCTCGGCAGCCACTCTCTGGCTCTGTGTCCCACATGTAAATGCCTGTCATCTTCAGGCTCCTTGTTTGTACCATGCAACCAAGAAAACAAACACTGCGATTGAGTAATTTGGGAATCATGGTGGCCCAATACAGTACTCCACAGGGTCAAAGTGCTCCACAGGGCTTTCATGGCTCTAATCTTTACAGAAGCAGATAGCTAAGTCTGTCTTTTCCGGGTTAGTAGTCAAGGGTAAACTGTTGGTACCACCCAGGGCACCTGTCTGTACCATTCCTTGAGCAAAATAAGCTGCCAGTACATAAGCAGCAGGAAAAAGAAGCGGTTTTAGCCCAGGATCCAGATGAAACCCAGGACCCTTGAGCTTGTTTAGAATCATGAGAAGCTGACAGGACTGGCTGTTTTGCAGAGCACTTACCCACTCATCCAGTAGGGCTCCCTATCCAGGGGTGAGTAGTTATTACATGCCAACACAAAAGGGCTACCCTTGTAAACAAGAGACAAGCCACAGGGATAGATGAGCATTGCGGAGGCTTCAAAGAGAGGGAGAGAAAGGCTTTAGGAAGTCGCCTAGACCACCATCCAGCAACAGACTGGTCAGGTCCACTCTCTTTTAACAGTCTCCTTTGCACGTTCCTTCTAGAGTACACTTCTTACAGCCATTAAAGTTCAGCAACAAGATGACACAACCGAGATGGATTTGGTCACTATGGTGGGCCCAAGGTTCACAAAGGATCGCTGTTCTCCCAGTGCCTTGGACAAATTGTTTCCATGTGTCTGAAAAGCTGGCACAGTACGGAAGCTCCATCCTCTTTCTTACATTTAAAAAAATGATGGGGGATAGGTTGGTTAGCGGTGCTACTGCCCTGTTAGTTATATTCAGTCCATTTTTCTTTTTCAAATAGGAAATACATGTTATCATTCAACCTGTTCCTAGCCTCCAAAGGTAAGCTACTGTATTACTTATGTTTTTGCACCTACTTCTAGAAATAATCTATGCATATATAAGTAGACATATTTCTTGGATATTCTACTCACAGGGCAGCATTAACAAATGTTCCCCCCTTTTTTTTCCATTTAATTTTTCTTGGGAAATTCTTTATTGGTATATGAAAGGAATGGCCATCACTTTTTTTTTATTACCGAAGCCCACTTCCATCAAGTGAATTTTGACTCAGAGTGCCCCTGTGAGACAGTGTATCTTTATGGGAACAGACAGCCTTACCTATCTCCCCGGGAGCGGCCAGTGGGTTTGAACTGACAATAGTGCAGTTAGCAGCCCGATGCCTAACCCACAGTGCTACCAAGCCTCCTTACAAAGAACAGAGACACATGGAGGCCTCATATGGTCGTGGCCTTGTACTGAACATGGAGTTGGCACCTACCCTACACAAGTTAACTAACAAGGGAGTTCACAAACCGGCGTGAAATGATCAAAACTGCAGACACAGACCACCGAGAAATAAAGAAGCACCTTCTCTTTGAAGCTGAACCTGATTTGCACAATCGTACAAAGTACTACAATTAAAAAACATAAAAAAGACAGCCACCCAAGAGAATAATTTTGAATCAAAAACAAAAATTTGGTCTTTTCCAAAGCTGTTAAGCTGAACAATAATGCAACAAACAAGGGGCTAACCAAACTCACTGCCATCGAGCTGATTGCAATTCACTGTGACCCTGTGTCTCCACTATTGCTTATTTGAATTCATTTAGGCACAGTTGCTTCAAGAGCCACAAGCACTGACTTGAACTTCCTAGACTGAATGTGTTGGTCATCTGTGATAGTTAGGGTTTTGTGTCAACTTGGCATGGCCAGAATTCTCAGTGGTTTCCAGTTAACACCTAGTATTCCCCCATGGCCTAGTAACCCAATATAATCACAGACTATATATCAGTTGCCAGCCTCCATAATGATAACATAGGGGAGAATTTCGACAACACCCTTACTCAAGTTACAGCCCTGATGTAAATTCCCTTGGTGGTGTGGCTTGCTTCCAATATAAGTGGACCAAGTAGGAAACGTGTTGGTTTTTTGCTAGGTCTGGATCCTGCATCTAACTCGATCTCCAGGTTTTTGGACTTCAGACAACGGCCTGTCGTTGCCTGCTGTCCCTAGAAGTCATTGTTGGCCTGCCATATGGTCTGGCGACCTTGGATTCATTGCATCTGCAGGCACATGTCTGACTTGCTAACCTTGGATTCGTTCTCCTCTGCAGTCAAAGCCTGTGGTCTTCCTACCATCAGCCCTCACAGCTATGTAGATCATAAGCCTACAGGGTAACATATGACTCCTGGACTTGGGAACCTGTCTAAACTTGGATTTGCCCTCTTCAACAACCGTGTGAGCCATTTTCTCAATGGAAGTATTTCTGTGTGTATGTATGTACATATGCACACACACACAAACTTCACTGGCTTTGCTTCTCTTGAGAACACAGCATATGACACCATCATTTTAATTGTCTGTGTAGTGTGAGGTTGCGGATAAGATAGCGAATACCAGGCATACTGCCCTCGTGTCTTGGGTCTCCAGTATTATTATTATTATTTTAAATCATTTTATTGGGGGCTCATACAACTTTTATCACAATTCATACATATACACATTGTGTCAAGCACATTTGTACATTTGTTGCCATTGTCATTCTCAAAACATTTGCTTTCTACTTGCGCCCTTGTTATCAGCTCATTTTTCCCCTACCTACCCCCCATGAACCCTTGATAATTTATAAATTATTATTGTTTTGTCATGTCTTACACTGTCCTGTCTCCCTTCACCCACTTTTCTGTTGTCCATCCCTCAGGGAGGGGGTTATATGTAGATCTTTGTAATCAGTTCCCACTTTCTACCCCACCTTGCCTCCACCCTCCCAGTATCGCCACTCTCACCACTAGTCCTGAAGTGTTCATCTGTCCTGGATTCCCTGTTTACAGTTCCTATCTGTACCAGTGTACATCCTCTGGCCTAGCCGGATTTGTAAGGTAGAATTGGGATCATGATAGTGGGGCAGAAGAAGCATTTAAGAACTAGAGGAAAGTTGTATGTTTTATCGTTGCTTCCCTGCACCCTGACTGGCTCATCTCCTCCCTGCGACCCTTCTGTATGGGGATGTCCAGTTGACCAGATGGGTTTGGGTCCCCACTCTGAACGCCCCCTCATTCACATTGATATGATTTTTTGTTCTCTGATGACTGATACCTGATGAAATTGACACCTCATGATGAAAAACCACAGTCAGACTGTGCTCCCATGTTCATCGCAGCGCTGTTCATAATAGCAAGGGGTTGGAAACAACCCAAATTTCCATCAACAGACGAATGGACTAAAAAAGCAGTGATGAACGTATGAAGCACATCGCCGCATGGAAAGAACTGGAGGAAATTATGCTAAGTGAAGTAAGCCAAGCACAAAAGAGCAAGCACAACATGAGTTCGCTGAAAGTAAACACCAGAAAGATGTTGATATGTGTTTCACTGATTACACAAAGGCATTTGACTACACGGTCCATACCACACTATTGGGAATATTGTGAAGAATGGGGTTCCAGAATACTTCATTGTGCTCAGAACAAGAACCTACTGCATGGCTTTAAGATGAAAAAAGGTTTAAAATTGGGAAAGATGTACTTTCACTAAACTCACTCAATCTTTATGCTGACCAAATAATCTAAGAAACGGGACTAGACGAAGGCAAACATGGCATCAGGAATGAAGGGAGACTTAAGAAGCACAATGGTGATGACATAGCTGTGTGTCGAAAGCGAGGAGGGTTTGAGGCACTTGCTGATGAAGACTATTTGCTACAGCCTTCAGTATATATTGCAACTCAATGTAAAGAAGAAAGAAAAAGAAAGTTACCACTGTACCAATGGACAACATTACGATAAAAGGGGAAATGACTGAAATTGCCATGGGTTTAATTTACTCGGAGCTATAATCAATGCTCCCAGAAGCAGCAATCAAGAAATCCAACATGTTGCACTGGGTAAATCTGTTGCAAAAGACCTTAGTAAGTATTAAGTAGCAAGCAGGTCACTCTGAGGATAAAAGAGCACTTGATCCAAGCCATGGTATTTCAGTGTCTCATGTGCACGTGAAAGCGGGACAATGAACAAGGAAGGCCGGAGAAGAGTCGATACAGTCAAGTTGGGGTGTTGGTGAGGCACACTGAAAGTGTCATGGACTCCAGAAAAATAACTGCCTTGGGGGGTAGCATCAAATACGCCTTTGAAGCAAGGATGGTGAATGGTGTATCAGGCCCTCCTTCCAAAAACTCTAAACGCACTGCCATCAAGTCAATGCTGACTCCTAGTGACCCCCCACGGGTCTCCATGACTCTGTCTACAGAAGTAGAAAGCTCAGTCAGTCTTTCTCCCTCAAAGCTGCTCATGATCTCGAGCTGCCAACCATGGGGATGGTAGCCCAACACTCAACCACTACGCTAGTCCTCCAACAACATTCTTGCTTTCTTTCACATACCTCTCATAAGCCTTGAGTGTATTATCAGAAGGGACCAGTCCCTGGCAAAGGACATCGTACTTGGGACAGGCTCAGCCAGAGGAAGCTCCTCAACGAGATGGATTGACACAGTGGCTGCAATAATGGGCTCAAACATGACACGTGTGTAGATAGTATGAGCCAGGGCAATGTATCACTTTGTCAGACTGAGGGTCACTCTTGGTCAGAACTGATTTGATGGCATCTAACAACACAGCATGCCAGTGGCTCGACTGCTGGTTGTAAATAGTTTTGAGAATAAGGTAGGTTCAGTGTAGGGTGTGTCTTGAGCTTATTGATTTAATAAGTAGAGATGGATAAGAGGGGTGCCAAGCTACGCGGCGATCTCCAAGAATCAAGAGCAGAAGCCAAGAGAAGGGGCTCTTCCCTGAGTGGACATAGAACACAAGCCTTCCCCTACGGTTGGGAGGTCTGAATTTGGACTTCTAGCATCCTAAACTGAGAACAGTGGGATGCAAGAATGCAGTATGAAGGTTGGAGGAAGGCATCCTGCAACATGCAGGTGACACTCCTGGCTTGCTGAAGGTGAGGACTTGCCGGGATTGCAGCCTTCAATATGGATTGCAATGTAATGTAAAGAAAACCCAAATTTCCATAACGGGACCAATAGTTACTATCATGATAAATGGAGGAAGGATTTAAGTTGTGAAGGATTTCATCCTGCTTGGATCCATGATCAATGCCCACAGAAGCACTGCTTTGGGTAAATCTGTTGCACGAGACCTCTTTAAAGAATTGGGGGGAAAGGATGTTACTTGAGGACTAAGGTGGGTCTGACCCAAGGCATGGTATTTTCAATTGCCTTATATGCAAGCGATTGTTGGACGTTGAATAAGGAAGACGGGAAGATTGATGTGTTTGAATGATGATGCTGGTGATGAATACTGAAGGTACCGTGGACTGTGAAAAGAACAAACAAATATGCCTTTGAAGACGTATAGGCAGAATGCTCCTTAGAGGCAAGGATGGCAAGACGTCTTTTCGGGTGCTTTGGACATGTCAGGAGAGACCAGACCGTGGAGAAGGACATCGTGCTTGGCAAAGCAGAGGGGCCGTGCAAAAGAGGAAGGCCTTCGATAAGACGGGTTGCACAGTGGCTGCAATGATGGGCTCCAACCTAAGAACGACGGCGAGGATGGCGCACAGCAGGCGGGGTCCGATGCCCTGTACATGGGGTTGCTGTAAGCTGGAACTGACAGGACAGCAGCTAACAACAGCCAAGTGAGAGAATAAATTCCGAGTGTCAGAGCCACCCATCTCTGGTCTTTGCTACAGCAGCACCCGACAACTAAGGCTCCGACATCAGCACACACAGGCAGTGAAGCATAATGGCTTTAAGTTAATACAATAGCGTGAATACAATAATTTAAATGGCTTTAAATTAACACAGTGTTTCTTTCAATCCCTTCCAATAAATGCCTTCTTGACTAATGGAAGGGAAAAATAATTATATTCCATTGGAGATGAGAAATAAAGCAACCTTCCTTTATGTTTTAGCAGATAAACCCAGCCGGTCTGCACTAATCATAACATTTTGAAAGAAATAAAACAATATTCAACATTTGCAGTCTGCAAATAAATAACACTGTTCCTCTTATCCTGTTAGGCGAAGACAGCATTGAAAAGAAGAAAACCGTTTCTGCTGGCTGACATGGTATTTGATCGAGGAAATGAGAATGTACACGAAAAATGAATGGCTACAGCTATGGACTTAGAAAAAGACAGTGTGAAAGCAGACGTAAAACTTTACACACCTGACGGACGACAAGGTTCTTCAGATCCTTCCTTCGGAGAACACCAGCAAAATTGAGGAACCTGGCAAAGCGGCATGCCAGAACCTGCTGTTCTGTTCCAGACAAATGCAAGACTCCTGTCTCAGTGAGGTCCAGTGAAATTCCAACGACTGCTTCGGCCAGGACAATGTGCACTGACTCCACGCTTTGTTTTCAAGTGTGTTTCCTCATTCCGGGTTCAACCCACACCTTCAGAAGCAACAGCCTGGAAGGGTAATGGGGCTACTGTGCGTGGCTTGAGGAACCGGTCTCCCTGCATTGCAGTTAAGAGCATATACACCCCGCCACTGCTAATTAAAACAGCACAGCCAGGATCCAATCGGGCCGCCCTCATGTTGCAAACACATCCGATAGCAGAAGTACAAATTAATGAAAGAAACACAAGCAATAGCATGAAGGGCATGATCGTTTATTTTTATTAAAAAACTGTACCTCGCTGGTCACCACGACCAGCATACACACGATGATGGCTTTTCTCTTGGGTATTAACATTGCAGTACTTTTTTTTTATATATCGAAATGTTTCAATCGGACCGAGAACGTTAGAGAAATGAAGATCTGAGAAGGAAATGAGAGCGAGTCGTTCTGGTGTTCGGCCCCACGGAGTTCAGTGAGACCCTCTATGAACCAGAGGCATGCTGATGTCACGTGGTTATCAAGAACAAAAGTATGCTTCTCTGGAGGCAGCATGAACTTGCACTTGCTTGTACTTCAGTCTTGGGTTTTGATCACTTAGGCTATGCCCACCCCCGCTCCTGCACAGCCACACAGACCTCAGCTATGTCCCTGCAGCCACTGCACAAATTTAGCGATGTTACTCAAGGGGGGTGGGGGTGGGGGGGAATCAAACCACTGTCAAAACAAAGAGGCGAATAAAAGGGATTTCCAATTCATTCGAAAAGCAGCTTACCTATGTGACCAACATGGACTCAAAGTTTAAAGCAAGCACTGTCCGCCCCAAACGTCCACGGTAAAATGAACAAGTATCCGTAAACATGGGGCTCGCACTGCCAGAACTCTATTTTGTTATCGGGAAAATAACAGTTACTTTTTCGGAGGGCGAGGCATTTGGTGATAGCACCACATCTCTCTGGTGAAGACAGAGCCGCATATTAAAACTGGCTCCAAGTAACTGGAAGTCTAGAAATCGAGCCAAGTTATTAAAATTAGCTAATCTGAGCTGAAAAAATGTAACCCATCTGAAGTTACTTTTCTGAGATTAAATGTGCTGTTTCGTACTTATTTCAAGAACCTGTTCTTTTTCTGACAATTTGCAAATTGACCCTTTTCTTTAATCAATCTGGCTCACCAATAGCTCAAACTGACCTCTTTACTGATTACGTAACGTTTCCGTAAGTAACAAGTGATTATGGAGGCCGCATAAGCCTGACTTCCTAAAACGGTGGCTACTCTAACCTTTCAGTGGGCTTCTAAAGCTGTAAGCTCAAAAATCACATGACTTAGCCCACCATGGATGAAAACAGGGAGATTTAGGAATTGCAAGTATGAATCTATTTGTGCTTTTTAAAGTAAGCTGCTTTTAAATCTTTTTGGTATTTATTAGCTATTTGTATTTCCCTTATAATGAAAAAAGAATATAGTTTCAATCATTTTTAAGATCAAATGTCCTGGGAGTTCATCAATAACTTTTCTCTTTTAAAAATGCAGCAGAAGTCAATCATTCCCCCCCCCTTTTCCTTCAGTATCTGGAATCGTAGAAATTATTTCTGGTCCCTCCTTAGCTCAACCAACACTACTTTTCTTCATGGATAACACTGAATTTTACAGACATCCCTGAAAGGTTTTGATTAAGTAAACAAGTGAATCACAGTGGAGTCTCTATCAGTTAACAGTGTCGAACGATTGGGAAAACACAAAAGTCAACACACTGAAGAGTCAACGAAGAGCTTAGAGCTAAACAAACAGACAAACAAGAAAACACTACAAACTGAAACCAAATGCTGTCGTCGCTGATTCTGTCCTGTGTCCCCTGACCGCTCAGCCTCCTCTTCTCCATTTCATACAACACGCTTACTTCAAGCTTCATGCCAACCCTGCAGGGCGCTTGAGTGACGAGGCTCTTGCTACTGTAGCATCTCAGGGACTAGAGTGGCACCTTTTTCTTCCCTCAAAGACAAAACTTTGTATCTAAAGATGAGCATCCCGTCCCTCCTCTGCTCTCGCCAGGCCAGAATTCTTTTGAGAGAGAACACTTGCAGGACAAATGGATGCCAGCTGGTCCTCTCGGCTCCACGCCCCCTCCAGCTCCACCCCCCACCCCCCACACCCGGCCAACATGAGGTTGCCCTCCGTTTACCATGACCTACACTGGCCATGCACTCGTTCAACCATAAAAGTGTGGCTTACCTTAAAAAGAAAAGAGTAATTAAAAGGGAAAAAAAGAGGGAAAAGAAGAACGAAAAACCAAGAGTCTAAAGGCACCAAGTCGCATAGCTGCTCTAGTTGGAGTGTGTAAACAGAGATTAGGTTGAATTTAGGTAACCCCAATTGATGAGAGCAAAAAGGCATCTGCAGCCGGCGCTTTTCCAGCCAGCTTTTGTGAGACCCTTCGTGGGTTTTGAGGTCTACAAGTAAGCACTAAAATACCCATAGTTCAAAAAGCAATAAGGCAAACAGTATAATCATTATTCCAAAAGTTACAATGGTAGTGTAGGCATACATAGTATAATTTAGTTACAATGTGTGGTACTGTTTCTATTACATAGCCTATTAACTGTTTCTTTCCTACATCATTATATATTCAGCTGGGCTTCAGTTGAACACAAAACCTATCCTTGTACCACCACTGATAGTTGGCAATAGCTCTTTGACAACAGTTTCTATTCTGCTGTCGAAATTATCCTCGAACTGAAAGAAGTCCACAATCCAATGTTCAGTCATTATACGCTATCATATTTGTGAAGAGCTTCTTCCAACTTCTGGGTCACCTTTTGGAAAAATATTATCTGTTGTTGTAAGAAATGCTGCATCTGTGATTTAAAGTCTCTTACTCGAATTTGATGGAAGTGGTGAATTTCCGCCAAAGTGGCGAAAGAGATGGTGTTACAGCGATCCTGAATGCCATCTGCCTTTTGGACCTCCATCTTGCCCTCCTCCACATGCCGCCGACTCTCCTTGACTTTGGTAAGAGCTCCTGCAGTTAAAAACAAAGAAGAAATTTTAAAAATGCACAGACATCCCAATGACAGAGCTGCATCTTAAGCACAATTGTGGACACTATAAATACACGCCTAAATGATTTCAGCATCCTTCAGAATTTAAAGTGATATTAGCTTGCTTCTTAAGAGAAGGAACCTGGGAAAGTTCCTGAGAACGCCTTCATTTCTCTCACATCACCTTATCAAAAACAATCACTTACTACTACGTTCCATCTCCTCTCAGTAGAGGCACTCTGCACAGCAGAACTCGCCCTAAAAAGACACACCAAGAAAATGACCTTGTCACGTTCTTAAAAGGTTTGCCCCATTATATTTAGGTATGCTGGGGGAGTTTCAGAAGGCTCATGGAAAAATTCCGTTATTTCTTCATCCAATTTTTCCAAGATGTTTTTGAAGACCCATGGCAGTTATATAACCTCCTGTCAACCTGGGAAAAGGTCAATCAGGTCGCAGCTTGATGACCGCATCTGGAAGTGCAATCCAGCTATACAGCTTACTGGAGGCCAAACCAAGTCTCTCTGCCTTCCCTTTCCTGCTGTGGAGACACTCAGAGAGCTGAGGGAGACAAGTAGAAACCCGCGGTGAGCCACGTCAGCGTTGAGATGCTTCCACTGCCACTGGATCCACAAGACCTTTTACCCACTGACCCGTGATCTTCCTGCATTCAGCATCATTGCATATGCTGTGTGAGTCTGAAGAGGAATTTATGGACTAGTATCGGACGTACGATATGGGCTAATATCGGACTTATGGAGTTGATCTGCACTGGGCTGGGAGGTTTTCTCAATATACAATTCTTGTTCTTTCCTATACCTATATGAGTCTCCCTGGATTTGTTTCTTTAGTCTACCCCGACGAACACAAGTGCCCTAGTAAAGTTCAATATAATAGTGGCAAACCTTTTAAGAATGTGAAAACTCCCCACAAACCCACTTCCTCATAAAGTCTCACTACGGGATCATTCTGTAAGATTTCCAAAAACATGAGCAATCATGCCATGGTCCTAGAGGGTGCTAGGCAGTGTTACTGGCCTACAACTGGAGGCCACTCTCAGGAGGGCTGGCCAAACCCATGTCTTGTTCATCAAGAGAATGTCTGATTGAAATGCTCCCCATACCGTGCTCAACAACAACGGAGTGAATGATGCATATATACCTGGGGCTGACTCAGCCCAACAGAGAGCCACACACCTTGAGTGTAAGGGTCTTGACAAAAACAGTTACTCTTTATTCAGGGGACAGTAATGGTTTAGTGAGAGCCCTCGAATCTGCTACACGGGAGACCTGGGTTCAATTCTAGGCAAATGCAGCTCCAAGAACAACCACTGCCTGTCAATGGAGGCTTATACGTATGTAGCTATGATCAGGAGAATGGGTTTGGGGAGCTTCCAGACAAAGGCAGACTCGGTAGAAGGCCTGGAAAATGGGCCAGTAAAGCCACTATGGACCCAACATAGTCTGATGGAGATGCAACCAATCGTGGGGCTAGTGCAGGGTCAAGCAATGCCTCCTTCTGCTCTGCATCAAGAGTTGTGGGCTGACTTGCTGGCCACTTTCTCTGGGGCTGCAAAGATGGGCGAGTTTTAAGTCGGCCCTAATTGCATATGTCCTGAGTTGAGAACGAAGCCAGAGAAGGCACAGTCCCAAGAAATATCACAGGAGGTGTCTGCAGGGGGGCAGGGAGCAGTAGTCACCCTGTACGTGCCACCGGAAGCCAGAACCACAGGCAGATGAAGACCAAGAGAGGATGTGAATGTTTACAGATGGGAAACACGGATCGTCCTGGATGCTGGGAATGAGTGAGGGCTTCCAGGGCTCCACTCACCTGCACCTAATCAGCATAGGAACTAGATTTCCCGACTCCACCTAGCCGTCATATTACACCACCAGGAAGGATGGGGAAGATGCGCAAGTTGGAGGGGGGGAGGGATCTAGAACACCACCTGGCAGCATAGCAAGACTGAGAGAGAAAAGGTGGCCTGTTTGTGAGGCAGTTAGAGGAGCTGTGAACTTTGTTTCAAAAACCGTTTTGGGGAGATAAACACGCCCAGGAAGATATCCTATGTCCATATTTCTTCACACCTACTATCAAATAATCGAGAATTCACCACTAAAGGTGAACCCGTGCTTTCCGGCACAGCTCACAGACCTAAGAAATTAAAACTCACTCCCACCAAGTGTGATATACAGCTCTCCAAGTGTGCACGTTTGCACGCTCACTGCTGTTTGAGTTCCTGTCGGTGAGATCTCGGGGTTGAAAGGCAGCAGCGCCCTGGCACGGGAGACACATGCACACGTGCAGGCCCCGCAAGTCCACTGCATGGCGAAGACTGACTGGAGCTAACGGAGGTCGAGAAGATCCCTGCCAGTCCTGCCAAGAAGCCCTCGCTCGCAAGTGCAGCACTTCGCTCCCGCTGACTGGCACGACAGTCCTGGTAAAACACCAGCACGAGCCTGCTGGCAGGTCTGGCAGCAGCCCTGGTGGTCCGACGAGTAAGTGTGCGGCTGCTAGCCCACAGGCCGGCTGTGAAGACTCAGGGCCTCAGAGCCCCTCAGAAAAGTCCTCCTGCTCTCCAAGTCCCTGTCAACCGGGCTTGTCGTGGATCAGCGGTAGAGCAGGCAGGAAATCGCAATCTGACTCAACAGCACCCACCACCATCACCACCACCACCTACCACCTTACCTGTGCTTTCCCGGTCTTTCCCACACCCATTTCTGTACATAAGATGTGAACTCGAAACAGATGTAATAAAGATAACTGTGACAAGTATTTCTCTCTCTTGTTTGGGGGGGGGATGGGGTGGGGAAGGGGGGCATAGGCACTGTTGTTGTTTCCTGTCCAGCCAGCCTTGACCCAGGACCACCCTGTGTACACCAGGACCCAACTGCTGTGGGTTCATTGGCTGGCTTTCGGAAGCACGTGGCCAGGCGTGTCTGCTGAGTCTGTCTCCATCGGGAAGCTCAGCGGAAGCCTGCTCAGCATCAGAGCCGCCACCAGGCGTCCACTGGCCAGGAGTGGCGGCGTCCTTGGACCCGACCTCCAGCAACCCCTGCACAACAGAACAAACCATCGCCCCACCCTGCACAGGGTAAAAAGTAAAGCAACCTACTTCAAGCGGATGACTGAGCATACAGAACTACAAAAGGCACATTTAAACACAGGAAACCGAAAACAGGGAGACCCGAGACTAGAGGACAGGGTACACCACCGTGTGGATTTGAGACTGTGACTCTTATTCTGAAGTGCTGAGGAGCAGTCGCCGCCCAGATTCTGGCAGCACCCTTGTTCCAGTCACTGGGGAGTGGATGTCAGTAATTTGCAGCCTGTCACACTCCAGACAACATAAGGACATTACCTTCTAGAAACTGCAGTCTGTCACACAGAGTCACAGATGTGCACACGTGTATGACAACTGTTATAACGGAACGACAGAGTTCTCCATGTATCACGTCATCACGCCTTTTCAAAGCTCTTGGGCACAGCAACACATGTTCAGTCTTTCTGAGGCAGTAAGACCTTCAGGTATTTTAATACCTTTAAAATTTCTGTTTGTTGGCTGTTTCCCAGTATATGTAATAGAGAAGCCAAGGAGAATTTAAGACTAATTTTTCCTACAAGCATGACTTTATTAATAAAGAACAGAAAAATGCTGTCGTTTTTAAAGCCCTACAGAGACCGGACTGTGGAGCCATAATTTTAATTCGGTCGGCAAGCGTTTACTGAGGGCCTAGCATGTGGGGCACCCGTGGTGAGAACCGGTAAACAACATCACGATGCATACACCAGTATGACATAGTCAAACAGGATCCGTGACAGACCTCTGCATGGGGGCGGGCTGGTTGTGGTGCGCCATAGGGTGTCGTGGCGACAATGTACAGAGGGCCTAGGCTGCGCTTAGGATGTGCAGGGGGCAAGAATGTGCAAGCAGGAAGTGGGAGCTGCCCCGCCCCCAAGAGACACTATAGATGTGAGCCACTTGACAAGATACACGTATTCCTATTTTTACAAACAAAAGATACTGTGGAAGCCACTCAACCTCTGTAATTGTGAAGGCTTTGTGTCACTTTGGCTGGACCAGGAACCTCAGTGGTTTGTCAGTTAAGACACAGTAGCATGCCCCCTCCCCCACGCCCCATGATGTAACTTAGCACAATGCAATCACCTCCATAATGGGATACGGATGGATGCAACACCTTTAATCAGATGACAGCCCTAATGCAATCAATGGAAAGGACGCCATCTCGTGGGTGTGGCCTGCATCCAATATAAGCGGATGCTGTGGGAAAAGCTTGCTGGCTTTTTGCTGGGTCTGACACTTCATCTCGTTTGTCCTCTAACCTATGGTTCTTGGACTTGAGCCAACTGCCTGCTGAAACTGCCTATCCTGGGAGTCATTAGCAGCCTGCTATCTTACCTGTCAACCTTGGATTCATTCCCTCTGCAGCCACAAACTTGGCACCTTTCTGTTGTTGTGCTCACTAGTGCCCATGGTTGCAGGAGAAATTCCCAGCCTAACATCTGACCCACAGACTTGGAACTTGCATGCACTTGAACGTACCTGTTTCTACAACTGTGTGAGCCTTCCTCTTGGTATAAATTTACACACACACACACACACACACACACACACACACCTCGGCTGGTTTTGCTTCTCTAACAAATACAACCTAAGATAACCTCTTTGAACCTCCAACTGACCCAGCAAGCCCAGTGAGAGGCCACCAGGGTATAAGAATCCATGACTGACTTCAAACTAAATGCTACAAATACCTAGTGAACAAGGAAGCCAGGTGAGTGTGGGTGAAAATAAGATTCTGAGGGTGGTGGTTGAGGGTCCCTGGGAACAGAAGCTTATTCATGCCTTCTCTCTGACACCTGTGCCATGTCTCTTTTCTTGCCTTGCTTATAAGGTTCTAGGCTTTTATTTAAAAATGTAACTCAGAAGGGTATGTGAGTATATAAAATAAAATATCTGTGTCCTTCCCTACTCTGTCTTTTCCTTGTTAACTTCCTTCAACTCCCTAATTATGCCTGTATAAAGCCCTAAGTTTTCAAAAGATATCTGACTTTCATATCTGTCACATGATCAGGGTGCCACACAAGCACATAAAAGCATAATTAAAAAGCAGCACATATGTGGAAAATCTAAGCACAAACTTCTTTATGGGTGCTTGGGGGAAATCGTCTTTCTTATTTCTTTGTGTGTATGTTTGGTCCATTTAGATCTTACTGAAAGATGATAAAATTACCACTACCACTGAAAACGTTAGTGTGCCATCCCCCTTCTCAATAAATGGTCTTTGCCTCTCTTTGTTCAGATGTAGCAGGGAGGGGGGGAGAGAGAGAGAGAGGACAAACCAGTAAGGCCAAAAGAAATCACCAAGTACCCAGAAGCCAATCCTCCTGGAATTTTAGTTTGGCTCACTTAATCACTCCAAATCAACATGACATATCAGGATTGACATAAAATGAGGGAGAAGCTAAGTCTCGGGGAAAAATATAGAGACAGTGGTTCACAATGAAGGGGCTCTAATTATTTCCTGAGTTGTCAGCATGTGTGATGGGAGGTCGAAAAGTACTGCTGCAAAATAAGAGAAACCCTCATTAAACAAAACTATCTACACCCCCCTTCCCTCCTGGTATTGCCACTTTTAGGACATCTTTAAACATGAACGAGTAGCTGCTTCCGCCAGTGTGCAGCGAGCCGCTCATCCTTACCCGCTGCCGAGCTGGAGCGCAGCAGGACGGCATCCGAAAGCGTTCTCTCGCTGTGTTGTGGGGGTTTTTGGCCCAACCCCATGGGAGTGTAAATAACAGCTACAAACATGGCTCAGGCACCGAGGAACAAAAGGACCACATATTTTTATCGTGGAATCGATACAAAAACAGGCCAACGTTTTCAAAAGCACTGCTTCTTAAGTAGACAATTTAGGAATCTGCTACCTGCCAGCCCCCTGGCCTCATAAACCTCCTCTCACCACCCTGCCTTCCAAACAGACAGGGAAATGAAAGAGCCAGGCCACACCTCGTAGGAGGGTAGCACTGCTGGACCTGTTTCTCAGGCTCAAAGCCAGCTGCCACTCAGTAACCTGGGGGTTGGGTGCAGGGCTCCCCGGGAGAAGAGGCCCTTATGTAAGAGGGTGGCTGTTTGCAAATCCGCCCACCCGTACTTGGAACTCATTCTTAGAGCAAAGCCAGGCGCAATATCCACAGCACCGTCAGGCGGTCCGTCCCTCAGCCTCTGAGGGACCACTTCCACGCTCCCTGCCTTCCCCTCGCCCACACATCGCATGTCAGCTCAAGGGGGCATCTGGAATAACATATGGTGCATTAAAGTTACATATGGTACATGAAAGTTATAGTCCCATTACATGGGGAAAAAATGTAGACAAGTATTAAATTCTGAGGTGAAATCAAGAGTAGACATTATAAAACGGTGTGTGCCCCTTGGGGGAAAAATAACAATAGCCATTAAACTGTTAACGCTTTCCGTTCAGAAGAAAATAGGACTTTCAAGAAGGTAATGCAGCCTAACAGGGTGGCCTCTCGGGATCCCCAAACTCCGTTCTTCCACCGTGGATGAGGGGCTGGAAAAGGCCTGGGTCAGAGCGAGCGACACCCCCCCCCCATAAGGTAACTGGGGCTCCCCTGGGCTGAGGGGCCTCCGGAGAGGAGGTGGGAGAGTGAGACCTCCTCGTAACAAGACCCAGCAGACACGGTCAGCGGGGCACTTGATTTGCAAGTCTTGAATTGCTTTGGACAATATTAGAATTTCTCCACGGGACAGAAAGTTCACTCAAGACCCATGACCTGATTCCCAAAGCGTTTCCTCTCCCTCCAGTTCCACGGGGAGGGCTGGCCTCTCTGGAGTCCGTGCTGCCAGAGCAGAATTGGTTCCCAGGTTTCTTTGCTTGTTTGTTCCCCCCAAGTTGAGAGGGGTTAACGGTCTTAGTGTAACACTCTCTGTTTTCAGGACATGCAACTTTGGGCCCGTCAAGGCCATTTATTCCCACCTGCCTGCCCCCTTTGGGTCTTTTCCATTCTGCGACGGTCGCCTGATCCTAGAGACGGTGTCGAACCCCCTGGGGAATCACCCTAGCACACTCCACCGACGGACTGGGCCCTTCCTTTGCCACGTGTGATGGGTCACAAGGAAAACGGAGCAGGCAGTTCGGCTTCACCGCTCTTGGACCCCTGTGGCACGCTGAGCTGACCCTGTCTGTGCCACAATCCTAACGGGGTTCCTTTTTCCGAGTTACTGCAACTGCCCACGCTCGGAGAAGGCCACTGGCCCGTCTCCACCAGCAACAAACCGCTCTCCACAGAGCTGAAGTACTACATTCACTGCCACCTCTCCCCCAGCGCCTTGCTGCCATCTTGCTGAGCATTCCCAGGCTCAGGCGGGAGGCAGCCCCGGGCAGGAGAGAAGGCCGTCCTTGCTGATCGTGCCTCTGTAGGATAATGTGGGAATGAACGCATTTTATAGGGCATGCTACGTTCGTTTGTAATGCATACGACATGATTTGTAACAAAGCGGCTCTGATCATCTGGCCAGGCTCATGAACACGATGACCAGAAAGGGTTCGAGCTCAAACCCACTCATTTGATAAATTAATTATGATTCAGGAAGCTGGCACCATTTTCCAGAGCATCACATTACTGACACGGCACGTCAGTCAAGGATTCCCGTCAGTGAGAAACTGCTGGGAGACCAGTCTGTGTCTCTGCTTTGAGAAGAGAGCAGGCAAGCTTTGCTGTCGTCTTGTCATACTGAATGAAGAACCGCGGAAAGCTGAGCTCAGCGCCAGCAAATGCAGCTGCACACGCAAAACTCTACGGCCCAAGTTTATGCTGCTTCTGTTTTGCAAGCAGAAGCCATTTTCCTGGCAACTTCTGACTCACTAAGAAGAGGGGAGAGGAAAAGAAAGTCTCATGTACTTGACTGCCGTGGAAATCGTAACCAGGCTGAGTCCTACATCCAACGTAAGAAGTTGTTGTGCCTGCCCCCTCCCCGCCATGCCATTCTGCAAGGCCCCCGTTCTTCTCCGTGGCCCCCACAAGAGTTGCTGGCTCTGCAAAAGGCTCCCAACTCCACCCGGGCCTGCTTCTGCACCTCAACTTTGCCTTTCTTTCCGACACCAAATCTCTTATTCTCAGTGTGTGTGTGTGTGTGTGTCCCTCCCAAGACCAAATTTACAAAAGGCCCAGTCACTAAGCAACAGGGATCCAAAGGCTACATTTGGATCCTTACAGAGAAAGAGAGGGGAAGAAAGAGACCGGGCTTATTTAATTTTGAAATCATGAGGATGCCAAAACCGTTCTCTATTTTCCTGGGTCCCTTCCCCAACAAAATGGAAGCCTTGGCATGAGGGACAGACCGAGTCGAGCTGATGGGCGGAGTAGAAGCTGCTCCAGATTGGGGCTGGCCTATTTTCCTGCATTCCCATCTACATGTAAAATGTTGACAGAGAATGCTAATTTGGTCAATGTGGCCTATTTCCTTCTTATCCTCCCATAGCTGGCATCCACACCTCCCCTTCCCTGCTGCTCCCTCTTAACCTCCTCCCTGCGGCTGCCTTTCCCTCCCTCCCAGGCGGCTCCATCAACTCTGGTTACCCTCTCCCTCTGGGCTCCAATGTCTACTTCTTCAGTATTCCTAAAACTTCTCAGAAACAGCCAATAGCTACCTGCTCAGAGAGAGGAAGGATGCCCCCGCCTGCAAACGGAATAGCCCCTCCCACATGAGCACCTGCTCTGTGCGGCACACCTCTCATGTTCTCCTCTTTAAACCAAAGAGGCAAGGGCTCATCACTCCCCATTTTCAGTGGCAGAAGCTGAAGCTTAGAAGAGTTTAATTTCTTTAGCAAAGGTGTACAGCAGATGTGACCCCAGGTCTACCCAGTTGCCAAGCTGGTTCATTCCCTGACCCTGGACTGCATGGGGATGGGCTCCAGCTCAGAGCACCCAATAGGCCTGCACACCAAGTGCCTCTGCAAGTCTACACGGGCTCGGGGGTAATCAACACAAAAACGGCCTCCAGAGCCTTGAAATTCTATTATAGGATGAAGTTACACTAACAGTAAGAGAGCCCCAGGTCTGGACCCCAGTGCAGTCATGTCTGCTGAATGGAAAGGTTCATCTTGAACTCAGGTTAGTGAGAGCTGTTTGAGAAGGGTAAGGTCCCTAATGTCAAGAGCTATCAAAAGGCAACAATCACGTAAAACTCACTTGCAATTCATGAGTGTAATGCACAACAGAGCGAACCTTTAAGCCAGTTTTTTAAATGAGGGAGGAAGGCAGAAGAAAGAGAAAAAATTGCAAAAAGGAAAGAAAAGAAAAATCCGGGTAGTTCGATGATAGGGGATTAAAAATACTTTTTTTTTAGCCAATTGTTTCAAGAATTCAGGAAATCCAATTATTTAAAGAATTTAAAGAAAAGCCAATTATTTAAAGAGCTTAGTTTGGTTGTAAGATGCAAATATTGAAACCGGTGCTAGGTAAAAAAATCCTTGATAAAATCTAATTCGCTTGTATAGAGAGTAATCTCCAAATGTAGCTAGTATAGATAGCTTGTATAGCTAGTAACCTCCAAATGTATATTGGCAGAGGGCATTTCATCTGAATGAAAACATGTACTTGAATGTACAACATCTGCAAGCTTTTATTCACTATGTATATACATTCATCAGTTCACCTTGTTGCAAAAATAAAAGGAAGAAAACTACATGATTATATTCCATGTGATTTATTTGGTAAAGTATCCTGTTCACTACTGGAATATATATATATATACATAGAAAATATACAAGAGGGTATCCCCCCAAAAAACAAATTTTTTTCAAAGCTATGTATTTAAATTTTTTTTTTACAAACAGCCTTATCACCTCCAATATACTCTCCATTACACTTACTACATTTGTCAAATCTGCGATTGCATTCTTGGAAACATTTTTCAAACATCTATTTGGGTGGCTGACAGCACCCTCCTCGTTTTTTCCCTTCACCTCTTCTACATCGTCAAATCGCCATGCTTTCATGCCCCTCTCATTTGAGGGGGGAAAAAAGAAGCCACACAGAGCAAGGTCAAGTGACTAAGGTGTGTGGGGCAAGCGAGGCAGACTTTTTTTTGTCAAAAACTGGCACACTAAGATGGCTGCATGAGCCAGTGCATTCTTGTAGTGGCAAAACCAGTCCCCCATCTGGCAAAAATCAGGTCTTTTTTGGGCGCACACTGTTATGCAATCTTTTCAGAACCTCTAAAAAGACTCCAAAGAACAAAAACCATCATTGTGTGACCACCTTCCCCACATAAACGCTGAAGACG
>NW_022111373.1:98866395-98894061 GCF_000313985.2 Echinops telfairi
TTGTGCTGGCCTTATAAGCTATGTTCAACATCACAACAGTTTCTGCAGCATTTTTCCGGAGCAGGAAACAAAATTTCATAACCACACGCAGTTCTCTTAAATCGTCATCACAGAAAGCACCATAACAAAAAAAACAAACAACGAGGTTTGAACGAAACTGCTTTTACAAAAAAAATTCACTGTGACCAGAAAGAGCCTTCCCAGGCGAAGCCACTGGGTGCACTAATTCAGAGCAAGTTGCTTTATGCTCGCTAGTGGGGAAAATGCATACTACGAAAGCTCTGCCCAGCTGAGCTTTTCCTGTTTGGGTTTTTTTTTCCTCCCTTTTTGGGGGGTACCCCCTTGTATACATACACTGCAAAATTTTAATGGGAGAATTCAGTACAGATGGAGCTTCAAAAGTTCATGAAAAAATTGAAAGATAATATAGTTTTTCCATGAACTGTTTGAAGCCCTGCTCCTGAACATAAGGAAATATAAAATGATCTGAGGGTCATTACTACATTGGATTTTAAATACTAGTTAGAACATTACTAAGAGTGACAGATTAAAGAGAATTCCGTAAATATAATGGGGTGTTGTTGTCTTTAGTTGTTGTGGTTCTTGTTTTCAATCTTCCAAAAGAGTTTTGGTACATGATAGTGAGAAAGGTTGATTCACCTACCTGTGGCATATAAATTGCTGAAGAAATTTAAATATGTGAGTAAGAGTAACTAAATTATACCTACAGGGTCTTGATACAATGAAACAGACAGGTACCCTGGATAATCATGAACATATTACAGAACTTTAAAAAATAATTATGTAGTTTTGTGAAAGAAAGTCCACATAGTAGTTTAAATTTGGAGAGCACCATGATGTGCTGAGGTCTGCAGCGCCTTAATTCCAACTTCCTGGTGCCCGTGACCCCATCTACGCACAGGGAGATTGGTCCGCACAAATGCAGCAGCACTGCCTATATCTGCACACGGTCAGCCCTTAATTGCTGCTTGTTTTATACAGCACACATTTTTATACCAAGGGATAGGGTGGGCTTCAGAAGCATTACTTTTACTCCAAATTAAAACTTGAGCTTCCTTTTGTCCAGGAAGATACAGGAAGACCCAAAAAAAGGTACCGCTAACAGACACTGTCAACAGACCTCATCTCCTAGCAGAGAAATCTGGGGTGGAGGGCTACACGCCAGAGCCAGAGCTTTGTGTCAATGTTTCCACAAGTCCAGCATCTAATATTAAGGTTGGAAATGTTTTTCATGTAATTGTACTTATGTGAAAATTTCTTGCTTTCAACTATTTTCCCCGATATCTGGTTTTTGGGGTTTTTTCCACTTTAGGATCAAAATGATAAGCTTTGCTGTTGCAATTTGCTGCTTCAGGTAAAATGGTGGGTGGGTGGGTGGCACAAACATTAAATCATCTTCCTCAGTGCATACCAAAGGGTTTTACAGCATTGTAGAAAATAATCATCTCTTGAAAAGCTGCCCCGCTGTGGCTTTAGGGTGGAGGCATTGGTAGAATTTTTGCCATCCATGTGACAGTCCTGGCTTTAATGCCTGGCTAGTACAACTCATGCACAGCCATGCCCCACCTATCCCAAGAGGTTTGCATGTTGCTACGATACTGCACATCACACAGCATCATACAGCTACAGAGGAGCTTCAAACTTAGATGAACCATGAAGAAAGGTTTGCCCATCAGTTTCCAAAAATTAGCCAGTGAAAATCGCCTGGGTCACCATAGCGGGAGCCCTGACTGGTCATGGGGATGATGCAGGAGCAGGAAATGTCTTATTTGCTTGTGCCTCCGGTTGCCAAGAGTTAAAGAGGTGGGCAGGAGCCACAGCTAATGGCATCTTGCAATAACAAGCTGTGGGGCAATGCCTGAGTCACCTTTATAAACTGAAGACCCCGCCCCCACCCCTCACCCCAGGGTCTCCTTGATCCTTCCTGTGCCTCTGGTACCAGGCACCCATCTCAGGTTTTACTCTGGCCACCTCTGGGCTTCCTTGAGCTGGACCGTAAAGAACCAACTAAAGACAAAGCAAAACACCTAAAATGTAGACAGTTTTAAAAGGCAAGTCGTCAAACATGGAAAATTACCTATTACCCAGACTAGCATCTGTTAATGCTTAGTCAGCGATTCGTTACAGACAACAAGTAGCCTTGGGGGAAATCACAAATGTCAATATAACGAAATACTCTTTTTTGTACAAAAGCCCATAAAGTGGGATCCTACCACTCCTGTCAGCTCTATTCCTACCTTTCCCACTAATTCTGCTCCTCTTCTCTCCCTGTCCATTTCTTTTCCTGGCACTGCCCCGTCCCACAAGCCAAACCTAAAGTGTAAAAGGTAGCACGAGGTTCCTCAGAAAGCCAGCCTTCAGCAAGTCCTGTCATTCTGCTTGGCACTGAACACACCTTTCCCTGCCACCATCTCGCCAGACTAACACGTCCTCTGCCCAGAGAACAAACTCCCTCCAGCCCTGCCCGGGGAACCAGAGCTGCTCCCCACAGAAGTCCACCACCAAGAATGTAAGTGTCCAAATTTCTGCGGCTTGGTCTGCGCGCACGGACACTGAGCCTGAGAGAAGTGGAGTCTGCTGCCCAGGTCACACAGTGAAAGTGGCAGCAGTTCAAACCCCGACCCGGCTGGTTCTAGATTCATTCTAGACCCATCCATGCTTGCAACCACCCCATCATAACCACGCCTGAAAGGAGTTAAGATACAGAATATGCCTGGACTACCATGAGCCACACCATTGTGTACTCAATGATGGTAGCAATTACCGTATATACTCGTGTATAAGTCAAGTTTTTCAGCACATTTTTTATGCAGCTTTGGTGGTAAAATTAGGTGCCTCGGCTGATATTCGGGTTGGCTTACACTCGAGTATATACGGTACTGCTACTACTTACTACACTCCTACCAACCATGGTTTAAGATTTCCTCATGTCTTGCCTGAGTTTAGTATAACAGCTCCCATCTTACACTACTCCAACCACCAGCATCTATCAGTCCATCTAAGCACAGTCCTGACCAAGTAACACCCTCTCATTTTCCAAACAATGCTCTCTCCACCTCCAGCAACATATCAAAATTTCTTTTTTTTTTTTTTTTTGCTGTTCTTTAACAAAGAACATCAGTGGCTAGGCCCCATGCCCAAGCGATTCTGATTCCACAGGTCCAGGAGGAGGCCAGTGATGCGACTGTTCCCGAGGTGATTCTAAGAGGCAGCCAGGGCTTAGCTCCTGGTTTCTGCACAGGTGGCTCCCTCTGCCCAGATACCCCACCCACACTGGAGACTAAGACCTGGGAAAGAACCCCTCTGTCCAGTCCCCAGGTCAGCTGTTCCCTCCCTGATCCTACTTCACACGACGGCCCTTTTCCATGAAGGCAGGTGTCAACGGTGGATGGTGACATCTACTGCCGAGCCAGTCTCTCTCATGAACCCGAGCAGTATTTGACAGCACTGGATATTCTGCATTCCTATGACACTGTTTTCCAAATGTACCCTACACTTGAAAAATTCACTTCCGGGTGCCTACCGCTGCATTCCCCAGATCCAGAATGCATTGCTCAACTGCAGTCCTCCGAGACAAAATAAGACCATCATTCACGCTACCCACTCAGACCACTGACACAAAGGGAGATGCACCCCTTCTCTGGACCCCTGTGGTTGTTACATAGTCTGGTGTTGATCTGAGGATTAAGAATGTAGGGGTGGAGTCTAGCCTGTAAATCAGGATGTAGCCTCTGTGTGGGCATGGCCTTCCCCTGAGGATTCTGGGAATTCCTGTATTTTCCTCCTTGGAGGCAGGAGACATTCTCTCTCTCTGCTCACTCCCTGTGAGATGCTCTACTGCTAAGACACGTGGCACTACGCTGACATACCCTATGCCCGGACACCTGGAGGAGCCATGTGGTGACCCCTGCCAGCACTGAGATGTTCCTACCACCACAGGATCCACAAGACTTTCCACTCACTGGTCTGTGATCTCCTGCATTCAGCATCATTGCGTGTGTTTCACGAGTCTGAAGAGGACGTTACAGATTGGTATCGGGCATACGGGCTAATATCGGACTTATGGACTTGATCAGGACTGGGCTGGGATGTTTCTCAATATTCAACTGCTCTTGTATATAAACCTCTTCCTGACACACAGGAGTCTCTCTGGATTTGTTTCTCTAGTCTACCCAGCCTGACACAGCCCTGGCCCCGGCCCCAGGGCTTTCTACGTGAAGCTACTTCTCATGTCCAGTCTCTGTGACCCTGCACACAGCACCTCCCTGCAGGGACGGTGCAACCATAAGAATGGAGTTTTTAATCAATTGAGATGGGGGAATCTAGACTTTAATCCTTTTAAATTGTTTGGCTTTTTTCCTTTTATTCCATTTCTTTCCCCCTCAGGCCTCCCCCCCCCCCCCCCCCCCCCCCACCCCGGCCCCCGCCAGGCCGCCCCCCATACCCATGCACACAAACAGTCCAGCCTCAGATCTAGTGCTTCCTTGCATGTAGTGTCTCTGACTGTTCCATCTTGTTCCAAGCAATTACAGCTGATACAGAGCTAAAGAATGTCGTGCAGCAATGTAGTGAACAGCTTGTGTTCCCACTGTCACATACGTGCATTGTTAGTTGTGGTCACCGAGGCTCCGCCTGTGTCCTCCGTTGTCACACCTGTGCACGCTGCTACTCGTGGTCCGAGTCCTGCCTCCCTCGTGGTATAGAGCAGAACTGCCGAGTTCTTCTTGGGCGTCATCCATCTGCTGTCTGTCTGGACTTCTTGTGACCTGATGCACACTGCCTCGCCCTGTGCCATCCTGACCATTGCTCCCAGGCTTGACCCCAGTGTTTCAGGCAGCGTGTCAGTCCATCTCTCTGACGCCTTTAGGGGGACATGCAAACCAAAGCCCTTGCCATCAAGTCAATCCCGACTCACAAGCTTCCTAAAAACAAAGTAGAACGGCCTCTTAAGTGTTTCCCTCCAAGACGTAACTTTTACAGAGGGACTGCCACACCCTTCTCCCTGGGGTGGCGGGTGAGCAGGAGCCCCGTCTCTCTGGCTCGCAGCTGAGGACTCCCCTCCGCTCCTGCAGGGCCGCTTGCTTAGGTGTGATGGCGGTGGGTGGCACTCACTGAGTAGGCAGGGGAGCAGAAGCTTTTGGTGGATGTTGAGTTGCTTTGTGACTTACAGATTTGTATGTCACTGATTATAATGATTTAAAAGTATACAGACAATAAACATAGGATCTATGGATAGTTAATGGGTGAGGTGGCTAAGGAATGTGTGAGTGGTTTGGGTCTGCCCTAGGGGCATCACCTTGCAGCCTACCAGGAGGCCTCCAAAGTGAACCAAACACCTGTGAGGAACACGTGGTGTCACCATGGAGACCAGCAGGGCAGGGTTCGCCCTAGACCCAGTTCTGAGGGCCAGGCGTGACAGGAAAGGAGGGTGAGCTCCAACAGGGAACCCAGGGAGGAAGGAGGAGAGTGTTGTCACATGGTGGGGGCAGCCAGAGACCAATGTCAGTGTCCAAAAAGCTTATCCTTCTGTCCTGATGAAATGACTTTGTAGAATTCATTAGGAAAAGGAGTGGAAATGTGAAAATGTGGGTTTTTTTCCTTTTTGATTCTTCAGCTATACAGTACATTGCTTCAGGACATTGTTACACTTCATATCTACTATAATCGCACGGAACAGGGTGGAACTCTCAGAGAGAGTTACATACAAAGACGCACAGATCTGAGGCTGGACTATTTGGGGGGGGGGGGGGCTGAGGAGAGAAATGGACATAAAAATGAGACCAAACAATCTAAAAGGATTAAAGTCTAGATTCCTCATCTCAACTATAAAATATCCAATCTTATGGTTGCTCGGACCAAAAGCCACACACAGTCACCGTTGATGGCCTTGTTTCCCTCGCACATCACATCCAATCCCTCAGAAAGACCGCTGCTTATTAGCCTTTAAAACACATCCAGTCAGACCCCCTTCTCCTGCTCCACGGCCCCCTCCCCCTCTGGTCCAAGTCACAAGACACTCCCCACGGGATTCCTGGAGCTATCTCCTGGGCCACTTACTGCTCATAACCCTTGTCTCCCAGTATACTCAACGCAGCAAGCAGCGGAACCATCACATGGGAGCAGTGAGCAAAGGCTCCCGTCTCACTTGGCTTTGACTTGAGAGTCCTGTCAGTGACTGGCCTTGCATGACCTCATTTCCTACTAGGCTCCTCTTCCCTCCAACCACCTAGCTTCTTTGAAGTTCTTCAACACTCCTGGCGCACACACTGTGCCAGCTGAACCCCCTGCCTGAAAAGCCCTCCCCCACATATCGACTTGGCTAACTCACTCCCCAACCCCCCTTCAGATCTCTGCTTAAATCCCACCATCATGATAGAGGCACTCTGACCATCCTGCTCAATATGTCAAGGAGCCCTGGTGATGCTGTTGGGTAAATGCGGGACTGCCAACCTCAAGGTCAGTGGTTCAAAGCCACCAGTTACGGCTCAGGAGAAAGATGAGGCTATCTGCTCCGGCAGAGATTTAGAGCCTTGGAAATCTATACAAGGCCGGAATAGACTTGATGACTGTGGGTTTTTCCGCTTCTCAACAGCTCAACCTGTCTCCCAGCGCTCCACCTCTCTCTCCCCAACTACATACCCGGCTCCAGAACACCATTAGAGACTTGCTGTGTTTGACGTTCACGGTGTGTCTCCACCCAGCTGGAACACAAGCTTCAAGGATGACGATCTTGTTTGGCCCCTAGCAACTGTAGCAGCGCCTGGGGAGCACTTCAATATTGGTTGAGTAAAATCAAGTCTCTCTTTTTAAGAAAGGCCTAGGAAGAAGTCTGTTTATGTGAGGTTCCCTCGCTAGCCACTGTGTCTCCCTACCTGCGAAATAACATGTGACATTTCTTTATCAAATCACAGTGAGATTGGAGCATTCTGAGGGTGGGGCTTGGGGAATGGCATGTGGGATGACAACTCACAGACTGAGTGTACCCAAGCTGGGAAGACAGGATCAATATCAGATGGTTTCTACTTTGGGAGAGGAATCAATATGCTTAACCCAAAGTGAAATATGTTGCATAAGAGGAAAAAGCTTTCATCACAATTAAGCTCACTGACACCCCTTGTTTGGGGTCTGGACTCCCCACTGCACCTCGGATTCAGGACACACGCGGAGCTGTCATAAGCAGGCAGGTGGCCAGGTATTAATCACTTCCACATTCACAGCACCTGAGAGGCCGGCCTCCCAGCATGCTGACCTAATTCAAAAGAGCACACAGTTTCTTTCACAGCAGCTGGAAAGAGAGTTTCAGGCTCCAGATTACAAAATGCAACAAACAGATAGGATCCTATTGAATCCAGGCTGAAAGAAAGTCTAAATGTTTACCGTATACTGAAGGGTATTTTATATTCATGGAAGGGACATACTGCGTTTTTGTTGTTGTTTTTCTTTGGGGGGAGGTTTTTTTTTTTTAAGCAACCAACAAAAGGGTGGCTAGGAAATCATTAACTTCATATTTCAGATGAGGGAGCTAAATTCAGCGATGGTGTTCAGAGATGGTGAATTCCAGCCAAGGACACAAGTAATTTGAGGGAGGGGGATGCTGTCAGGAGACAATTTACTTTAACCACTTCCTATAAACAGCTGGGAGACCAAAGAAGGCCGACCCTTATGCCCTGTTGCCCTCGCACGTCCAACATGGGTCAACCTCATTCGAAGTGAACGTGCCATTGCTACTCTGGTCCTCCTGGAGCTTGGAGACTTTTCCCTGCAATCCTGGTGGTGACATCCTCCCAAGTGACAGACTCCTAGTTCACAATGAGCCTGACTAAAGGCGGCACTGTCGGGTAGGTATGGGACTACTAGTTTAAGGTGACCAGATGTCCCGCTTTTTAACAATTTTTCCTGTGTCCCGCGGCGTTTTTTAAAAAGTTCCAATTTTTGGAAAGAATGCACGACAAGCTAGGGTATACGGTTTTCGGCTGCCATGTGGCTATTTTGCCAGGATATGAGTTTTATCAATGGTGTCCCGCTTTTGTCCCGCTTTACCAATATTAAAATCTGGTCACCTAATACTAGTTGCACGGCTGGTGGCTCAAACACCCCCACCCCCAGACCCCCTCCACCTCCACCGGGCAGCTCTTGGGGAGGAAGATGCGGCAATCTGCTGCCATATCTACAGCCCCAGAAGCCCTGCACAGGGGCACTTGGAGTCCATACTGGCTCAATGGCAGCAAGCTTGCTTTTGGAGTGGGTTGTTTTGCATTTAAAAGCCCTTCCCGCTGCTTTTCAAGTAGGCAGCCTGGCATTCAAACCACCTGAGGAGGAAGATGAAGTGTTCTACTCCCATAAAAGCTTACAGCTTCAGAAATGCACACAGGCAGTTCTACTCCATCTTCTAGGGCTGCTATGCGTTGGAATCAACTCAGTGGCAGTGTTATTTTTTAAAAATTGAACAGTGAGCTAATGTGGTGAAGATACAGTGTCTGGGGTCTTAAAGGCTTGAAGTTAAACAAGCGGCCATCGAGCAGGGAAGCAATCACTCCCACATGGAAGATGCACACCAGCCTGTGTGATCATGAGGGATCATCCATGATCATCAGGTATCAGGCACCAAAGAACCAGGGAAAAAGATTATAGTGATATAAATGAGGGGGAGGGCAGAGTGGAGACCCAAAGCCCATCTGTAGGCAACTGGACATCCCCTCACAGAAGGGTCACAAGGAAGAGACGAGCCAGTTAGAGTACAGTATAGCACCGAGGAAACATACAACAAACATTCCTCTAGTTCTTGAATGCTTCCTCCCCGCCTCCACCCCACCACTATCATGACCCCAGTCCTACCTTACAAATCTGGCTAGACCAGAGCACATACAGTGGTACAGAGAGGAGCTCTCAACACACAGAATCCAGAACAGATAAACCCCTGAGGACCAATCATGAGAGTACCAATACCATGAGGGTGGTGGTAGAAGGGAGAGAAAGGGGGAATCAATTGCAATGATCAAGGAGGAAGAAACGTGGGTGAAGGGACAGCGGACAGTATAACATATGAAAATATGAAAATTAAAATAATATATAAATTATCAAGGGTTGGGGGGGGGGCTGATACCACGGGCTCAAATAGAAAGAAAATGTTTTGGAAATGATGATGGCAACATTATGTGCAAATGTGCTTGATACAATCGATGTATGGATTGATGGAAGAGCTGTAAGAGCCCCCAATAAAAGGGATTCATTAAAATAAAAATAAACAATGGAACAATAAATAGCTCCTCTGGACCATACCATTTAATCCTTAGGGTGACCTTGTGAGGAGCTGCTCTCCCCCCATGCTAGTCAGAAAAGGAGGCTCCCAGATGCAGGGCAACCAGATCCCACGCAGGCTGGGAGGCTCACAGGGGCAGAGCCTGCACTTGTGGTTCCTGGCTCTGCACAGGCTCTGCGTTAGCTCCTACAATGATCTCAGCTCCCTCTAGACTCCGGCCGGCCCCAGCTCCTCTGGGGGCCCGGCACCCTGGCACATGGCTCTGTGGCCCTGCAGCTCAGGGTTGCCGCGGCAGGCTTACCTGTCTCCTCCACTGTCAGACAAGTCAGGGAGGTGCCTGCAGGTACCAGCCACGTGACCAAGGACCTGGGCGGTGCCCCACCCCAGCGTGGAAGTCAGCAGTACAGGTCTCCTGGATACACCCTCATCAAACAGGGCCAGGCCCGAGGGTGTGTGGTATGTGTGATCATTGTTGACCGTGACCCCCTCCTCCAAAACAAAAACAAAATAAAACAAGAACCAAGCCAGCTGTCACAGAGTGACTTCTGACTCACTGCGCTGTAAATCTTTATGGGACGACAGATGGCAAGTTATGTCCACACTGATATGAAGATTCTATTTTGAAACCATAACAAGGGATTTTTGTTCAGCTTGACAAAAATGAACACCGTCCCTAAAGGTCCTGTCTGTAAGAGAACTTATACCTTCTGCCCCACATGGATTAGGTGTTGAGTGACTTTCAAGGTTCAAAGCTACCAGTCATTCTGAGGGAGAAGGATGAGGCTGTTTGCTCCCATACAGTTTCATAAGCCCAGACCCCTTCTACCGGCTTGCTATGAGTTGGAATCGACTCCAGGGCAGTGAGTGGGTTGGTCTGGTTTGGGTTTCCTGCATAGAAGGAATGTCTCAGCTGGGCCCAGGATAAAGCTCAATCTGAAGGCTCCTCAGAACAGCTGGGGTAGGGGTACACAAGAGCTGTGAGTTCAATGAAGCTTAAAAAAAAAAAGGTTTTAATTTCCAGACCTCAAAACCTTGGGCTGAATTTACAAACAGCCCAACCTACAGATCTTCTGTCTGCCTATACCACCCTCCCTGGGGAGCAGACAGGGACAGTCTCCCTCTCGCCCTGCCTCCCCTTTTCGCCCTGCTGGACGCCAGCTATCTTTAATTCATGGCTCAGGGGCACAAGACCAAGCCTTCACATGGTGGACCAGAAGCACAAGGGTGAAATTCTACCCAGCGAGGGAGACGGGCCCATGACTGGTGAACCGGTCCTGAGCTCCGGGGGGTGCTTTCTGTCGAAAAGCCGGCTCCAGACGGGACCGTGCAGAGGGCGTTTGCTGGTGCAGCCTCTGCGTATCTCCAAGTACAGAGCACAGGGCTGCCTGGCTGTTTACTTGCCCTGCCTCCCTGCTTCACTCGGCACAGACTGTGTCCTAGCAAACTGGTTTTCTGTGATTTTATAAGCTTTCTCGGGAATAAAGAGATTGCTCTTCACGTGGCTCCCTCTGCCTATCAAGTCCTAACCAGAGACGAAGCCAGCATTTCTCATCCTCTGACTTGGGCCTTCTGTAATATCTCCCCACCCGAGAGATAAGCCTGAGGCTTTTCAACCACAAGGGCTTGCTGCCATCCAGAGTCAGCGGCATCAAATCCTGTATTAGAGATTAGGTGGGTCTTTGAAAATAAAACTGCATATGCTGCGAAACTGATAGTGAAATCTCTTCTGTGTATAATGCCCCTGCTCCAGCTCCCCAACATCAGCATTCTGAAAACAGGGAGGATAAGAAGGGAGAAGCTAAAATGATGCCATTTAAAGAAAAGTGCACTGAGATCACGGGATCATGAAGCTGGGAGGCTGGTCAGTGACAGACGTGTGTGTACAGCCTCGCCGGGGCCAATGAGCTGCTGGGGAACAAAGAACGTAAAGAACTCCTGTGATGTCAAACAAACTAGGAACAAAATTCAAACAGCGTCCGAATTCCCATCTACTGGACAGCACGCTACAGCAAACGGTCTTCTGTCGTCACGCTATTAACTGCACAGGGCTGTCTCGCCGAGACCGCATTAGCTGAAGGGAAAAACAAACATCAGAATTCTGGTATTCCCTTGCTGCGGAAAGGCCCACACAGCTCTTTCTTCACTGGTGCAGAAGGCGCACACACTGACACCACTAGGAAGTTCAAGCTCGTTTTCAGTGCTAAGTAAGTGTCATCAGGAAACCGCCAGTCTGCACAGGGAAGAGCTTCCCCCTGCATTCTGTAGCTGGTTCCTGGTCAGCTCAGATGTCTATTTGGGGGCCAGTTGGGTTTCTGAACGGGACAGGCAGTGAAGACAGGCTGCCTAGCAGTCGGGCGTGCTCCTGGGCCCATGCTAGCTCAGAGAAGGGGACTTGCGTGAGTCAGATCACGCTGGGCCTGCTGCACCCTCGGGTTTTCATTCCAGAAGTCTCTATGTGAGGAAGGGGATGCCATGGGACAACCAAGTCACGCTATCTGGAAAGTACGTCATAAAAATAATAAATAAATAATTTGCAGGGGGGAGGGGCGGGAAACACATCACAAGTTTGCCTGATAAAGTGGGGTCGATGGGCTAGCAGAACGCTGTCCGATGAGAACTTTCTTTGGTGACCGGAATGTTCTCGGTCTCACTGGCCAACAGGATCTCCAGCAGCTCCTAAGCGTTTGAATTGCGGCTAGTGTGATGAAGGAACTGAACTATGAATGTATTCAATGTTAATTAACTTAAATGTAATAGCCACATCAGACTCCCGGCTAGAGTCTGACTGTATCGGACAGCGCAGGTCTAGGGTACGCCACAAATTGACTGACTACAGATGTTTTTTCTGGATAAGATACAGATGTTTTTTCAGGAGGTCAAGTTCCTTTCCTCACCACCACCACCCCCACCACAGGGACTTAAAGGGGTGTGGTGGATGGATGCCTAATGAACTCTCTTTCACTGCACTTTCTACTCAGGTTCTAGAGCATCTAAATATGGACAGTTCACAAGATGTTAGAACCTGTGAAATGTAGAAATGGTGGAATTGTTTTCTTTTTACTTTAAACAAAGACCAGGCACAACGAGCGGTTTGGTTGTTTTGGGGCATAAACTTGGAGTCCAATACCTACAACACAGATTGTTTAAATTGCTTAAAAGTCACAGTACACCCTTTGATGCAATTATGCTCCGAGACCTTAAAGGGAAAAAAAAAACCTATAAAGAGAATCCCCAAGTGCCCAGAGTAAGAGAGACCCCTTCCAATACATAGCAAGTGCGCTGTTAAGAGCGGAGCAAAGTTGAACTACTCCAAAGTCCCCAATATGCTCAAGAAGCTTCGCATGCCTAGGTCATGGGGTTAGTCTCACCTATGTTCCCAGAGGCCACCCACGCTAGCATTCCTGATGAACGTCGGCTGCAGGTAAGTGCTAATAATGCCTGCTTGTTGCACACTGCGGCTCTAGGTGGCCAACCATGCTAAAGACACGTCACCTAGGGACACCGGTTCATGCCAAAGCCACAGCAGAAGCCAGCTATATTGAGTCTTAACCAGTGTTCTTCCCAACGTTCCTAGGCTATGCATAAATGCTCTTGAATCTGCTTAAATCACATGGAATGATCATGATTTTAATGAAAGTGGTTTTGCAAATCCCAAACAACAGGTGATCATTCCAGTTCTAGGTTTTTTGTTCTCAGGGGTGGCGGCCAATAAACTGGGTGGTTTAAGAGACTGAGTAAACCAGAGTAAAACCCAAGTAGACCTTAAGACAGAATCCAATTGCCTTTCCTAACAGATCATTTCAACAGCAGGGCCCTTGACAAAAGCTGCCATCATGTTTCTGAACATGTGGCCGGCAGGACGGCACAAACAATGAATGAACCGATACCATCCGGGCACAGACAGTCACCAGGATCAGGCAGCAAGGATATGCTTTACCTGGCTCCACCCATTTCCAACCATTTGCATAAACTCACAGCAATATGAAAAAGGCAGCCAGCATCCATAACCCATGTAACACAGTCCAACTTATATATGCAGTCCCAAATTAAAGGCTCAAAAACCCAGAGCCACCAGCACCAGCCAAGAAGTGAAAGATTTGGAGCAAGTCATACAAAAAAACACAGCGAATGGAAAGCAGGCTCAAAATATGCCAACAGCGATATGGCCCCTCAAAAGCTACTCCAACTCTCGGCTGCCACTGTAAAGTTTAAACTGCCAAGGAAGCCACAATGTTCAAGTTCAAGTTGCCGACATCTCAGGGTACTGCAGTCTAGTAGGATCATGGATCTAGCTCAAGAACGCCACCCCTGCCCTCATGGTTATGGTAGAAGACAGCCACATGCTTGACGTGTGGCTGAGGAATAAATAGGTTTGCTGTGTGGCTGCTAAGGACAGCAAGAGAATCAAGACATGCATTTTAGGTCAGCACAAAGGAAGGACACCACACCAAAGATCAGAGCTATTCAAATGCAGACTGGCTCACCTGGTCAGGTAGGTGAGCACCTTGGCAAGGAAGGGCAGGCTGATGTCCCCAGGAGCTTTCTGCCTACACAGAGGCAGGCGCCACACACGATTTCCTCTTTCCCTCCTCTCCTCTCCACACACTGGACAGACAAGACCGCCTACCTAACTCCAACGCCTTCTGATTGGCGCAAGCCAGGCATTACACCAGAATGCAAATCAGTGAGTAAAGTCAGGGCAGGGACTGCTGCTCTCACTTCTGTTATAAACAAACAACTTGCACATTTCAGCACTAAAACAAAAGATGTTGTTAGATGCCACCAAGTCAATTCCGACTCACAGTGACCCTGTGGGGCACAGCAGAACCTCCGCATTGGGGTTTCTAGGTGATAATCTTTATGTGAACCAGGTGATCAAACCGCCAACCATTCAATTAACCTTCATACAACCAAGACTCTGTTACTAAACATTAGGGGCACTAATTCACTGCCAACGAGTCAATCCAAACTCATAGCCACCCTACATGACAGAGTAGAACTGTCCCTGAGAATTTCTGAGATATGTTCTTTTCAGGAGTAGAAAGCCCCATCTTTCTCCCAAGGAGCAGCTAGTGATTTTGAACTGCTGACCCGGTGGCTAGCAGCCCACACATAACCAACCAAGCCCCCGGGGCATCTTTAAGGACACTAGTGACTAATAATAAAACGGTGACGGTTGGGGGAGCTAACTCACTGGTACCCCTGAAACACTACTCTCAGATAGACTGCTCAATTTCTAGAAATATTCCTATTTGTTTCCCAGCATAATTTTCCTAAGCAATGTTCTTAATTTTGGCCAGTTAAGAGATTTCAAGCTGAAAATGCTTAAACTTGAAGCTCATTGTCTTCAAACTTCCTGAAATTATAGTTGAGTTTTCTACCTCATTTTCCCAAAGGTTGGCATCAAGAGGCGTGCGCAGGAAGTCCTTAGATTGCCAGAGCTAGACTGTCACTGAGAAGGACTGGATGGTGGCTGCGGCAATGACCTTAAAGACAGCAACCATTGGAAGGATGGCACAGACGGGGCTCTCTTTCCTCTTTCTCTTGTGCTTTGGGTCGCTTCGAGTTGGAGCTGACCCATCAGACCCACAAGCACAACCTTGGGAAAATGACCCTAGAGGAGGCTTTCGACTCCAATTATGAGTTACTGTCTCGAAAAACCACAGGGGCAGTTCTACTCAGTCCTATAGGGTCACCATGATTCAGAATCAACTCCACGGCCATGAGTGTTCCCCCACCAAAGTGGGGGCTGAGAGGCATGAAAGGTAGAAGTGGAACTTCCTTTCAGTGCCAACACCTAATCTTCCCTGTGCTTCTTGAAACCACCAAGTGACACTGTAGTTCTACGCTGTTTGGATCCCCTGCTAATCCCCCTAGTCACAAGATTACAGATAGAAAGATACAAAGGAGCTCATTACCCAACTATTCAAACTATGATGATTGCAATGTCATAAATAGTCGCTTCAAACCTTCCCTGAAGAGTACTTTAATGAGGACAACTACCAACTAATCCCTGATACGTTTTTTTTTTTTTTGGGGGGGGGGGTCCATCAAAATCACCTTGAATTTCAGCCTGAAAAAGTACATTCGATATCATTTGCTCTAAAGGCCACACTTTACCTTTCTGAACGTGGATGATGTCCGGGAAGTTGGCCAGATGCCCCTGATAGAGCGCTAACAGGTCCATGACCGGGTCCAGGTCCTGCCTGGGCTGGTCAGCGAAGAGCTCGCCGATGGCGTCGTAGGCATCTCCGGTGAAGGCGATGGCCTGATTCAGGCCGGCGGAGAAGGCCTGCTGGTCCAGCTCGAAAGCCTGGCTGAGGCCACGGAAGGACTGGCCCACCTTCTGATACTCCTTCTTGAAGCCGGTCACCTGCTTGCGCGCAAACTCGTTGGCCGTGTGGTTGAGTTGCAGCGCGCTGTCATCCATCTTCTTGGTGAAGCTCTTGAATCCGTCGATCTTGCTCTCCACCTCCTGTAGGTCAAGGGCGGCGGCGGGGGGCGTGCTCAGGGTCAGGAAGAAGTTGGCACCCACCATCTCGTCCTTCTCGGCCTTCCTCTTGCCCTGTTTCCAGGCCTTCTCGTCGGTGCTGCTGGGGCACGTGAGGAAGTGCTGGAAGACGTCGCACTGCGCCAGCACCGGGTGGCTGGCCATGTGATTCATCCACCAGATCAGGCCCTTCCTGCGCTTGGAGATGAAGTCCTCCTCGAAGCGGCCCGTGGCCTGCTTCTCTGGCAGGTGGGGCACCGAGATGACCGGGAACTTTTCGGCCAGGCGCGCGTACAGCCAGTCAAAGTGCTTGTAGCGCCGGTGCACCGGCACCTGTGTGTGGGTGGGCACCAGCTTGTAGGAGATATAGCTCTTCATGCCTTTGAACTTGGTCTGCTTGGTGGGGTCGTCGATGGTGCACTGGAAGGGGTAGGGGTTTTCCTGCCACTCGGGGCCGTAGGGCCCCAGAACCACGCACAGCTTGTCCCCGTCCTTGACGAAGCCCGACGCCTCGCCCAGCACGAAAGCCTCCCCGCCCGACTTGACGAAGGTGGAGAAGCGGTTCAGGTTGCGGCTCACCGTGGCCGAGCTCTTGGCCCCCGACGGGTGGTGCTGCAGATGGTGCTGGGGCGCGGAGCTGCCGCGGGAGCCCAGCGACAGGTCCGAGCGCGTGGACAGGCGGTAGCGCCCCGCCGCGCCGACCCCCGAGGACGAGCCGTCGAGGTCCGGGTACGCGCCGCTGCCCAGCACGCCCGGCTCGTCGGCCACCGTGGAGCTGTCGTCCCACTCGTCGTCCCAGTCGTCGTCGCTGCCCTGGCTGGCCTGGTAGCCGCCACCGCCATAGAGCGGCTGGGGCGCCGGCTGCAGAGCGGCCCCGCCGTACGGGAAGCCCGCGCACTGGGGCTGGAAGGTGCTCGGCGGCGGCGCCGTCTGCTGCGGCTGCTGCAGCAGCGGCTGGAAGGCGTCGGGCTTGAAGGAGGCGGGCGGCACGGCGGGCAGGGGTTCGAAGCCGCCGGGCGGCACGTTGGCGTAGCGGGCAGGGACGCCGGGGCCGCTGTCGCCCGCCGGACTCGGCTCCGGAGCGCGGATCACCTGCACGTACGAGGCCGGGAAGAGGCCGCGGTCGCCGCGGCTGTTGACGCCCTCGAGCCAGCCCTCGATGTCCTGCTCGCTGCACAGGCTCAGCACCTCGTGTTCCCGCAGCGAGATCTCGCCCGGGTTCTCCGATCGGAAGTCGTACAGCGCCCGAGCGCGCAGCGCCATGGTCCCGGCGCGCCGGCCGGCCGGCGGACGGCCCGCCGACTCCCACCGCCTAGAGCCCGGAGCCCGCCCGAGGGGCCCGCGGTGGTGCCGCGCCCTGGCGCACAGACCGGAGCCCGGAAAGCAGCGCGCAGGCCAGGGCTCCACCGGTCGCGCCCTCCGCGCCGCTCCGCTCGCAGATCCGAGTGCCGCGCTGGGCCGCCACCGCGGCCGGGGGCGGGGCCCGCGGCCTCCCACGTCCTCAGATGCGCTAATCCACGGCCGAGAGCCCAGAGCCGCGCGTCAGGCGAGAGCAAGCAATAGCCGAGCCGCGGCGTCCGCCGCCGGGCCGGGATCCGCGGCCGCTCCTGCCCCCTTGTGGCGGGTTCCGCGCAGCGAGGCACCGGGGTTAGAGCGCTGCGAGGGGAAAAGGAAGTTTCTATTCAGACAGGGGTGAGGTGTCCAGAATACTTGTAGGCTTTTAAGTTGGAAAACGCTTCCTGGAAAGTAGGTTACCAGTAGTTGCATCTTCCTTAGTAAAATATTCCACTCAGAACACGCAGTGACTGCTTTTAGAATGACTTAACTCACGCATCTACTAAAACATTTTGCAACGAATATTGGCAATTGCACCAAGAAGACAGATCGGGGGCGGCCCTGTGCCAGGAGACTGCACCGCTATGGGCATTTCCCTTCCCCGCTATCCACCGGAGCCTTTGGACAGGCACGGGTGGATTGGCCAGAGCAAAATAAGGGTTCGGGACTGCACTGTGCTCCCCAAAATAGGAAGCTTGGAGCGTGGTACAGGGAGATACGAGCCGGATAGTCTACAAAACAATACGTGTCCAGAGAGGCAACCATGCCCAGACAAAGCTTTCCATGTGGTGCAGTCAATGAGAACTCGGGCTTCGTAGCTAGGCTCTGGAGTTCAAATCTGCCTGATGATACTAACTAGCTGTGGACCTTAAGGAACCCACTTAACTGGACCTCCCTCCAAGGGTGGTTGTGGGGATCCCGGACAGTTACATCCAGGTGAGGACATTGAAGCACCTCATCTGTGGAAAACACTTTATAGGCAAGTACAGTTTACGTGTTTCTTGCTGTTACTGTACTTTTGGAAAGCAAGAACCCTGTCGGTCCTTCATAAACAGAATTAAAACAAAAACCGTTGGCATCAGTTAGGTGTGAGTCACAGCGACCCATGTGGGTTACAGCAGAACTGTGCTAAGACAGGGTGTTTCATGGCTGATTGGGGGTGGGGGGGCACTATATTTCTAGGCTTTTCTTCTGGGGAGCCACTCACTGGACTCGACCCGCCATCCTTGTGGTTCGCCCCTGAGGATGTTCCCCATGTGTGTCCTGAAGAGAAGAACCACTCCACCATCACAAAAAGCACCCAGCCAAAGCAGTGGGTTTGACTCCCTCACGTGTTGCAGAGTAGAACGGTGCTGAATCGGGTTCTCAAGGCTGTGACCATGTGAAAAATGATTGCCTTTTTCCCAAGGCACCTGGGTGGGGGAGGAGGGTGGCTTCAAACCACCAACCTTTCAGCCAGCAATTGAGAGCTCAGCACAGGAGAGCACCACCCAGGGTCTCCATGAAGATGCCTAAAACGTATGAGTATTGCGATAACAGTTGTATGAGCCTCTAATAAAATATTTTTAAAAAAAATAAAACGTATGTGTGTGCCCCAGGATTGGACCATCTTCCCAGTCTGGGGGGCAGTGACGATTCCTCTCCAATCATCCCAATGCCTTGCTATGTTTATATTACTTCTAAGGTAAACACATCTAAATCATTTCCTGACATATACGTCAACTCCATTCTCTTATCGTTGCCTCTCTTCCTTCAGTGTATAATTTGCCAAAGCCTTTTCTTTCTGGAATCCCCTTTTATTAAGTCTATCCTAATTGTTGTCTAATTGATGCCTTCAAACTATAGACCGCCAGCAGAAGGAGGAAATCTGTCTGGGAAGAGTCCTGCCGGATGCTCCTTAGAGGCCAGGATGGCGAGACTTCGTCCCATGTGCGCTTGAGATGTTTCAGGCTGGACCCATCCCTGTTAAAGGGAATCGTGTTTGGTAAAGCAGAGGATCAGGGAAAAAGAGAAAACCCCTCCAGGCAATAGATGGACCCTGTGACTGGGCCCGAACATGACAGTTGTGAGGATGGCCCAGATGGGGCAGGGTTTCGTTCTGTCGGACATAGGCTCACTGAGACATGGAACTGACGTAACAGCATCTAACCACAGCATTCCTTGGGCTAAAATCCCACTGCCATCAAGTCTGGTCCGATTCCCAGGGACCCTCCAGGACGGAGCAGAACTGCCCCACAGCGTACTGAAGGCTGGGAATCTTTATGGAAGTAGATTGCCTCATCTTTCTCCCACGCCGTCCTTTGAAGACACCTCTAATTGAGACTAAGTATTCATATGCCACTAATTTCTGCTTGCTCCCTAACCCTCTACAAGCAAATCAGAGAGACAAGCCAAAAGAGGATATAATTATTGTAAGGGCTGTGTTATTCTAGGCATTCTGCACCAAACCACCAGCCCAGTAGACCAGAATCCCTCCCACGGTGTTTATCCCCAACACAAAACCTTGTTCAATAAGTAACTTCGAATTATAACATGGTTAGCTGAAATGTGAGGGTTATGATTGTTTTCACAATAAGTCACGGGAATCACAGAATTCTAATACCAACCACTCACGTGATCAGAAACATGAAGTCAACTTTCATTGAACATCTGAAATAGCATTTTTTTTTTTTACTTAGTAACTCCTGAGGCATTAACCTAATGACTTAAGGTAAATAGGCTCTGTTGCATCCCTACTTTTCATTGGGTAGAAGGGGTCCTGGGAGTACAATGGTTACAAACGTAGTTGCCAAGCACAAGGTCAATGGTTTGAACCCACGAGTCATTCCATAAGAGAAAGATGTGACCGTCGATGTGGAAGTCCTGTGGGGTCATTCTACTCTCTCCTAAACAGTCACAGTAAGTTAGAATCCATCCCATAGATGACAACGGGTAACTCAATTGGTCAGGAGTCATGGTGGCACACGGTCCTTGGGAACTAGCTGAAAGGATGGCAGGTCTGACTCACTCTGAGGGCACTCTGAGGGAGAAGGACCTGGGGGGTTGCTCCCCTCAAGATGACAGCCTAGAAAACACGGTGTGGCAGGTTTCCTCCGCAACACCGCAATCACGATGAATCCCATATCCGCTGGATGGTAACTAACAACCACATGGTTCCTTTTCAGGCTAAAATGTGAATGATCACCACATGGCCTTAAGATGCTTCAGGCTTTGCCATGAGTCAGACTGGAAGTCTGTCTCGGTTACTGAAATCCAAGGAGTTTTAGGTGATGGCTCTAGGATCAAACTGAAGACAGCAGTGGGAAGAAAGGACAGGGACACGCTCAGTATCATCCGCCACACCAAGTGATCAAGCGGAAGTTCAGGTTGAAGCTGAGAAATGAGAGCAACCCAGGAGAACCAGAGTACAACCCCGGGTTGTATTTTGACAACCTGAACGCGGAGAACACCTGAGGGACAGATTTGACCCATAGACACTAATCAGGAGGAGCCGAGAGCTGTGGAATGACATCAAGAGCTTCAGGCATGAGGGAAACAAAAGGTCGTTGGAAAGAAAGGAACCATCAAAGTGGATGCTAAAAGCCACTGGGCACCCTGGTCCAGATCGGATTGCAGAGTCGCTGAAGCCAGTGGACCCAACAGTGAAGTAACATCTGAAAGGGATGTGCCCAGGGCGGCTCAAGATGAGATGCGCATAACCCTGGCGTTAGGAAGCCCGAAGAGAAGAATGCATTCAGCTCATTCCAAGCTGAAAGAACCGCAGGACAAATGAAAGCCTTGCGTTTCAATCCTGAAAGACTCTATGGAATGAAAGATGAGAGGAATATGCAGAGTCTCTGTATCAAAGAGAATCAATCAATGTTCCATTACTTCAAGAGATTGTATAGGATCAACAATAAGTCCAAGCTACCTTAGTGAAAAACAAGGCTCTAGGAATGGACAGAACACCAATTGAGCTGTTTCACAAGTGTCAACAAGCCAAAACTCACTGCCTGGGAGTCGGTGCTGACTCATGGCAACCCTGTGAGGCAGGGTAGCACTGCTTATATGAGTTTCCTAGACTGTAATTCGTTATCAGAGTAAACAGCCTCATCTTTCTCCCAAGGAGTGACTGGCGATTTCAAACTGCTGACCTCACAGTTAGCAGCCCAACACATAACCACTGCACCACCAGGCCTCCTTGATGCAGCACAGAAAATACTTACTAGTCTATATAAGTGATTTGAGAGACAGCTACTTGGCCAACTAACGAAGAGACATCCATATTAGTACCCATTCCAAAGAAAGGTGACATAACAGAGTGAGGAAGTCATCGAACAACATTCTTATCACATCCAGGTAACATTTTGCTTCAAAGTTTACTTTCGCATCAATCCATCAACAGGGTGTTGCTAGAAATTCAAGCAGGATTCAGGCGAGGACGTGGCATAACATATCATTGCTGACATCCGATGGATCTGGGTTGAGAGCAGAGAATCCCAGAAAGATGTTTACTTGTGTGTCATTGACCTTGCAAAGGCATTCAACTGTGTGGATTATAACAAACTGTGGACAACATTACAAAGAATGGGAAGTCCAGAAAAATTCATTAGGGGGGGATGATATTTGCAACGAAGAAGTCCTTGGTCTTACATCATGATATCGTGTGATTTCCAGCTTCGTTTTTCACTAAAGTCGTATTTTCCAACTGCTGTTCCTTCCTCTTCATTTCCAGCATGGGCATTCCAATTGCCAGTAAGTCTCAATGCATGTTGATTGCGTATTTGAGATATTTCAGATGGAAAAAGTTGATACAATTCTTCCATTTCTCCATCACCAGCTTTAGTGATTAGTACATAAGTTTGAATAACAGTTGTATTAATTGGACTTCTTCGTATGTGTATAGATATTATCCAGCCAGCATTGTTCTTCAAGATAAATCTTGAAATGTTCTTTTTGACAATGAATGCTATGCTGTTCCTCTTAAATTTGTCATTTTCCTGTAAACAGATGATTATCTGATTCAAAATGGCCAGTACCAGTCCGTTTCTGCTCACTAATGTCTAGGATCCATTGATCTTCAGGCCTTCCATTGTATTTTTAATGACTTCCAATGTCCTAAATTCGTACTTTGTACCTTCCACACTCCAATTATGAAAACGTGCGCACTTTCTTCTTACGCTGAGTCAGACCCCATCCCCAAATGAAGTTCCATCCAGGTCACTACGGTTGACTCTACTTGAGAAGGCCCCTCCTCCTCAGTGGTCTTTTGAATGTCTTTCCATATGAGAGACGCATCTTCCAGGGCTATAGCTTGCAATGCTGCCGCGATTCATTGTGGTTTACAGTGACTTCTCACTCCCAAAGCCTATTTCTTCTTCATAGTCTGTCTTTAGTCTGTAAGTGCTGCTGAAACCCGTTCACCGTGGGTGACCCTGAAGGTACTTGAAAAATTAGTGACACCGCTTCGAGCCTCCCCTAGGCAGCCCACCACCGTACAACAAGCTGACAGAGAAGTAGTGGACAGACAAGAAAACAGAATACCATTCTTAATTGATATAATCACCACAATAACCACCACCTCTGTCGCCCCATCTCATGAAGGGACTTTTCTTTTTGGTTGCCCTCTGCTTTACCAAATACCAATGCCCTGTCCTTTTCCAGAGACGGGGAGCCCTGGTGGTGTAACGGTTATGTGTTGGACCGGTAACTGTACGGCCGGCAGTTCGAAATCCCTCGCCAGTCCTCAAGGAACACTACATGAACTCGGGCAACTGCGTTTCCACACTTCTGCCCTGGGCCGCTCTTCTTCACGCGGACCCTAATTCAGATGCACTGATTCTTCGTCAGTCGTGCTTAGTCAGTGTCCAATGTTCACATGCTTGTGAGGTGACTCAAATTCCAGGACCTGTCTCAGGGGCAGCTTAGTTTTCAAAGCGACATCCTTGGTCTTCAACACTAGAAAGAGGTCATGTGCACCAGATTGGCCTAATGCGATAGGTCTTTTGGCCTTTGCGCTGCCATCATCATTGATTGGTGTGTTGGAATGATGGTGCTGGTAAGGAATGTGGAAAGCACCAGGAACCGCTGGAGGAAAAAACAAATCCATCTTGGAGGAAGCAAGGCCGGAATGTTCCTTCGACGTGAGACTAGCAAGACTTCCTTTCATGTACTTTCCACATGTTCTTACAAGAGACCCCAAAAATGACCAATCTCATTGCCACTGATTTGCTGCGGACTCAGAGCAATCCTGTAGGACAGGGTAGAACTGCTCTATGAGTTTCCGGGACTCGAGCTCTTTATCGGTGTAGAAAGCCCTGTCTTTCTCCCGAGGACTGGCGAGGGATTTCGAACTGCTGACCCTACAGTTAGCAGTCCAACACATAACCGTTACACCACCAGGGCTCCCCGTCTCTGGAAAAGGACAGGGAATTGGTATTTGGTAAAGCAGAGGGCAACCAAAAAGAAAAGTCCCTTCATGAGATGGGGCGACCCGATGGCTCTAACGATGGGCTCAAGCAGAACAGGTGTGTGGGGCCGGGCCGGGTTTCATCCTGTTGTGCACAGGGCTGCAAGGAGCGGGAGCTGGCTGGAGGTCACCTCAGAGCAATGTGTTAGTCTGGGTAGACTAGAGAAGCGAGTCCAGAGACACTCATATATGTGTAAGAGGGAATTTTATATTAAGAAGTAATTATGCCTCAATAAAATATCCCAGCCCAGTCCAGATCAAGTTCATAAATTCAATATTAGCCCATGAATTCCTCCTCAGACTCACACAGCAAGTGTAGGAAGATCACAGGCCAGTGGGTGGAAAGACCTGTGGGTCCAGTGGTGGTGGAAGTATCTCCAGGGCTCTGGCTGCCATCAATGTGGCTCCATGTGGCTTGTCAACAGGAAGGTGAAGCAGAGAGAGAATCCCCCTCCAGGGAGAAAGAGAGGAAGTCCCAGAATCCTCATGAGAAGGTCACACCCATAAGGAGGCATTGCCAGACTGTGACCTCATAGACAGGCTAGACTCCACCCCTTCATTCTTATTTATCAAGTTGACATGAAATGGTGCAACCACCACAAACAACAATACCTTTGACCAAAGCAGTCCTGTTGGCCCTGGAGCTTAGGCACTGGGCTGTTAACCATGATGTCTCATGACAGTTCAGATCCACTAACAAGAACAGGATGCAGCTGCCTGCTCCCATAAAGGTTTACAGTCTCAGAAACCCTATATGGGTCTCTTTGAGTTGGATTCAACTGGGCAACAGTGGTTTGGCTTGGATTTTGCATTTGGCCTAAACACCTTTCAAGTGGCCTAGTCCCTGGCTGCCCTTTCTCTCACCTAGAAAGGCCAGGATGTTTTCTTTCTTGTACCTGGATCAAATCAAGTACATTTCTGCCTCGAGTTTTTGCCTTTGCTGTTTTCTCTGTAAGGAGCCCTGGTGGTGTAGAGGGTTACGATTTTGACTGCTAACTGCAAGGTCGACAGTTTGAAACCACCAGTCATTCCTCAGGGGAAAGATGAGGTTATCTACTGCCTCACCGAAAGGTTTAAAGCCTTGGAGACACCGGGGTAGCTCGGCTCTGTCCTCTAGGCTCACTGTGAGCCAGGATCGACTCTATGGCAGTGAAGTTGGTTATTTTCTTCTTGTTTTGTGGTAGTTTTATATGTTTCATTGTTTAAATGTACCAAGGCACTTACCAATCTTACTGAAAGGTCAACTGTTCAAAACCACTAGCTGCTCCATGGAAGAAAAATGAGGCTTTCTACTCCTGTAAAGATTTCTAGTCTCAGAGACCCACAGGGATAGATCTACACTGTCCTATAGGATCACTAGGAGGTGGAATTGGCTCGAAGGCGGTGAGTGTGAGATCTCTCTGTCTACAGTTCTCTCCCCTCCCTTCTCCTGCCTTTGAACATGTGGCAGCCGGCCACGTGGTCAAATGGTGGTATGAAAGATGGAGAGAGCCTGGGGCCCTGAGTTACCAACCTCCATCAGACTTGGTAGGCTATGCCTTGGATTACTAATGGCAAGGTCAGCAGTTCTAAACCACCAGCTACCGCAAGGGAAAAAAAGATGAGACTTTCTCCTCCCGTGAAGGTTGGCAGTCTCTGGAACCCACAGGGGCAGTTCTACTCTGCCCTCTAAGGTCATCTTGGAGTTGGAAATGACTTGATGGCAGTGAGAGAGATCAGACTGTCAATGAGACAGTCAGTGAGACCTCAGGGTGGGTGGGTTGAGGCAGCTGGTATTGATGATCATGACAAGTAAAATCTCCTCTCCCCCAACCCCCTCTCAAGACCAGGCCATATTTGCCTTGGCAGCATGAGCATAAAGAAACAGTGAAGACACACGGATTAAGCTCCTCCCCCATGACCCTCCTCTGACCATAGGCCAGGGGTGGGAATAGCTGGGCTGTCACATGGAATGCACTGGGAGGTAGATTGTTGCAGATGCAGTTAGGGTAAAATTTAACACCCTTTCATAATCTCCTTTTTTATATACTTTACATTTGTTATAGCTGTTACTATTTTCTGCTTTCTTTATGATTGAAATTTTTAGTCTGTTTTACTTTGTTATTTTTGTTCATTTAAAAGAAATCTTCATTTACGTTATGGAGGAGCATGAAATCTCTAGAGATAGTAACTGGATTGATGGTCCCTTGGGGTCTTGGCAGGGGAGGTGGGGGGAAATGAAGAGCTAATAATGATAAGTACAAGAACGAAGAAAATGCTCTAAAACCGATTGTGGTGATGATTATACAACTCTTCCTAATGTGATTGAACTATTGAATTGTGTGGTATGTGTCTTATACACCGCTAAAAATGTACACAAAGGGGCTTGAAAACATTCGTGGAAAATTGCAGTTAAAAGATTACACAATTTTTCCTTAAACTTTTTAAAGCCTCCTCATCTGTTTAAGATTGGCTCCCTCTTTTTAAGAGTGTGTTCCAGAAAAAAATGAACCACCCTTTCACAAGTTGACAGGAGATTATGTAATTGCCACAAAGGTCTTCCTCATTTTTATGACTGCTTTATTTTACCGAATACTATGCTCTTCTTCAGGGACTGGTCCCTCCTGGTAACATATCCAAAGTACACGAGACAAACTCTCACGATCTTTGCTTCTAAGGAGCATTCTGAGTGGTGTATTCAATAATCTTCATCGATAGCACAATTCAAATACATCACTTCTTCTGTTTGTGAACTGGTAGTTCTGCAGTTCAAAGGCACCAGCTGCTCCATGGGAGGAAGAAGTCAGAAAGCCTCTATAGGGTGGCTGTGAATTTGACATTGATGTGTGAGATAGTTTATTAGAGAACCCTCTCTCACACAATGTGACAGCTGTGGGTCCGGTTTGGGTTCAAGTCCCATTTTGGAAAGGTGTCACCAGGCCTGCCTCTTGAGGCCTCTCTGGATGACTCGCAGCTAGTCGTCCCGTCCTTAACCATTTGTCACTCCTTGCGACTTTATTTTATAATTTAATGATCCTTCATAGAAGTCAAGTTGAGGCTGTCTATTCCCACAAAGATGGACAGTTCTGGAAACCCTACGTAGGGTTAATCAACTCCATGGCAAGTAGGCGCGGGCATCTCTGGTATCACATTAGACTGCACCACAGTTTACCTAAGCATCTCATTACCCATTTGATGGACACTTCGAAGTATTATTTTGACTATTATGCCAGAAAATAAATGTGTTCTTGTATTTCATTGACTATACAGAGGCATTCGACTGTGGATCATGACAAACTACACACACTTCATTGTGCTCATGAGGAACCTGTACACCAGTTCACTGTACTTAATCAGTCTGTGTGCGCAGCAAATAAATCAAGAAGCTGGACAAAAGGAAGAAGAAAGTGGCATCAGGACTGCAGGAAAACTGACGTGAAGCACTTGCTGACAAAGGTCAAGGATGATAACCTTCTGTCTGGATTACGACTCATGTAAACCAGACCCCAATCCTCACCACTGGACTAATGGGCCATGCCCTGATCCGCAGAGACAAGGTTGAAGGTGTCCAGGATGTCTCCTTGCATGAATGCACAATCGCTGCTCATGGAAGGAACAGTCAGAAATCAGATGATGTATTATAATGCTGCACAAGACATCTTTAAAGTGTTGAAGAGGAGGGATGTCACTTTGAGAACTTTACCCAAACCATGGTTGTTGAAAATGCATGTCAAGGTTGGACACTGAAAAAAGAAAACGGAGGAAGAGTTAATGCATTTGAATTATGGTGCTTGTGGTGGTTACATAATTTCATGTCAACGTGAAGATCTATAATAGTGTAGGGGTGGTATTCACCCTGTTAATCAGACTTGTCTGATTGTCACAGCCTGATGGTGACCTATGTTAGACTGGGTACATTAGAGAAACAAATCCACAGAAACTCATATGGATATAGGAGAGAGTTTTATATAAAAGGTAAGTGCACATAAGAAAACATTCCAACCCGGCGCTGTCCAAGCACACAAGTCCAACATTAGCCCATATGTCTGACACAAATCCACAAAGTCCTCCACCATCTCACAAAACACACGCAATGACGCTGACTGCAGGAGGAAAGCCGAATCAGTGAACCTG
>NW_022111373.1:98894161-98936196 GCF_000313985.2 Echinops telfairi
GCCCAAGCCCACAAGTCCAACATTAACCAATATGTCCAACACCAATCCACGCAGCTGCTCCAGCATCCAGGGGTGCATCATGGTAGGTCCATGTGGCTTCTCTTTGGGGATGTCTTGTAGGAAGTCAATCTTGCCAGCTGAAGCAGGGAACTGGCTAAGGCAGCTGCACCCTGGTCCGACCATCAGAAAGCAAGAGACCCGAGAACTAGGAATCAGTGAATGTGTAAGCATCTCAGTGCTGGCAGGGGTCTCCACACGGCTGCTCCAGCACCCAGGGCTGCATCAGGGTAGGTCCATGTGAGTTTTCCTCAGGGATGTCTTGCAGGAAGTGAATCTGGCCAGCTGAAGCAGGGAACTGCCTAAGGCAGCTGCATCCTGGTCCGACCATCAGAAAGCAAGAGACCCGAGAACTTGAAAGGCAAGGCTCACTGAGCCATTTAGCTCTCTGCCCTTCAATTAACCCCACATGTGTTTATCGGCCAGGTTGGCACAATAAACCTTAACTATCTCATGACCCCCTGTGGGAGTGGCCTTCTCATAAGGAGGGTCCTAGGAACCTCCCCCTCTCTCTCTGCCTTCACCTTCCTGCTAGTGAGCTGCTCTGAGACCTGCCAGAACCCTGGAGATGCATCCACCGCCACTGGATCCACAAGACCTTGCACCCACTGACCTGTGATCTTCCTGCATTCTACATCATTGCATGTGGCTGCGTAAGTCTGAAGAGGTACTTATGGACTACTGTAGGACTTGTAGACTTGAGTTGGACGGGGCTGGGATGTTTTCTTGATATACAATTGCTCCTCGATAAACCGCTCTTTCTTACATATATAAGAGTGTCACTGAATTTGTTTCTCTAATCAACCCAGCCTCAGAGTGCTGGTAAAGAATGTTGAAAGTCCTCTGGATTGCCAGAACAAACAAATCTGTCTCGGAAGAAGTACAACCAGAATGATCCTTACAAAGAGGACGATGAGACTTTCTTTCACATCATTTGGACATGTTATCAGGAGAAGCCAGTCCCTGGAGAAGGACGTCCTGCTTGGTAAGGCAGAGGGGCAGCGACAAAGTGGCAGATTATCAAGGAGAGGGGTTAGCACAGCGGCTGCAGCCATGGGTGCAGGCCAAGGCAGTGCTTGAGTCCATTCATGCCATTGGTGGGGTGCCGTTGGTGAATACGTCTCTTCTCCTCACGTTCCTGTGTCCCCTACCAATTGTGTGGGTGCGATTTGCAAACAGAGCACGTGTAACACCAGTAGGGGACATTGGTCCGTTTTTGTGACCACCTCCCTGGCTAAAAGGATAAACCATTTTATTGCTGTTGTTGTTCGGTGCCACCAAGTTGGTTCCAACCCATCGTGGCCCTGTGCACCACAGAACCAAACCCTGCCGGTACTGCGCTGTCCTCACACCTGTGCCCATGCAGCAGCCTATCGTTGCAGCCACGGTGTCAGTCCTTCTCCCTGAGGCCTCCCTCGTTTCCACTGCCCCCTCCTTTTCCAAGCATGATGTCCGTCTCAAGGGACTGGTCTCTCCTAACAACGTGCCCCAAATATGTAAGACGAAATCTCAACGTCCTTACCTCTAAGGAACACACTGGCCGCATATCTCCCTCGAGAAATGTGTTTGTCCTCTTAGCAGTCTGCGGTAGTTTCAACATTCTTCTCTAGCACCATCGTGGAAGAGCAGAGGGGAGAAAACTCCCAGGACCTTAGAAGAGCACGTCCAAGCGCTCTGGGTGAAGCAGCAGAGGCTGCCGGGTCCAGATGCATCTCAGAGGAGCAGCCTGGAGACTATGGGCCCCTTTCCTTATCTCACCTGAGACTTTACAACTGTGGGGCAGAGGGACAGGTGGCTGGCTTCCTGGCCTATAGAAGAAAGGCCAAAAGACTATGGGGCTGTTAGGCTGAGAATCAGATAGGAACTTGGCTACTGGCTGAGGAGACCAATATCCGTACTGTCTGCGGATCCTGACTTGTGGTGACCGATTCGCTTCCTTCAAAGCTCCCTTCATTGTGAGCATCTGTGAGATCTGGGTGGCCATTGCAAGGAATGATCAAATCTCACATAGATGGAGAATGGTGTGGGAGGAATGGTTGGTGTCAGAAGAGGTGAAGGAGGGAGCAGGGAGGTTTCGGGCAATAGGCAAGTGAGAGGAAGTCAGATATGCGCACCTCTACTGTCCTTTATTGCTCCACTATAAGTAGGTCGCTGTGAAATCAGGGCCCACTGAATGGCACCGAACAACGTTTGACTCTGCCAATATTTCTGGGTTCTCCTATTTTTCTAATGATTTTCTTGGATTTTCCTGAGTTACAATATTGTTTCCAATGTTGCATTTCTAATTTCTTGTTGTATTGTTTTATTGGCTGTTACCTGAGCTGAATTTCTAAAGGAGGGATGGGTGAGAAAAAGAATACTTAGGAGATAAAACTGGCCAGTCTGAGTGGTGCAAAAGCATGAAGACGAAGAGGAGACGGAACTAGATAAATCGTGCCCTTACGTGACATTAAGAATACATGTGGAAGAGCAGGTTTGGGAGTCTGACCTCAACAAGATGACCTGGATATTGCATTGAGGACATTGTATTGGATGTACAGATAGACTGACTTTCAACTAGATAACTTTGACTTGCCTTTGAGACCTTGCTTTCAATGCATAGCATAAACAGTTGGCTGTAAAACTACAAGTTCAGCAACAACTGGGCTTGAAGGTCTAAATGGAAAAGCATTTAGTTCATACAAGTGACAGCAAGTTCCCCCTTTTCAGCTCCATATATTCTTTTTTTTTTTCTTTTTGGTACAACGACTCTGTGTACAATGACATATACACGTCCTTGAGCCAAGGACGTCTGTGCTGATAAGGGGAAGGAAGGCCTGCGGGTGCTGCCATGGCAGGGTCTGCGTCAGGATGTGGTCTGTGAGCAAATCCTCCTGGAACGCTGCAGGAAGGGGCTGTACAGGCCCCGCCTGGAGAGATAAGCTCCCTGGAACGCTGGAGGCAGGGACTGTGCAGTCCAGCTCTGGCCTTGGGAGGGGGGAAGGGGCCCGCACAGTCCAGCAGGCTATCTTGCGGGAGAGCTGGGGGAAGCGGCAGCATGGTCTGGACCCGGCCCAAACAAGAACACGCAGAGAAGCTAAAAGGGAGTAAAATAATGACGACGATGACCCGGACTGTGTTGTTAGGGGCCATTGAGTCGGCCCTACTCAGAGCGATCCTAGAAACCAAACACACCCTGGCCCTGCACCGTCCTCACGATTGGTCTTCTCTTTGAGCCTTTTGCTGCAGCCACTGTGTCAATTGTCCATTCCTCTCTTGTTCCCTGCTCCTCTACTTTACCAAGCAGGATGTCCTTCTCCAGGGACTGGTCTCTCCTGACAACCGATCCAAAGTAGGCAAGCAAGGCACAGTTTCAAGTCTCGCCATGCTTGCCTCTAAGAAGCACCCTGGCTGTACTGCTTCCAAGATCGGTTTGTTTGTTCCTTTGGAAGTCCACGGTACTTTCAATATTCTTCACCGGCATCATACTTCCAGTGCATCGATTCTGCCTTGATTTTCTTTATTCAGTGTCCAACTTCCACACGCATGGGAGAAGAGGGAAAATACCATCTCGCGTCAGGTGGTACCTAAGGCCTCAAAGCAACATCTTTGCACTTCAACACACTAGAAAAGAGGGCTTCAGGTACCAAGCACCAAAGAACAAAAATTCCTGTCATCGTGAATGAGGGGGAGTGCGCGGTGGAGACCCAAGGCCCATCTGTAGGCAACTGGACATCCCTTTGCAGAGAGGTTGCTGGGAGGAGATGAGTCAGTCAGGGTGCAGTGTAGCAATGATGAAACACAAAACTTTACTATAGTTCTTAAATCTTTCCTTCACACACACCCCCCACTATCATGATCAATATTCTACATTACAAACCTGGCTAGACCAGAGGATGTACACTGGTACAGATAGGAACTGGAAACACAGGGAATCCAGGGTGGATGATCCCTTCAGGACCAGTGGTGAGAGTGGCGATACCGGGAGGGTGGATGGAAGGTGGGCTGGAAAGGGGGAACCGATTACAAGGATCTACATATAACCTCCTCCCTGGGGGATGGACAACAGAAAAATGGGTGAAGGGAGACATTGGGCAGTGTAAGATATGATAAAATAATAATAATTTATAAATTATCAAGGGTTCATGAGGAAGTGGGTATGTAGAGGGAGGGGGAAAATGAGGAGCTGATACCAAGGGCTCAAGTAGAAAGCAAATGTTTTGAGAATGAGGGAAACAAATGTACAAATGTGCTTGACACAATGGATGTATATATGGATTGTGATAAGAGTTGTACGAGCCCCCAGTAAAATGATTTAAATAAAAAATAATAAAAAAGAAAAGAGGGCTTGTGCAACAGATAGACCCAATGCAGCTCATCTTTTGATCATTTGATACTGCTTCTATGAGACTTGCTTATGGATTTAAGCAAGATGAAATTCTTGACAACTTCAATCTTTTCTCCATTTATCATGTTACCTACTGGTTCCGGTGTGAGGATTTGGGTGTTCTTTACATTGAGCTGTAATCCATAATGAAGGCTACGATCCTTGATTTTCATCAACAAGTGCTTCAAGACCTCTTTACTTTCAGCAAGCAAAGTTGTGTCATCTGCATATCTTGTAGATCTTAAGAAGCCTTCCTCTGATCTTGATGCTACATTCTTCTTCAGAGAATCCAGCTTCAAGGATGATTTGCTCAGCATGCAGATGAGTAAGTATGGTGTGAGGACACAGCACTGACACACACCTTTCCTGACTTTGAACCACAGAATCCCCTTGTTGTGTTTGCACGACCGCCTCTGGATTCATGTGCAAGTTTGGAACAAGCACAATAAAGTGTTCTGGAATTCCCATTTTCTCAAGGCTATCTATAATTTGTTGTGATCCGCATAGTTGAATGCCTTTGCTTAGTCAATAAAACACCAACAACCATCTTTCTGGTGTTCTCTACTGCAGCTGCAGTATACATGTCTTTAAAGAGTTTGACTGTAGTGTCCAATTACCCAGGAAGTAAAGTAAACACGGTCTTGGTCTGAATCGATTTATAGTGGCCAGAGAACGAGTTAGCAAATGCTCTGTTAGCTATAACTTTGTAACTGCAATGGGACAGGCAGCTTTCCCCCGGGGACTGGGCTGCAGCACAGTAAGCACAGTCCCTCTTTGCCTCCAAGGCCGCTCCACCCCAAGTTATTTTCATGCCCATTGGGGAAAGCAAGTAATGGGATGAGAGCGGCCAAGGTATATAATTAAGGAAAATTCTTTCTAAGGACAACTAGATGAGGGCCAAAGGCCTCCCCCTTGAGCAAGATCTTCCCATTGACCTCCACCTCCTTGAGGGCAAGAACTGTATCTTAACCCTCTGGTGCATTCTCTGCCATACCTGGAAGGGTGTGGACACGGAGAGGCTGCCTGCGAATAATGATCCCAGCTCCATTCTATTCACTTTCACGTTTAACTTCCTCAGTCCTCACGTCCCTCTCCGGTAGCTGGTGCAAACATGAAGGAGACCGGAGGACATCGAGGTGTAGAACTCGCACGCTAAGTGGTAAAGCAGGAGCTTAAGTACAGTGTGTCTTGAGAGTTTAGGCTTTCAAGCACCTTCGTAGATTGCCCCCATTGTATCTCAAGGCAGCAGGGTCAGTAATAGTAGACATGAAGATTGTGAGCGTTCCTAGCTGAACAGGAAAGAATCCTGCTAATGTCTTACTAGGGAAGTCTATAAGCAAATCTAACGCATGGAGTCATTAGAAAAGACGCTACAGCATGCCATCTTTTTCCTAAGCTCTCAGACTATTGCAAGCATGTTTGAGGGGTACCCCCCAAACAGAAAAGGTTCAGCTGAGCAGAACTTTCACGGTGCACATTTTTCCCAGCTAGGCGAGCATCCAGCAACTCATTCTCAGTTAGTGCCCCTAGTGAAATGTTCCGTGAAGGCAGTTTTGCTTGAACCTCATTTTTTGTGATGGTCAATTTAAGAGAACAGTGTGTCGCTGTGAAGTTTTGTTTCCTGCTCTGGAAAAAATGCCTGAGAAACTGTTGTGGTGTTGAACACAGCTCACCAGGAAAGCACTGTGAGAGAAACTCATGTATGAGTGGTTTTCTCGTTTCAAAAAAGGTGAATGTTGATTGATGACAAACCTCATTCTGGATGTTTGTCTACTTCCCAAGATGGATGAAATTGTCGATTCGTGGTGCATTTAGAATTCATTCCACCAGGTCAGACTGTTAATTGAGCTTTCTATTTAGAGGTTCTGAAAAGATAGTGTAACAGTGTGTGACCCAAAAAAGGCCTAATTTGTGGCAGATGGGGGGCTGGTTTTGCCACTACCATGAACCTGCTCAGGCAACCATCTCAGTGCACCAGTTTGGGGCAAAAAACATCATGCCTCTCTTGGTCCACGCACCTTACTCACCTGATCTCCCTCTGTGCGACTTCTTTTTGTTTCCTCGAATGAAGAGGGACATGAAAAAGCAGTGATTTGATACATAGAAGAGGAAAAGAAAAAAAAATGAGGGAGGTGCTGTCAGCCATCCAAACAGATGAGTGTGAAAAATGTTTCCAAGAATGGAATCGCAGATTTTACAGATGTGTTGAGTGTAATGGAGAGTACTTTGAAGGTGATAAGGCTGTTTTGTAAAAAAAATTTAAATACATAGCTTTGAAAAAAATCTATTTTTTTAAGGGGGTACCCCCTCGTATATTAATCAATTCTGTACACTTGCAAAGAAATCTGTTAGTTCATCTTAAGGAGCTACTGAAATCATAAAGAATTATGTAATGCCTAGTCATAAGCATTATAACTAAGTCATAAGCCCTGGCAGCGTAGTGGTTACAATCTTCAAGTCTGTAGTTTGAAACCAGCAGCCGATCCTTGGGAGAAAGATCGGGCTTTCTACTTCCATAAAGAGTTTCAGTCTGGGAAACTGACAGCGCCAGTCCTACCCTGTCCTGAAGGGTTTCTATGAGCCTACATCGACTCGATGGCAAGGAGTTTCAGTTTAAGCACATGAAAAACAGTTTCCATGTCTCTGGTTCTCCTTCTTTTGTTGCGAATATGATTATAGATAATAGATGGACAGGAGAATTTCATTTCTTCATGGTCTCACAAGATGGCCTGAACTTAATATTACATTTAAATACTAACGTCATAATGTTACGTTGTGTTTTCTGTGACCAATTTCAGTCTGAATTCTGTGAGGTAGAGCTCAAATTATAATGGCGATAGAAAGGTGGGGAAAAGAAAGTATTTGACGTTCCCTTTTTGACCACGAGAGGGCACCATCCAGTCTTCTGTGGAAACAAGCCTTAAAGTGTTTCCGGTGCGTATGTCAGTGAGAGCAGGAGGCCTGAGAGGCTGCTACATTGTTTTAGACTTATTATCGTAAAAGTATCTAAGATGGAAAAATGTTCAAAGCAAGCCGTTTGTCAGGAACTCTACAGCAATTAATAGCCGTTGATCAAGGCCAGGTTCTGGGCTGTGTTCACAGATTTGTCGCATGTGGCACCACACCATCCACTTGTACACACAGAACATGCATGGGAGATCAGAAAAGCCAGGGAGCACCTCCGCTGTCAGCCAGGCCTGTGAACCCAGATCAGCGCGCAGGAATCACAAAGGAAACTCCCACTGGTGCCGCCCCGAGTTCCGGATCTGAGCAGGGACCGCCCCGGGGTGCGGGTGGGGTTGACTTCACCTGACAGGACGTTTGACAGTTCGCTCTGCTGATGGAAGATTGTGAGGAGCTCAAGATAAAGAAGAGCCAAACGCTCAATGTAGTCGACAGCTAGATTACAGCAGCTTTCTCCAGAATCTAGATGCTAGACGGGTGAGGCATAAGACCTTTTGTTTCCAATGCCACGCAGTCTAGTTAGCGCCTGCCTGCTCTGCCTGCTTCGGAACCCTGCTGGTGCAGGGGTGGAGTTGTCATCTGACAGCGGAAAGGTCGATGGTTCACCTCACCAGCCAGTCCACAGGGGACAGGTGAGGCCGTCTGCGCCATCGCCACTCAGAGGCTTGGAGGCCAGTGGCGCGCTCCTCCTCTGCCCTGCAGGGTGGCCAGGAGTCCCGCCCTAGCAATGGGTTTGGTTCTGTATGCTTAGATGTCATTAGTGGGGCCACTAGCTATGACAAGGTGATGTGCTTATTCAAAGGAACTAGATTTCGGTTGTACACGGGGGCGCTCTGGGTCAGAACCAACGCCATGGCGCCTAACAAGGACAGCAGGTTTCCACCTCAGACCTGTGGGTCAACCTTCATTCACCAGGCTTTCTTGGATGGTCAAAATCTGGGTGGCTTTTGTGCAGGCAAGGGATGGTGTGTGCCGTTGGATCTTGACAATGTGATTCTGCTTTGAGATCTGCTGTCATGACTTCCCATCTTTCTGCAAATGAAGCTGCGTTTAGCATTAATGCGCATGAAATATATCCAGCCTTGCTCAGGGCGCTCTCAGTTTCTTCTCACAGTGGTGAATGTTTTAGAAAAGGATTGGGATGATGAGGACACACCAGGGTGGACATCATTATCATGGCCAGCTGTGTTAGTCGGGGTAGAATAGAAAAACAAATCCAGGGAGACTCATATGTGTATAAGAAAGAGCTTTATGTTGATGGTGCCCGGCTATCAAAAGATATAGCATCTGGGGTCTTAAAGGCTTGAAGGTAAACAAGCGGTCATCAAGCTCAGAAGCAACAAAGCCCACATGGAAGAAGCACACCGGCCCGGGCCTGTGCGATCACAGGGTGTCGATGGGATCAGGTATCACACATCATCAGAACAAAAAATCTACCATAGTGAATGATGGGGGGAGTGCGGAGTGGAGACCCAAAGCCCATTTGTAGGCCACTGGAGATCCCCTTGCAGAGGGGTCTCGGGGAGGAGACGAGCCAGACAGGGTGCGATGTAGCAACTATGAAAAATACAACTTTCCTCAAGTTCCTAAATGTTTCCTTCCCCCTCCTCCGCACCACAGACACTATCATGATCCAAATTCTACCTTGCAAGTCTGGCTAGACCACAGGGTGTACACTAGTACAGATAGGAACTGGAAACACAGGGAATCCAGGGTGGATGATCCCTTCAGGACCAGTGGTGTGAGTGGCGATACTGGGAATGTAGAGAGAGAGTGGGTTGGAAAGGGGGAACCGATTACAAGTATCTACATGTGACCTCCTCCCTGGGGGACGGACAACAGAAAAGTGGGTGAAGGGAGATGTCGGACAGGGCAAGATAGGACAAAATAATAATTTATAAATTATCAAGGGTTCATGAGGGATGGGGGAGCGGGGAGGGAGGGGGGGAAATGAGGAGCTGATGCTGGGGGCTTAAGTGGAGAGCAAATGTTTTGAGAATGATGAGGGCAATGAATGTACAAATGCGCTTTACACAATTGATGTATGTATGGATTGTGATAAGACTTGTATGAGCCCCTAATAAAATGATTAAAAAGAAGAAGAAGAAAATAAACAGTGGGCAGATACAAAAGAAAGAAAGAAAGAAAGAGCTTTACATACAACAGCAACTGAATATTGAGAAAACATCCCAGCCCAGTCCAGATCAAGTGCATAAGTCCAATATTCGCCCATATGTCTGAAACCAATGTATAAATTCCTCTTCAGACTCGTGAAATACATGCAATGATGCCAAATGCAGGAAGATCACAGGCCAGTGGGTACAAAGTCAGTGGCGATAGAAGCATCTCAGCGCTGGCAGGGGTCTCCATGTAGCTCCTCCAGCTCCCAGGGCATGGGCTATATCAGCATAGTGCCATGTGTCTTGTCAGCTGCAATGTCTCCCAGGGAGTGAGCAGAGAGAGAGTGTCTCTTACCTCCAAGGAGGAATGCAGGAGTTCCCAGAATCCTCAGGAGAAAGCCAAGCCCACACAAAGGCCTCATTGTCTATTACCTGATTGATAGGCTAGGCTCCACCCCTTCACTCTTAATCCTCTCAAACTGACAATCGATTATATAACTACCACACCAACAAATCCGTGTCACATGCAAAATTTGGAGAATTGGCACATGCTTGGTCATCGTATATATTTTACCACTCGCATACACATTTATACCCACATATTGAGCTGAAATCGGTCAGTCGTGCACATTATGCCATCTATGGTAACAAATACCAGTTTCCATATTGTTTTACTGGATCTGAACCTGTTCACTGATGTCACAGTGATCTGGAATTCTCCATCATAATGCTCTTGTCTTTACCGGACTAGCTGCTTTGAATGACCTACTTCTGGCTCCTGGTATTTGAGAAGTGGAAAAGAGATTGTCAGTCTTGGCAGAACTAAAGATTTGTGGGAGGCAGCATCCCAATTCATCTCGCATGAGACATTTCTCACCCTGAAATTAAACCCCTTGGCCTTCACCTTCAAAGATATGAATAAAGACACACCCTGTATGTCACTGAAGGTTATTTATATATAAGACCAAAGATTACCATTTTTTCCAATGAATGCTTTTATTGTAATAAGCGCATTTATCTTTAATATCATTCTTAATATTAATTATAAATATTCTAGTGACTTATATATGTAATGTTATAGCTCATATGTGTTCACTATAAATATAATTAAATATTATATATTTTGTTTATAATCATTTTTATCATAAAGAATGCTTATTGCCTATCAAGCCTTTTCTTAATCAAGTAACCAGGCAAAAAATCTGGGAGAGTAAAAGTACACAAACACTTTATAAATTGCACACAAATTCCAAATCCTCATTTCCATGGAAACACTGGGCCTTTTCAGTCTAGAAGTGTCTTTTGCCTGGGACTGGCTTTTAAATCGCCTCTTCTCCTCCGGGACCTTGGAGCAGCTGGTGTTTCTCAGCGGAGCCTCTTATGTGGATTTTTTAAAAAGCATTTCCTTAATGCTAAATAAGCGAGTTCATTCTCTTAACTAAAAGTCCTCTGAAAGAAAGCAACAATGTGCAAGAAATTTGAAATGTGTCTGTATCAGCACAGCTTGATTCCAGAGCACATCTAACACAATAATGGGGCAAGAAGCAGACTTGCGTGTGTACATACGACGGATCCAATGGCAGAGGCTTTCCAAGGCTTCCAGCTTCTCTGCCGGGCCTCTGAATTACATACTTCCTTATTTGAGGCACCAGCAGCTGCACCTGACAGACGCCAGCCCCGAGTCATGACTCGACATTTTCATTCTGGGACGAGGATCCACACCCCCTCAGGCATTGCTCAGCAACAGCTGTCTCTGCACCTGTGAAGCTTTCAGCCTAATTATTATTAGAAGTTCTTAGATCAGGCATAATTGTGCAATTGCTGCCGCCAGCATTTTAAAACATTTTCTCTCCTCTTGAACTCTTTGAACTCTTTGATGGTAAATGTAATTTCTAACGAAGTGTTTTATCTTGAGATAATTATAGATTCGCATGCGCGTCTAAGAAATACAGAAAACTCTCTTGCATTCTCTACCCCAGCAGTTCACATCTGGCAAACCAGAGCACAGGATCACAATCAGGATGTCGGCATCAATCGAGTCAAGGCACAGAACTGACTATAATTCCCTAGGAAAGTAATATTCTGAATCAGACCACTGGTCGGTTGATCTAGAGGTATCAGTGGCCCCTAGGGAGACTGGTGGGGGAAAGAGCAGTGATAACACTCTGGAGGCATCCTGAAGCCTTGATGTAGCCAGACATTTGCAATTTATCTTCCGTTGCTTCTAAGAGGGAGATCACTCACGAGCATGTCTCGTTCTTGTCTGCCAACGCCTTCCATTTCTTTGCTCTTGGAGATCCACTTTCCGCCCTGCTCTCCCCCGACTTGCATGGTCTACATCAACGGAGCCCTGGGCTATCTGGCTCTTGTGTAGGTTTGGCAGAGATCCAGAGGGCAGGACAAGGAGGAAGTCTGCATTTCTTCCCTGTTCCTCATCCAACCCCACCTCACTGCTAGGTCAACTCAGGCTGGCTTTACTCCTTTAGGGGCCTTGACTCTGACAGTCAACTCTCTCAACACAGCCCTCCTTGCCAAGTACTGACACCCTCTCCTGCCCTTGCCCTTCAGCCAAAGAATGAGCAATACCTTTGAACCTCTTTTGATTTCTGTCATCCCTGAGCATCATTCTACAGCATGCCTTCCTAAAACCATCCTGTGTCAGGTTCCTCAAGCGAGCCAGTTCCAGGACCCTGGCCAACAGTCAGTGAACCCTAATTGGCTATGGCATTCTTCTACTTCTTCTTCTTCTTCTACTTCTACTTCTTCTTTTGACATCTTTCTTTGATGTCTTTTGAGCTGACTTTAGTTATTATTTATGTATTCATTCACACAACATATGTTTATTTATCACCCACTATCTCTCAGGCATTGTGCTAGGTACTAGACTTATACTGAGTATACAAGAGGTCTGACCCCCTTATAGTATGTTATTTTCTATTTTGTTTATTCATATTGTATTTATTTAATTAATTAAAAGATCATTTTACTGGGGACTCTTACAGCTCTTAAAATAATCCATACATCCATTGTATCAAGCATATTTGTACATATGTTGCCATCTGTTCGCCTCCCCACCACACAGCAGACTAGGAGTGCGATCTGGATCACATGCGCCTGCAAGTGTCTTTCCATTGCATTCCCTACAAAGGGGTCGCGACCCACAGGTTGAGAACTGCAGCTATAGATGGACACTGTGGGAAAGCCTGCTTGCTTTTTACTGTGGCCTACATCTGGCTGGTGGGCCTCTAGGACCTGCCAACCTTGGACGCATTCACCTGTACAGCTGGTGGTGTGCCTGCCAATCCTGGGTCCATCAACCTCCAAAGCTCCACGAATCAAGAGAAGCTTCCAGCTTAACAGCTAGCCAACGGACTTAATGCCGGACTAGACTTGATTTCTTCTACAATTGTATAAGTCATTTTCTTGCTATAAGTGTGTGTATGTGTGTGTGTGTGTGATCACTGTTTGTTTTTCTCCAGAGAACCCAGCCAAGGAGAAAATCCCAGGAAGCACCAACCTTTTGAAAAGGCAATGGGAAGGAGGAGAGAACAAAGGAATTGAGCTGCGATTCCTAAATCTGACCTGGTCAGTAGCTGGATGCGACTTTCTGTAGCCCTGACAGGCCCTGCAAAGGCGGTAGTTCACAGTACCCTCTGCCGTCCCACCTCCGAAGGAAGGACTGGGCCGTCCAGCCGCCGGAGCCTTCTGGGCGGACGGCCTGCTAAGGCAGGCTCCCTCAGAGAGAACTTGTTCCGAAGAAAATGGTCTCAATCAAAGCCATGCCTCTCCCGTGGGAAGTTCGCATCCAAAGACTAATCAAGGACTCAAGCCTAAACGCCCAGCCGCGTCACAAAGGACCCAAAGGAGCCCGTCAGGATATTCCGGAGAGGCCAGGATGGTGAGACTTCGTCTGGTGTACGTTGCACCTGTTGTCAGGGGCGTCCGTCCCTGGAGAAGGGCATCGTGCTTGGGAAAGCAGAGGGCCAGTGGAAAAGAGGGAGACCGTCAACAAGCTGGACAGACACAGGGGCTGCAGCGATGGGCTCGGACATGAGGACTACTGTCGGACGGCGCAGGAGCGGCCGTGTGTCCTTTTGCTGCACAGGGGCCGCTGGAAGTCAAAACCGACTCAACGCACCTCACGACAGCAATAGCCTTTTCCCCCTCACCGTTGCTGAGGGTCAGGAAGCCAGGGGTTTCTGCCCCCCAGGCTCTGTCCCGGCGTTTCCCTGAAGTTGTCCCCGGGCTCTCGGCCAGACTGTCGTCATCCGGGGGCGGGAGGAGAGTTTCAAGTCCTCACAGGCACACAGCGTGATATCCACCTGCTGGGTCAAGGGCTCTTTTTCTATGGAGAGTGGGTTTCCTTCCTGGTATCTGAACCCAAGACTGTATCTTTTTAGTCACTTGTCATTAATAAAGTAGCTGCAGCCAGCGCTTAAAACGGTGACTTACTATCCTAAAGATTCGATGATTTCTATTTGAGAACTTTAGTTTCATATGCGAATTATGCCTCTGTTCGCCTCCCCCACCTCCTCTCCCCACCGCACAGCAGACTAGGAGTGTGATAGGGATCACATGCGCCTGCGAGTCTCTTTCCATTGCATTCCCTGCTGGAATTGTCCAGAGGGCCCTAGGGGGCCCCAGTTTACTGCACTCAATGTGGACAAAAGGAAAAATGGGGCCCCAGTTTACTGTACTTAATGTGGACGAATGGGGCCCCAGTTTACTGTACTCAATGTGGACAAATGGGGGCTGACATCTGACAAGGGAGTTGCTCTCAAACAGCTCCCATAGATGCTGGGGGTCCCTTCTAAGAGAGATTCATTCTCAATGACAGACCGAGCAGCTGAAGAGTCGATGGCTCCGTCCTCTGAGGCTCCCTTCTCTTTGCCTCGTGTGGACCCCATCCCAGGAAAGACCACGCTCCCACAGGGATTACTGACCACAGTCAACTCCTGGTTCTCCAGACCAAAGTGGGACCCACCTTCCAAGTATTTTGAGAACCTTTTAGTGGGGACAGTCTTAGTCTTCCACCATATCCCGCCCCCCACCCCCGTTTTATTTTCTACCCAGGCCCATGGCCTGGACAGTTAGCCTGGTGCTCAGCAACTACCCAGACAAGGACCGACCTGCCAGATACTCAGGCACCTGTGTCTCGAGAGCTGCTCCCCTTGGCATTGAGGATGGGGTGCAGTCCCAACTCACTGCCTTCCCTTGTCTCGAGGAATAAATGGTTCTACTTGACTCATGAGCGTCTGCAAAAGGTAATGGCCTCCTCCCTTTCAACCTGTTTTTTATTAGGATGAAGCTCATGGTACCGGTTTTGATGCCTAGTTTCTTTCGATGCGTTTGATAGGCAAGTGGTGGGCCAAGAGCTGTGGTTCTCAGAATATAGATGATTCGCTTACTAGACCCTCAATTGTAAGCCCTAACATAGTGTTAGTCACCAACCTTTAACATATTTCCCAAGTCTAAAAATTAATCATCTTTCTCCTAACTGTAACCCAATCCTGTTTGGCCATCTTGGTGAAAGGTACCACCATCCTCCCAGTTGGGTAATAGCTCCTAGGGTTAAGGTGATTCCCAGAATGGAGCACTTTGGGTGCCAAAACTAAGAGAAAAAACAAAGACTCAACTCTATTGTGAGGAAAACTCACCACCATCACTTAATGCCAGCTCATGGCTACCTATGGGACAGGGTAGAACCGCCGCTGTGGGTTTCGGAGACCGTACTCTTCACGGGAGTACAAAGCTCCCCCTTCTCCCGTGGAATGGCTGGTGGTTTCAAACTGCTGACCTTGCAGTTAGCTGCCCAACGCTTAACCATGATGCCACCAGGGCTCCCAACACAGACCTGACCTTGCCTTTTTAAGCCATACTGTGTTTGTTCATTTACTGAACATTTATTCTTTGATTTACAGGACACCTCCTGTGTACAAAAGCAGTAGGGATCTAATGATGAACACAGCAATCACAGTCATAGATCTTACCCTTAGGATTAATAGTCTAGCTCACAAAAGAGATGGGAGCATGTTGTCTCAGGCTGGGCAGAATTGATCACACTATTTTATGTATTTATATTATAACCTGAAGATGACGCTACAGTAACACTGGAACCCTTATAGAGACCTTTGTTTACACTTTGGCTTATTAACAAGGCTTATTAAATAATCTGGAATATCCTGATAATACAACCTTGCTGGCTAAAAGTGAGGAGGACTTGAAGCTCTTGCCGATGAACATCAAGGACTACAACCTCTGGTATGGATTTGGACACAATGTAAAGAAGACCAAGATCCTCACAACTGGTAGCATTATGATAAATGGAGAATGACCAATAGGTAACAACACAATAAATGGAGGAATAAAATGAAGTCAAGGATTTTGTCTTGCTTGGATGCACAATCAATGCTCATGGAAGCAGCAGTCAAGAGATCAAAAGATACACTGCATTAGGTAAATCTGCTGCACAACATCTCTATAGAGTACTGAAAAGCAAGGATGTTACTGTTTTTGGGGGTGGTTTTTTAGGACTAAGGTGTGGCTGACCCAAGCTATTGTGTTCTCCACTGTATCATGTGCATGTGAAAGATGGACATTGAATGAGGAATGGCATTTGAATTGTAGAGTTGGAGAAGAATATGGAAAATACCATGGACTGCCAAAAGGACAAACAGATCTGTATTCGAAGAAGTAAGACCACAGTGCTCCTTAGAGACAAGGGTGGCAAGACTCCATCTTACATACTTTGGACAGAAGGACATCATGTTTGGAAAAGTGGAGGGGGCAAGGGGAGCAAAGAAGAAGATCCTTGGTGAGATGGATTGACACCGTGGCTGCATCAATGGGCTCAGACATAGGAACAATTGTGAGGTTAGTGCAGGTTTCATTTATTGTTCAAGGTCACCATGGGTTGATGGCAACCTAACAACCAAAATATGGACTTTGAGGACAAGATTATAGCTTTTATATGTAGCACCAAGCAGAGTGCTTAGCACATAATACTGATAATGCTCAATAATTAATTTGCTGAATGAAGGCAAGGAAATGATGATGCCATTTGTCATGCCATGTCATGACTACATGATAACTTCAAATTTGATTTCTTTCATCTATTCCAAATCTATACCTTTCAGTAGAACGAATTATGAATGGATTCACCATGTATTCAGAATCGTATAAGTTAAATTGTCAAATAAGTATTGTGTGCGACTGGAAACAAGAATCTTCCAGTACAGGGCAAGTAAACAGGTGACTGATGCATTCTTTTTTTTCCCCAGTTATTTTATTGGGGTCGTACAATTCTTATCACAATCCATACGTACATCCATTGTGTCAAGCACATTTGTTGCCCTCATCATTCTCAAAACATTTGCCTTTTACTCTAGTCCTTAATATCAGTTGCTCATTTCCCCACTCCCTCCCCCTCCCCCCTCCCTCATGAACCCTTCATAATTCATAAATTATTACAGTTTTGTCATAAGTTACACTGTCCGACGTCTCCCTCCGCCCTCTTCTCTGCTGTCCATCCCCCAGGGGGGAGGCAATACTTAGATTCTTGTAATCGGTTCCCCCTTTCTACCCCACATTCCCTTCACCCTCCAGGCATCGCCCCCCTCACCACTGGTCCTGAAGGAGTCATCTATCCTGGATTCCCTGTGTTTCCACCTGCTAGACTGATGCATGTTTTATGTGGCTCCAAATAGTAAAATACAACCTTAAGTCATCAGGTTCTGCCTTAATAGAGATTAGTTTTACACAAAGCTTTCAAAAGGTCATGGGGAAAGAAATCCATTACGAATTTTTGAAGCCCCCTCATAGTATCATGTTTTACAACAGAATGTTTTTAAAAATCTGAAGATAAAAGTGGGAGGACCAGGGAATTCCTAGTCGGAACTGAGTTGGGAATCCTTCCAGGTCTTTCTGTGACTCCCTCTAGGGTTCACGCCCAGAGCTAACTAGAGAAATTGCAGCTAGCTAGAGCCTCTTTCCAAAACCAAGAACTATGCTCTTCAGATTTTTAAAAACATTCTTGATAGAAAGTTCTTTCTTATGCGTTTATGAGTGTCTCCGGATTTGTTTCTTTAGTCAACCCTGACTAACACAATGAGTGTATCTGGATTTTGTTGCTCTAGTCAACCTGGCCTAACACAGCATCTTAAAAGCTCTTGAACAGGCATCAAAGTGCAACAGTCAATCTCTCTCTGCCAGAGGAAGAACAGTGATGGCAAGCAAAGCTACACAGCGATAATTGGTTTAATGAACTAATGCACCCCAGAACATGAGTCTCCATGACCCTGAGACCAGAAGGAGATGGCGCCCGGCTGCCACTACCAACTGCTCTGAAAGGATCTAATTAGAAGGTCCTGGGTGGGGTTGGGAGGAAAATGTGCAACATCACTCAAAATCATAAAAGAGGCCAAGCTTATGGGACCGTTCGGGACCAGGGAACTAGCCAGGACTGTGGCCCTTAGTTGTCTTTCTGGCCTGAAACTGACCTCCCCCCTCTTGCCATGTTTTCAGCCAAACAATTGATAAATCTATAAGGGGAAAATAATGTTACTGAGGTACACACCCATTACAATAATTAGCCATTTAAGATAAATGGCAGTGTTTACCCAACAGTGAAGTTCAAAAGGGTTGGGGGTGGGGGGGATGAGGAATGGAAACAGGAAAAATAGTGGGAGAAGTGAGGACACATTGCAGGCATGCAATAAATTTGATGAAATACATTATCTATGAATCGCTGAATATAAAATGGGTGATCTGCTCGATAAACCTTCACCCTAGGAGCGTGGATGTAGTGGAGACCCCAAACTCACCTGTAAGACAATTGGACAGTCCCTCTCAGAAGGGCCACACAGAAAGGATGACAAATCCAGGGTGCGGTATAGCACTAATGAAACATATAAATGTCCCCTTGTTATTTAATATTTCCTTCCCCTTACTATTGTGGTTTTTATTTGCTCTACACGAGTGAGTTAGTTAATTGTGCCAGCCTGGCCGATAATCACATGTGGGGCTAATTGAAAGGCGGAGAGATAAATGGGTGGTGAGCCTCGCCTTTCTAGTTCTCGGGTCTCTTGCTTTGTGATGGTCGCACCAGGGTGCAGCTGCCTTAGCAGTTCCCTGCTTCAGCTTGCAAGATTGACTTCCTACAAGACATCCCCAAGGAGAAGCCACATGGACCTATCCCGATGCAGCCCTGGGTGCTGGAGCAGCCGTGTGGAGACCCCTGCTAGTGCTGAGATGCTTGTTTGTTCACTGACTCAGCTTTCCTCCTGCAGTCGGCATCATTGCCTCTGTTTTGTGAGGTGGAAGACTTTGTGGACTGGTGTTGGGTTAATGGGTTAATGTTGGACTTGTGGGCTTGGGCAGCATTGGGTTGGGATGTTTTCGTGATACACATTTTCTTTACATAAAACTCTCTCTTATACATGAATTTCTGTGGATTTGTTTCTCCAAAGTACCCAGACTAATACAACGAGTCATGTTAGATTTGTGTATGTTCATTTGTATATTAGATCATTCAGTACATGAAAGTCAAGCTAGATAATCCTCCAGAAACAGTTACAGGAGTAATGGGTCCCTGAGGGTTCAGGAAAAGAGGTGGGGGGCAGGGGAGAATAGGGAGCTGACAGCATTGATGACTGTATAACCCCACTCAATGGGATCAAACAGCAGGCTTGTATGTGAACGGATATACTGGATTGTGTAAGACATGGCAAAAAATACCAAACTATTAAAGGGGAAAAAAATAAAAATAAGGCATCCCATCCAGGATAGGAGGGACAAAGGGGAGCTGAGATCTAGGAGTGCAAGAAGAAAGGAATGTTGTGAAACGGAATGTGGTAGCAATTGTACAACACTGCTTGGTGTGATTGAACAATTGGATCTTATATCTATAAGAGCTCCCAATAGAATAATTCAAACAAACAAAAAATTACCCAACTCGCAAGGGAAAGTGTTTCAAAAAAGAGAAATAATACATGGTCTGAACATGCTAGACCAGATAACCAGGAGGGAATAAATGCTAGAGAGAAAAATAAAGGAAAGGGAGTTAGAACTATGGAAAATAAACACTAGAGGAATAGAGGCATTCATGCACGAAGAAGAAGGAAAAGAACAGAAGACACTGCAAATGAAACACAGTAGATATAGAAAAGTAGTTCAAGATACCTGGAAACCATCCCAGAGAGAATAAAGTGATAATCAGAAGGACAAACATACTGGTGCGCAGTGGGTGGGAGGAGAATGACGAATCAGACTTGTAAAATAAACACATCCTTCTCCTTGGTGTTAAATAGCCCATAAGGCAAGCATAAACTTACATGCACTTAATTAATCTTCAGTGAACGATTTCACTTAAAAAAAATTTAACCTCATCCAAGAGGCTGCTTCTAGGTATGGCGGCATCTCCCTCTCTCCAGATTCACAGCACCTTCCCATAAAGTAAGAACGAACGTCTCTTTCCAAATTTGCAATCCTTGACAGACACGGAGTGTCCAGTAAAAATACATTGGCAACATTCAGGTGAAATGGTTTTCCACAGCGTAATAAATAAGTACCAGTAAGCCTGGGCTTTCCTTGCTATGGGATCATCTGCCTCAGCTTCTTTTCTTTCAGAACATCCCTCTTGTCAAGAACCAGGCTCACATGGAAGAAGCACACCAGCCTGTCTGACCACGAGGTGTAGAAAGGATCAGTTATCAGACATCAAAGAACTGAAAATCATATCAGTGGGTGCCCACTTTACTGACACAACCACTGAAGACAAACATGTGCATAAGAAAATGTGGTGAAGAAAGCTGATGGTGCCCGGCTATCAAAAGATATAGCATCTGGGGTCTTAAAGGCTTGAAGATAAACAAGCAGCCATCTAGCTGAGAAGCATCAAAGCCCACATGGAAGAAGCACACCAGCCTCACTGACCATGAGGTGCAGAAGGGACCAGTTATCAGACATCAAAGAACTAAAAATCAGATCAGTGGGTGCCCACCCTACTGACACAACCACTGAAGACAAACATGTGCATAAGAAAAGGTGGTGAAGAAAGCTGATGGTGCCCGGCTATCAAAAGATATAGTGCCTGGGGTCTTAAAGGCTTGAAGATAAACAAGCAGCCATCTAGCTCAGAAGCAACAAAGCCCACATGGAAGAAGCACACCAGCCTGACTGACCACGAGCTGTCAAAGGGATCAGGTATCAAGCATCCAAGAACAAAAAATCATATCATTGTAAAGGTGGGTGAGTGCAGAGTGGAGACTCAAAGCCCATCGGTGGGCAACTGAACACCCCCTTACTGAGGGGGTGTGGGGAGGAGATGAGCCAATCAGGGAGCAGGGTAGCAATGATGAAACATACAACTTTCCTCTAGTTCCTAAATGCTTCCCCCCTCACCCCCACCCCCCCACTATCATGATCCGAATTCTACCTTACAAATCTGGCTGGACTCGAGGATGTACATTGGTACAGATAGCAACCGGAAACACAGGGAATCCAGGATAGATGACTCCTTCAGGACCAGTGGTGAGAGGGGCAATGCCTGGAGGGTGAAGGGAATGTGGGGTAGAAGGGGAACCGATGACAAGAATCTAAGTATTGCCTCCTCCCTGGGGGATGGACAGCAGAGAAGAGGGTGGAGGGAAACATCGGACAGGGTAACTTATGACAAAACTATAATAATTTATGAACTATGAAGGGTTTATGAGGGAGGGGCCTGGGGGGAGTGGGAAAACGAGCAACTGATATCAGGGGCTAGAGTGGGAGGCAAATGTTTTGAGAATGATGAGGGCAACAAATGTGCATATGTGCTTGACACAATGGACGGATGTATGGATTGTGATGAGAATTGTATGAGCCCCCAATAAAATAATTTTAAAGAGAACCAGGCTCGCAGTCACTGCCTCGATGCTCACTCGCAGCCAGCGGCCCTGCAGGAAGGGGCAGAGCTGCCCCTGTGAGTTTCTGAGACCGTAACTCTTTCGGGAGCAGAAAGCCCCTCTTTTTCCAACAGCAAAGCGACCGGTGCTTTCAGACTGTTGGTCTGGCAGTTAGCCGCCCAGGGTGCGGCCACCGCTGCCAGCAGGGCTCCTGCTCTGGACAGAGCAGCACATGCTTTTCTGGTGTTGCATAAAATGTTACGTTGTTTAACGTCTCAAAAAAGAAGAGCAGGAACACGCCAGGGTAAAGTCACTACTTGCGCAAAAGTGGTTTTCCTTTGTCCCTCGGAGAGATGATGTTGTCATCCAGTGGAAAATTACCAGGTCCGCCTGGACGTGTGTCTAGCTCCTTAGGGTCACTGTCATCTTTCTTAAGTACTTTAGTTAACAGACATTAATGAGGAGTCTACACGATATTTGGAGAACTCCATCGAAATTATCTACTGCAATGTTCCTGCTTTGTTTTCTTTCCCATTTTGCTTTTCTATTGCTATTAACGAAAAATGCCATTCAATCTGGCGCAAAGGGTCGCCTGCGTGGCTTTTTCAGCCAGTGCAAGTGTGGGAGAAGTAGGCATCTATTGCCACTTTGCATGACTGGATCATGTGCCACCTCTCCCCTGCCTCAGGAGGGAAGGTGGCTTCCCTTTGCATCGGGAACCTGGGTCCTTCAGGTGACAGCCTGAAAGATGGGGATGAGGAAGTAAAGTACATGGAGCCTCGGCCAGGTTGGGCACACACACACACACACACACACACACACACACACACACACACACACCACCGCCTTACAAGACCATGGAGGTCAGGCAGGGGGCTGCCATAGAATGGACTGGCTGGCGCTGAGGATGTACAGCTTCTCTTTTCAGTAACCAGCCTGGGGGTAATCCAAGGATGCGATCCGCGAATCTGGAACACAATGGCGTATCAGCACTCTTTGAGAGGCTCTGGAAAATGGGAACTTCGTTTTAACTCTCTGTCATACTGTGCTGAAACAATAGCCAGGTGGAGATGATTTCAATCTGGCACTCCTGCTCAACATCTCACCAGCAAGTCAGCCTTCACCCGCAGTCCTGATGGTACAGTGGTTATGCATTGGGCTGTGATCCACAAGGTCCACAGTTTGAAACCACCAGCCGCTCCTGGGGAGAAAGACGGGCTTGCCTGCCCCTGTAGACAGCTGAGTCTCGGAAACTCCCAGGGGCTGTCCTATAGACTCGCTGAGTCAGCATCAACTCAATGGCGGTGAGTGAGGAGACCTAACCTAGAACAACCACAGCCCATCCTGTGTGATCCCCTCTATATGAAATGTCCAGGCAGTGTGCATAGACACCACAAGTAGATTGGTGGTTGCCTGGGGCGAGCTGGGGGAGGGTTGAGGAGCATTGGGAAGTGATTTTTGAGGTACTAAAGCTGCTCTAAATTGATAATGGTAAAAGTTACACGATTCTTTCTGTGGCTACACTACAAAGCACAGAACTGGGGAAATGGTATGGTATGTGCCTTGCATTTCAGTAAAGCTGTTGGTGGTTTGAATCCCCCCACCAGTCCCTGGAAACACAGCCTGGTGATCTGCTTCCACGAGGGCACAGCCTTCAGCATGCTTTGGAGCAGTCTCCCCTGCACACAGAGGTGGACCTGAGTGGGAATCAGCTTGATGGTGACCAACCACATTCCAAATTGGGCTGTGTGTTAGTCCGGGTGGACTAGAGAAACAAATTCATAGACACTCGTAAGTGTGTAAGAGAGAGCTTTATATAAAAGAGCAATCGTATATGAAAAAACATCCCAGTCCAGATCAAATCCATACATCCAATATTAACCCATATGTCCAATATCAATCTATAAAGTCCTCCTCAGACCCAGGAAACACATGCAATGACACCGAATGCAGGCAGATCACAGGCCAGTGGGTGGAAAGTCTTGTGGATCCAGTGGCGGAGGAAGCATCTCAACGTTGGCTGGGGTCTCAACATGGTTCCTTGTGGCTCCACGTGTCTTGTCAGCAGGAATGTCACCCAGAGAGTGAGCCTGTGTCCCACCTCCAGCGAGCTATTTATCTCCTTAGTGCCTCCACATGAGGTCGTCAAGCTGCGATCTGACTGACAGGCTAAACTCCACCCCTTCACTGTTAATAGGTCCCATAAGGAACCTCCTAAATAATCAAGTCCACGTCACTCAGAGTGATCCCTGGTCTGTTTTCTGGGCTCTCAGTGCCTAGCAATTGGGAAGGCAGTCCCTGCCCAGGGTGTCCCTCACACTGCAGCGGTGGGAAGACCTGTAACACATGAGAGAGTAGCGCTAAGCAGAAACCCAGGCTTCTGGAGAAAATCGGGCTCCTGGAAAGGTTCAGGCTTACACCGAGGCTTAGAAATAAAGAATTCTGACCCATATGCTATATTAAGAAATGGGACAGTTATTTTGTTCCCCAAAGAAGGGAATAACCTGGTCAATTCTTCCTCCATCTGCTCAGCTTCTTGATGGAGTAGGGGGTGGGTGCTGGCGTCCACGGTTCCCCTACGGCCTGGAAGGGAGTCGGTATGGCCTAGTTTCTCTCAGTGCTCACTGCTGCCTCAGGGCAGCGGTTGAATTCAGTGGAGCTGTTGCTGTCATTGGTCTTCCTGTCACTGCTGGCTCGCGTGAGCTCTATCGGACAGGACAGCCCCAGAGGGTCTCCAGGGGTGTCATCATTAGGGGAACGGGCTGCCCGCTCTTTTCTCCCACCAGCGGCTGGTGGGCTGAACAACCTCACCGGCCTGTGGAGTACTTAACCAGAGTTCCTTTAGACAATATGACCTCAAGGCCATTGGACATGAATTTTTTCTTTTTATATTTCCTTCAGTTTTTTTCTTTCATAACTGCTTCTTAGAGGGTAAAATATCAGAGTCTTATGTTTTATTTCATTTGTATTTATCAAAATCTGAGGATTGAATAAATTCATGATGTGAAAAGAAAAGCATCATTTTCACTTAATATTGGATCATGTTTTTATTTAAGGATTATGAGATTCATTAATAAACATTACAGAGTATAAGATGTCTTCTTCCTTGACTGGTGATCTAAATTTAAAAGAAATCATTTTAGATGTTTTGCTTTAAAATAAAAAAAGTATCATTCTCATGATGGCAACAAATGTACAAATGTGCTTGACACAATGGATGCATGGATGGAGTGTGATAAGAGTTGTACAAACCCCCAATAAAATGATTTTTTTTCTTTTAAAATAAGTTTTATTGGCACATACCCACATATCATACAATTCAACAATTGCTATATCAAGAAGAATTGTACAATCATCACCATAATCAGCTTTAGAACATTTTCTTCTTTCTTGCACTCATTGTTATTAGCTCCCCATTTTCCCCAACCTCCCCTGCCATACCCCCAAGAAATCATTAATCCAGTTACTGTCTCTATGGATTTACCTCTCCTGGATTTCATGTACAGGAAAACATCCAAAAAGCAAACAAACAACAACCCAAACTAACAATAGTAACAAAGTAAAACAGAGATAAACCTCAATCTGAAAAGCAGAAAACATTAAAAATTAGAACAACTTTAAAGTTTGTCAAAAGGTAGAGCAAATCACAAAGTTCTAAATTTTAACCTGACCATTAGCAAGGCTGTTCACATCCCTATCTATGCTCAGAGAGGATTCACCTGTTCTTAATCTGCTATTTTTTTTAACTGAAACAACTTTTAAATGGATCAAAAGGAAGATCAAATACGACATTACATTTTCATCTAACTATATCTACCATAATCGACTTTACAATGCTCTCTGTCTGATAAGAAAGCTATCACATCCCTTGACGATGGTCAGAGGGGATCCACCTGAGGCCTACCCTATGTGTGGACCCTGCAAGTGATTTTTTTTAAGTACCATTCTCTTCCAATCCCCACATCCCACTCCCCAGAAGTAAGTTAAGTGCTTGAATGTGGGGTTCTTCTGTTATTACATTTTATTATATCCTGTTACGACTCACTGCTATCAAATTGACGCGGACTTGCGGCGGGCGACTCTAGAGGACAGAGACGGTAACTCCTGGGGAGTAGAAGATCGTACCTTTCTCCTGCAGAGCAACTGGTGGTTTCAAACTTCCGACCTTGCAGTTAGCAGCCTAATGGATAAGTCACTACACTTCCAGAGCTCCTTATTACATGTAAGAGGTTAATAAATAATGACAGGTTTAAATATTGCCCCGTTTCCTGCTCCTGTTACAGTTATATAAATACGATCTATTCATTATGCCTGTATCATTTTAATGCATTTCAACCTCTATGTTTTCACGGAAGAAGTCCTAGTGGCTGTACATTGGCTGCTAATGGGAACAGGGTGGCTGCAGTCCAGACCCGCCCAGAAAATGGCTCCATGGCACAAGGACCAGTGACCTGCTTTTGTGCAGACTCACAGCCCAGGAAGCCCCACGGGGCTGTTCTACCATGTCACATGGCGTCACCGTGATTCAAAAACCACTCCACAGCAAACAGCAGTAACTAGTTCATATGCTAACTTTAGACAGGATCTCTAGATTGTCGGGGGATGACATTCTAAAGCTTCCATGCCTTCCTCCCCTCCCCTCATCTGTCTGCTAACTGTTGTTAGCTATGGTGTTATGTCTAATAACACACTTTCAGTCATCAAAGTATATTACATTACCTTTATGTTCTTTTAAAAAAAATAATTTTACTGGGGGATTGTACAAGTCTTATCACAATCCATACATACATGCATTGTGTGAATCACATTTGTACATTGGTTGCCATCATCATTCTCAAAACATTTGCTTTCTACTTGAGCCCTTGGTATTAGCTCCTCATTTTTCCCTGCCCCCCGCCCCCCATGAACCCTTGACAATCTGTAAATTATTATTATTTTATCATGTCTTACACTGTCCGACATCTCCCTTCACTCCTTTTCTGTTGTCTGACCCCTAGGGAGGGGGTTATATGTAGATCTTTGTAATCCGTTCCCCCTTTCTACCCCACCTTCCCTCCACCCTCCTGGTATCGCCACTCTCACCACTGGTCCTGAAGGGACCCTCCGCCCTGCGTTCCCTGTGTTCCCAGTTCCTATCTGTACCAGTGTACATCCACCTTTGTGTTCTGTGACACGAAGATAGTTTAAGTCTCGACAGTTAAGAGACTTCTAGTTAAGTCTCTAGGACTTGCCTTGGGAATAAAGTGGAGTTATGGATTTTTGCACCAGGAGAGTTTATTTAGGAATTTGCTGGCCATTTTGAAAATCCATTTCCACAGGAAACAATTGTATCTCATTCCAAGGTCACAGAACTATAAAGCCACACAGAGTTTTCCAAAGCTTTGACTGTTGTATGGAGAGTTTTGAGGACCCTGAGCTCAGGGAGATAAAACAGGAACACGGGGAAATTCCAGGAGCATTTTTCCTCGAAGCGCACAGGACAATGGTATGTGCCTGACAGATGCTTTGCAGAACCCAGCCACCTGGTGCTGTGCTTCAAGGAAGGAATGATGTCGGTGGCTGCTCTGTCCGATACAATCAATGAGGGGACGTGAGGAACAGCATTGGCAGTGACAAAGTGGGAAGTCATTGGTAATGCACTGCAAGCTGTTTGGGTTGTTAGTGCCGTCAAGCCAGTGCCGACCCATAGCAAACCCAGGTGCAACAAAACAGAACACGCCTAGTCCTATGCCACCCTCATCATTGTTTTTATGTCTGAGCGCATCGAAGCAGCCCTTGTGCCAGTCCATCGGGGAGAAGGTCATCCTCGTTTTCATTGCCCTTGAGCATTCTGGGTGTACCTCATCCAGGACGGATGTGTTGGTTCTTCTGGCAGTCCATGGTGCTGTCCGTAGTCTTCACCAGCATCGCAGTTCAAATGCATCCACTCTCCTTCCGTCTTCCTTATGCCTGGTCCAACCTCCACATGCACATGAAACAAGCGAAAACACGATGCCTGCGGTCAGGCTCATCTTAGTCCTCAAGGTCACAGCCTTGCTTTCAACCCGTTAAAGGGGCCTGGTGCAGCAGATTTACCCAATGCAATGTGTCTTTTGCTCTCTTAACTGCTGTTTCAGAAGCACAACTTTAATCATTCTAATTTGAGATTGTCATTTGCTTCTTGTTGGGACTCTGGCTAGGAAAAAGGACTATGCAATATTTCAACATTGATCAAGTAAGAATTGATGATACTGAACGTATTATACAGGTTATCTAAATTGGGAAAGTATATCACCCACTGCCATCAAGTGGATTCCGACGCAGAATGACCCTAGGACAGGAGTTTCTGAGACTGTACCTCCACACAGGAGGAGAAAGCCTCACCTTTGGCCCACAAAGTGACTGGTGGTTTTGAACTGCTGATTTTGCAGTTAGCAGCCCAATCTGTATGCCATTAGGCCATCAGGGCCCTAGTGGAAAAGTACATAGTCATTATAATTCCGATTTTTACTTAATGTGTACCTGCTAAGAGTGATATACTAATTTTTCCTCTGCTCAATTAAAATGTCAAAGACTATAAAGCTGGAAGTATCAAAACAGTCTGGTACTGGTACCATGATAAACACAAAGACAAATAAAGCAGAATGGAATGTTCAGAAATACAAGCAGACTTCAAAATGTTCATGGAAAACTTCCATTATCCTTCAATTACATTTTTTCATGAACTTTGTGAAGCCCTCTCATCAATCCATGCGTCTGTGGATTTTCCACGATGGCACCAAACCCTTCCAACGGAGGAAAGAACCATCACTTCAGCAAGAGTGTTAAAGCAATGGACTCTTAGACATGTCAACAAAAATATAACCACCGAAAGCAACAACAGATAAACTGAACCTCTTTAAAATTCCTTTATGCATCAAAGTATTTTGTCAACAAAGTTAAGGGACTGTTTTCTCCACCGAATATGAGAAAATGTTTGTTAACCATATCCCCGTTAAGGGTTTAATATCCAAAGTATATTAAGAAGCCCTACAACAATACAAGAGATAAGCAACTCCAGTTAATACCGGGCAAGGGGCTTGAAGAGACATTTCTCCAAAGAAGATATACAACTGATTCACAAGTACATGAAAGGGTGCTCTACCATTAACCATTCGGGAAAGGCACATCAAGACCACAGATACTATTTTGCCCTTGATAGGATCTTATTGTCATAAAAATGTGTAATAAATATTGGTGAAGATATGGAGAAATTGAAACCTTTCTCTACGTAAAATGGCCCAACACATTGTGGGAAATGGTTTGGCAGTCCCTTACAAAGTCTAGCTGGATGACTAGCAATTCCACTCTTAGGAATACAGTCAAAGGGACTTGGACACCCAAATTCATTCCAGCACGATTCACATTGGCCAAAAGATAAGCAAAATGTGGAGTATACATATAATGGAATCTTATTCAGACATAAGAAATCACGTTCTGACACATGAACCCCTGATACATGGATGGACCTTAAAAGCACTATGCTAAAAGAAATGTCAGACACAAAGGGACCGATATCATATGCTCTCACTTACACAAAGTATCTAGCAGAGGCAAATGCATAGAGACAAGAGTGTATTGGAAGGGAGAGTTATTGGCTAAGGGGTCCCAGGTTTTTATTTGGGCACTGATAAACTTTTAGGGACAGACAGTGACAAAGGGTCGCTAGGTGTCAGAATTGACTCGATGGCAGTGAGTCTGGGTTTGGGCTTTTGGAATGGTTGCATAACATGATGAATATAATTAAGGTCACAGAACGGTATACTTAAAAATGGTTAAAATGTCCATTTTTTGTTATGTTTATCATAGAAAAATCAAAGGAAAGAAAACAAGCAATCAGGTTTCTGGCAAGAAACAAAATCCCATCAGTTCAAAGGACTTTAATGAAGGGACTGTTTGCTGAAGAATGGGCATTGTAAGAGCTGGTCCGGTACCAGGGCCCAGAGAGCAGAAAGCCATTACCGCTCTCCTGCCCCAGGCAAAGGGCTGTCTCCATGCTGGAGCCCAGGGAGTGGGCTGTCACAGAGGAGCAGCCTGCTCTCCAGAGCTAAGGTCCTGGAAGAAGGCCGTCCCTGACAGAGGCCCTGTCTGCCAAGGCTGGGAGATGAGGAAGAAGTACCCAGTCCACCCATCTTCAGGCTCTGTCTCTGGGCTGCAACCAGTGCATTCCATTCACTGACCCCAATGGGGAACCAGACAGATGCAGTCCATACATGTCAGCCTGCTTGAGGAAAGAGGGGCAGAGAGGGAATTGGGGTGGGTGAGAGGAGGAAGGACAAGAAACAGCACAACCAGTAGACCAACTCCAGGTCAATGTTGATGCCATCGAATCCTTTCTGACTCCGAGAGACCCCGTGTACTACAGATCTAAACACTGCCCGGTCCTGTACCATGCTCACAGTGGATCTTCTGTTTCAGCCATTGAGGCTGCCACGGTGTCAATTTATCTCATTAAGGGTCTTCCTCTTTTTACTGCCCTGCTACTTCATCATGCAAATAGGAACTCGGGTGTATGAAAAATAATGCATATGTTTATATAGAAGAGACGTTTTAGCTACTTTAGATATTTAAAAGTAGCTACCTCATGGTGGTAGAAGCATAATAACTGCTTTTTATTTCCTACCCTGCAAGGTAATCCGCAAACCCACCAAGAAGAGGTTATACGCTCCAACGACAATTCGAGACCCTGGAACCCTGTAGAGGGTCGCTGGGCATCAGAAATGACTCGACAGCAAGGGGTCCAGATGGGTGAGGGCTATTCTTCAAGCCAACACAATAACTATGTGTGACTTAAAATTTGCCTTGAAGAGACAAATCCTAATCAGAGGTGCATAATTTTAATTTTAACTTTTAAAGGAAATATATACAACTAAGCAGCTCCTTATGGTAACAATTTCTATTTCTGAAATTTCTGCAGAAGCAGGGTCACACCTAGAGTACATTCAAGGTCAAATGAAAGTTGTCTTGGTTCTCAGAGCACTAGTTAGTTTCATGTTATTCTGTCAAACAGTGGGAAAGAAAAATCATCTCATGAGTCACACATGATCTCACAGTTCCAATCTTGTTCATTAGTCTTGTTCATTATTATGAACTTTGTCATGTAGCAAAAACCAATCAGTGATCATCACTTTGTCAAGCCACATTTCTGATCCCAGAGCGGGTGGGATGCACCATCCTTAGTGAGGATCCTTAGGGAGTCAACATGGATTTCCGCTCATGGTGATCCTGGGCGTGTCCGAGGAGAAGGACATACCGTGTGGTTTTCAGTGATCGGTTGCTAGGTCTTTCTTGCCAGGCACCTCTGGATGGCCTTGAACTTCCAACCCTTCAAAGGCCATTAAGGTTTGCCCCACCCAGGGATGCCATCCAAGAATGAACCCCATGGTAACATTTTCCTTCAGAATCCTTTCAACGCAATTACACGGCAATCAGACAGCTCTTTCTGATCACATTTGGTTTTGAAATTATTTTCAGCGCTATTTTATTTAGATGATCTGTTCTACTACATGGTGTCCTTCAGGTTTTAATTTGATAAAGTACAAGGTGAGCCATCGCAAGGAGTGCAGCGATGTTGTCAGTGGTCTGCCTTGGGCCCGGTGGGGTCCACAGCCAGCCTTCCTCCCCTGTTCACAGCACTGTCCTCGGGTTTATTGCCAGCTCACGTTGGATGAGGGCTAAGGGGGAAGCAGCTACTGGTACGACCTCTGAAGAAATGTGTAGTATGTGCAGAATGACAGTGCAAATCTTGGGAATGTCATAGACCAGCTGACAAAGGCAAAACCCCTAAAGCAAATACTTAAACTTGACCAAAGTCCCAATCCATGCCATTGCAGTCGGGGAGAAGCACCGCAGACTCATCAGCTGTGCTGTATAAACCCAGGCGCGCTGTGTAAATTTAGGCACCCGCAGGCTGCCAGGCTATTTAAAGCTAAGGCTGATACAGCGACAACAGATGCACTGCATTTTGCCATCTTCTGAAATCTGAAAATGTAAGTAGTATCCAGATACCAGAGATGAACACTCTCTGAGTTCAGCAATTATACTTGTTAGAGTGGTTTCCTCATCTCCTTATTTATGTAAAAGGCTGCAAGTTAATACATATCAACATTTCAAAAGTATTCACAGACCATTAAAAGAAATCATTTCGTTTAGGATTGGGCTTAGCTAGAAAAAGAAAGGAAGGAAAGAAAGAAAGAAAGAAAGAAGGAAGGAAGGAAGAAAGAAAACAGAATGAAGTAAATGTTTAGTTAGTTTTTTGGTTGTTTTTTTTTTAAAGATTTTCTATCTGAAACTTCTACCTGAAATAGTAGGCAACTCTGATGAACCATAATTAGACTTCATACTCAGATTTCCAGAAACTGAATGTTCACCGTTAGACGCTGTATTACAATGCCCAAAGTAACAAAACTACGTGGAAAAGAAAACGCTATGGAGTGAAGCAAGGCACCATCTTTTCTGCCACACGGTGTTTATAAGAGCGATAACAATTGCTTACGTCAGGACAGTTCTTTTGCAGTTGATTATTAACAAATGCAGGCCCACTGGCACGGTTGGCGTAATGGAAAAAGAATGGAGTCTTCTAACGTATAAACTCAGACCGACTGCTAACTTGTCATGTTCCGTGGTAAGAGCAGGGCGCCTCTGAGCTGCAAGGCACAGTATTGAACAACGGCTCCTTTCTGAGCGCAAATAAAGACAACGTCCACCTACTTTTTAACCCGCACTGAAATCGCGGTGAATCATTTCACCCGTGGGCCAGGCCAGCATCCCGCGGTCTTCTAAGCTTCCTGGTGCGGTGAGCACAGCACCTGGAGGCTTTCTGCGCCCTTGGCGGCCAGATGCTTCTCCTGCACCACCAGAATCCCATCGTGGCAGAGGACCGCCGACAGATCGCCGGTTTCCACGCCGTCCGGCAGCTTGTACTGCCGGGTGAAGCTTCTGGAGACAAAACCGTGCTCATCCATGCGGGCTCCGTGCTGCGCCTTAATCAGCAGCCAGCCCTCGAAGGTCTGAATGATGATGTCCTCGGGGAGGAACTGCACCACGTCCAGCAGAATCTGAAAGCGGCATTGACCTTCCTGCTGCGGCCGCTCGGTCCCCGAGGCCGCCCGGGCTTGTCGCAGGTCCACGATGGCTGGCCCAGGCAGCGCATAGAGAGCGTGGTCCAGCCTGCAGGCTTCCAGCCCTCGGGCTTCGAACTCCTCCTGGTAGCGCACGGGGGAGTCTATGAGGTGCCTCAGAATGACGTTGGCCATGGTGGAAGAGCCAAGGGCACAGGCCTGCTGTCTAATGTCTGTCTGGATCCCCGGGGATGGCTGTTGGTCCCTAGCCCTGCCCAGACACGGCCGCTCACTGAGGCCTGAATCCGGCCAGCGCCCACTGACTCCTGTCTTGCGCTCACGCTGACAATGAGCTGCTATTTATAGAGGGCCCTGCTTGCACTTAGCACGCAGCCCGCACAACTGCAGAGGGAAGGGTGCCCCTCAGGCTGGCGGCTATTATTGGCCTAAGTGTCTGCCGGCTCACCCCAGGAGAATAGGGCAGTTGGCGTCAGAAAGGGTTTCAGTGTTCTGCCCTGGTGAACCGCAAAGATCCTGGGAGAAATTTATCTAGCTGTAATGAATCTTGAATGAAGATACACACACACACACACACACACACAAACTCGCCTGCCCGCGCATTCAATTTCAAGTATTCATTAAGTCTCAGACCTTATACATTTGGCTTTTATTTCGTCTTTTACTCTTTCCTACTTAAGGGACACTGGAGTGACTCATCTGGGTTGATTTACACGTGACTCATCAAAAAATGGAGGCTGGATGACTAAGCTGGATACGGTTAAGTGTCAGACCTCAGATGGGGACTGCCTGGGGAGAGAAGCATCATGCGATCTTAGTCGTGTCAATAAAGCCCCCAGGGAGAGAACGGCAGAATTTTAAACGATTTGACATGAAAGCCCAGAAAAGTAATGATTTATCTAGTCACCATTGTATCAACTAAAATGCACTTTACATCAGAAGCCAATTGAAAAAGAAGGAGGCCGGTCTTTATCCATTCTATAGAAGGATCCCCAAAATATATGAAGCCAAAACAGGTAAAGAAAAAATAGAACAGTATATACTATGCTAATTATGTTTTTAAAAAGTAGATCTTTGCTTCTATGAATTGAATCTCTTTGAAAGATACTTCTGGGGACAGGGGTTGCCTTCAACGAGGGTAATGGGGCCACTGGGAGGCAGGGGTTGAAGGGAACATATTTCACTTTCAATAATTTTATTGGACCGTGCATATGCAATGCGTGTATGCATTAAAAGGTTTAAAATATGGAAAACAACCTCTCTTATTCCTATGACATATGTTTATATATGTGTGTATTTATATATACATAGATATATGGAAAACATATTTTCCAATATAGAGACACTCTCTGTGTGTGATAGTTTCTAGAGCGGGTAGACTCACCAAAATATTTCTTTCAACAACCCATGCCTCTTATGTTCTTAGAGGGCCAGAAAACTGTGTTAAAATCATTGGAAAATCAGAAAACAGAAAGAAACAAAACTTCCTTGGGCTTCTTTTCCTTACTTAAAAAAAGAAAAGAAAACAAGTTTTGTGCACACTTTGGTGTCTGCTTAGGAAGAAGCTCTAGCAATGCGGTTCACACTCAGCTTTTTGGCCTGCTGGTGGCCCTCGGGAGAAAGAGAGTCTTTCAGTCGTGCCAATGTCCTTTGGGCTATAACATGCTTAGGGACATATCCACCAGGGCTGCTTTGAGGGGCAAGTCAAGAACTGCACCTACGCCCTGTGGTAAGAAAGTTATAGGATGTTAACTCGCTGCCTGGCAGTTAGTGCTGACCCATAGTGACCCCCCCTGTGGGTTTCCTAGACCGTCACAGTTACGCTCATAGAAAGATATTTAAAGGAAGCCTGGTAGCACTGTGAGTTAGACTGCTGACCACAAGGTTGGCAGTTCAAGCCCATCAGCTTCTCTCTGGGAGAGAGAGGAGGCCATCTGCTCCTGTAAAGATTTAGTCACGGAAATCCTCTATAGGATCCCTATGAGGCAGAATTGACTTGGTGGCAGTGCGTTTGGTTTGGTTTGGTAGGCTATTTAGATGCTAGAAACAGGCTGCTGGGGCAGATAAAAAAAATAAATAAGAAAACATCTCTTACCTCCAGCGATCTCTGAAACAGACTATGGGACCGGAGCCGAATGATCTGTTTCCATGTTGGATCATGACAGAGAGTGGGAAGGAAAAATGAGCATCTACATTTCTACACAGCTGTCGAGACTCCAACTTCTATTACTTTTTCCAAACAGCTATTTAACTTTAATAGTAAACCGTAACTACCTCCCCCATCATCATCCACTATCTGGATGCTTTCTCGTTCTGGAGCCCCGACCAGGCTTCCAAACTGGTCCCTTGTCCCTACTCTTGCTCCACCGTGCACCCACCCCCACCCCATATTGTAGCTAGAATAGTTATTCTAAAGCATCCTGTCACTCCCCAGGTGAAAAGCCCCATTCGGAAGCTTCTCATTGCAACCAGAGGAAATCCAAACTCCTTACTACAGTCCTCTAAGACCTGTTGTCTAACCCATGCGAACTTCTCCTCCTCACTCTGTGCCTCAGCCACACGGGCCTCCTTTCTGCTGATTAAATGTTCCAAGTTTCTTTCCTTCTTAAGCCCTTTGCGCTTGGGGTTTCTCTAGCTTTGAAAGCTCGTGCTTGAAAAGTCTTCTCTAGGTCGCCTCTTTGCTGTCTCTCCGATTTCAAGTCAAATGTTACTTCTTCAGGGGTGTTAGATTCTTCTTTAGCCAGATTCCCTGGCCATGCAGCTAAATGCCTCTTCCTGTCATGCTGTGGCAATGCCATAGTTTATCTTCATAGGCATTCTCAGCACCCAAAATTACCTTAACAATGGATTTACATTCCAGTTGGAGAAGGCAAATAAAAGCTGGGGGTTGTTATTGTTGTAAGGTCCCGTTGAGTCAGGGCCTGCCCATAACGACCCTTTGCCCCACAGAAGGAAACAGCACAAGGTTCAATGCCATCTCACGATTGTTCCTGCGCTTGAGCCCACTGATGTAGCTAGCCCCTGTGTCAATCCATGCTGCTGAGGGCCTGCCTCCCTGTCGCTGCCCCTCCAATTGACCGAGCATGTTGTCTGAGTGTTAGAAGAGGCCTGCCTGTGGGCTCAGCCCAGAAGACACTGTCCTGATTGAACAAAGGTACCGTGATGATATCTCACATGAATTATAACCTGTTAACTTCCTTATTCCTTAATAAACCTTAATAATTTCCTTAATAAACCCTTTAATAATGAATATTGTCTGTGAAGTATTACAGTGGATTTTAGAATGCACCTGGAAAGTGGAGAGGGCCTTGGGAGAGATGGTTAGAGGGTAGGGGCATGTCTGACCTCTGGTAACTCGGCTTGGAAGGCAGAGGACAGATGTGGTCCCAAGCATATTTTTTTACATACCTGGAGGTCAAAAAGTGGTCAAAACGTGGGATGGGGTAAGATATGATAAAATAATAATAAATTATAAATTATCGGGGGTTCGGGGGGGGGAGCGGGGAGGGAGAGGGAAAAATGAGCTGAAACAGGGGCTCAAGTGGAAAGTGGGTGTCGTAAGAATGATGAAGTCAACATATGTACTAAAGTGCTGGACTCAGATGACGTATGTACAGATTGTGATGAGTTGTATGAGCCCCTAATAAAATAATTATTTAAAAAAAAAGTCACTGCTATCGAGCTGATTCTGATTCATCGCAATCATGCAGGATTGGGTAGAACTGTCCCTGTGAATTTTTGAGACTCTATGGCCGTAGAACTCGTGGTTAGCATGCTAGCTCATAACCAATATGCAACCACGCTACTTGCTAAAGGAGGGAGTCAGTGAAAAGTAGAAAAGACCGTGAGGAAGATGGATTGACACAGTGGATGTAGCAATGTGTTCAAACACAGGAACTGTCGAGAGGATGGTGCAGAACCAGTCGCTGTGTTGTTCTGTTTTCGTAATTGCTAAGAGTCAGAACTGACTCAACAGCATTAGCTAATGGACCAGATTTGTGTGTCTCATTTCAAAGTAAATGAATTTTCAGAAGTTTTTTGAAAACTCATATAAATATAATAGGAAAATTAAATTAGGATGTTGCCTACTGGGGAAAAAAAATTCATTTTAGGTTCAATATGAGTTTAAAAGACAAAATTAGTTTCACACATTCTAAGTAATCAGCCTTAAAAGTAAGCTTTTTGGAAAAGGAGTTGCATTTTTATCATATCATCATACAATGTGTTTATTTCTAAAAATGTAAAGTTATATAGGTTAAAACAAGGTGTTAGCCTTCTAGGTCTTCAAGTTACTCATCTAAATTTGAATATCTTATGACAAATGAATTGTTAGTTTTTTGTATCGATTCATTCTGAGCTGTGTGAGTTGGTTATTGTTACAAGTGTATTGTAAATTGGAAAAAAGTAGAGATGAAATGCTTCAGATGGAAAAATTCTGTTGAACAGAGATGAGCAGTTTAATACTATCTCTGATACTTTGTCTTTTTTCCTTTTCTTTATGGATTATGCTTTGTTTTAAAAAGAAAAAAAATAATTTGTGAAGGAAGTGAAATTGGTGTAACAATGTACTTTTCACGAGGTACTAGAAATTTACCAGACCAATCATTCTTTAACCATGTGTAGCCATAAACGTACACCATTGTGTAATGTGGATGAAATCAATACAAACTGAGGTTAGCTTGGAGAAAATAGAAGGATGATTATTTTAATGACTGGCAATATTATTGAATCTCGTTATTTAGTTAAGCTTGACACCAACCATTAGATTCTATTATGGTATTTGTCACATGAAATATTTAGAAATATGTAATTTTATTATCAAATCATTGTAATCCTATAAAGATCCAGCAATAGGAAACTAATATAGGGCATATAGTGAAAGATGTTGTGAATAGAAAGAGTGTATTTGAATCTACTTAATCCATTGCTTTTAAATGCTTTACTGAAATTTTTACTCTGATTTTCTAAAAAATATCAGCATAAATAAAAATATTTAGACCATCAAAAAAAAAGTAGTCAAAAGCGGTCAAAAGACCACCCATGAAAATTGGTAGATACACGAAATATATGTGGAAGGAAAAAGAAATCAATTTATTTTAATGATATCATTATTTCATAACCCTCAATGCCCCTTGGCCATCCTCCTGTGTGTTGCCATAAGACCTGTTATTGCTCCAAAGGAGAGATCCCACACTCGGTCTCCTGAGGCCTCTTTTATCTTCCCAGTCTCCCTCCCCCAGTTGAGGGAGCTTCACCTAACACTTTCTACAGACACGCCCGACAGCCCAGAGACGCGGACCCTGTTCTTCACGTCCCACCTGGATTCGCTGTTTCTTCCCTTATCCTCTGGCTTTTAGTCAACCAGTTATTCCCTTTTTCGATGTTCTTCGGTCTCTCCTGGTTCTCCACCTCCTCTCAACCATCTCCTGGATCTTTGTAGAACAAAACTGACTGACCTCGTATGACCTTCAAGCTGGTGTTTCTTTCCTCCTAGATCCCGGTTTCTAGAACTGTCATCTGTGTCCAGTGTTTACTCGACAGGCTGTTGGTCTTGATTTCAGTCCACCTGCCATTGACTGCCCTTGCTGAGTCAAAGACACTCCGGAATTCAGACTTTAATTCTTATTTTCTTGGGCCTCTTTAACATTTCACATAAGCCACTCATCAGAAAAGAATACTGATTTCTCTCCCAAGAGACACATCAGAATTTTGTCTTATTTTAGTCCAGGCTCTCTCAATATGAGTGACATTGTCCCCAAAGGAACAAAAACTGGTTCTTAGGGAACAAAAAATCCTCAGTATATAAACAGATATTAGTATGTAGATCATGTTAAATTTTCTTGACGGGAAAAGCAGAGGCAAGGCTATGGGGCCCAACTTTTAATGATGGATTCTCTAATATAATAACAAACGTATGAACTGCAAAGGCCAAATCCATGGGACATCATGAAACGTTATTTGGTTAGCGAAAAACGTTACCCCCCAAAGTGAAAAGACAACCTACCAACCTACCTTGCTCCTAAAGGTACAGGAGCTAAGGCAAATGCAAGAACTGGTGATGTCAAAGAGATGAACAGAAAATTTCAAAGGGCATCTTGAGAAAGCAAATTAAAATATTGTAATGAAATGTGCAAAGATCTAGTAAGTTAGAAAAACAAAAAGAGATGAACATGCTCAGCATATCTTAAAGAACTCAAAAAAAAATTCAAGCCTAGAATTGCACTATCGAAAGATTCTATGAACAAAATATTGAATGATGCAGGAAGCCTCAAAAGAAGAGGGGAAGCATACACAGAGTCACTGTACCAAAAAGAACTATTTAGTGTTCCACCATTTCAGGATAGCGCATACAAGCAAGAACCACTGGTATTGAAGGAAGAAGTTCAAGAGGCTCCAGAAATTGTTGGCGTACCAATTGAAGTGTTTCAATAAACTGATGAAGCACTGGAAGCACTTACTAGGAGTCTCTGCCAGGAAATTTGGAAGACAGCTACTTGGCCAACTGATTGAAAGAGATCCATATTTGTATCCATTCTAAAGAGAGGTTACTCAACAGAATCCTAAAATCATGGAACAATATCATTGCTATGACAGGCAAGTACATTTTTGCTGAAGATCATCCAACAATAGTTGCAGCCGTCCATTAACAGGGAGCTGCAGAGGTTCAGGCTGGATTCAGAAGAGGATGTGGAACAAGAAGTATCATTGCTGATGTCAGATGGATCTTGGCTCAAAGCAGAAAATACCAGGAAGAATGTTTATTTGTGTTTCATTGACTATGCCGAGGCATTTGACTGGATCATAATAAACGATGGGCATCCTTGAGAAGAAGAGGAATTCCAGAAACTTCATTGTGCTCATGCAGAACTTGTCCATAGATCGAGGCAGTTGTGTGAACAGAGCAATGGAGCACTGCACAGTCAAAAATCAGGAAAGGTGTGCATCAGGGTTGTGTTCTCCCACCGTACTTATTCAATCGGAATACTCAGAAAATCATGAGAGAAGAAGAACGTGGCATCAGGTTTGGAGACAGGCTTATTAACATCCTGTGATATGCAGATGATATGACCTTGCTTACTGCAAGTAAAGAGGATTTGATGCAATTGCTGATGAAGATCAAGGATTACAGCCTTCCAGTTGGAATTCTAACTCAATGTAAAACAGACTAAAATCCTCACAACTTGACCAAGAGGTAACATCATGATAAATGGAGAAAAGGCTGAAGTTGTCAAGGATTTTTGTTTGTTTGTTTTTGGTCTTGCTTGGATCCACATATCAATTCCCCTGGAAGCAACAGTCAAGCCATCAAAAGATGTTGCATTAAGTAATTCTGCTGCACAAGATCTCTTTAAAGCATTGTCATTCTGTCCCAACAAAAGTGACTTTTACAACTCATCATGATCTCGTCTTTTCTCACCTCTCCAGATTCATTTTATCCACCTCTTACTATCTGGACTTCACTAGATGGACTAAACAGGAAGCAAATTAACTATATGTGAGGAGCCCTGGTGGCATTACACATTAGGCTGCTGACCTCAAAGCCAGCAGTTCAAAATCGCCAGCCACTCCATAAGAGAAAGATAAGGCTCTCTTCCTCTCTCTCTCACAGACAGTTACAGTCTCGGACACTCAGAGGGGCAGTTCTACTCTGACTTACAAGGTTGCTGTGAGACGGTATTGACTCGATGGCAGTGAGGTTTTTGGTTTTTGGTGGAAAGAGATGATGGAGAAGCACAGTATCCTCGCCAACGCAAGGGCAGGTACTGTCTGTGGAACAGACCATCAATTAATTACTCACATGTAAGTTCATGTTGAAGTTAAAATGAAAACAAGTCTTACACAGCCAAACTATGACGTGGTGAATCCCACCTGATTTCAAAGACCATCTCAAGAGTAGACTTGACTCATTAAAGACTAATGACCAAAGACCAGATGTGCTGTGGGGTGCCATCACACATGAAGAAAACAGCAGGCCATTATAAACAAAGACCAAAGTGGCTCAGAAGAGACTCTGGAACTTTCTCTTATATGTAGCTTAGCTAAAGTAAATGGGGAAAAAAATAATGACGTGAAAGAGTTGAACAGAAAATTTCGAAGGACAACTTGAGACGGCAAAGTAAACAGCTGTCATGAGGTGTGCAAAGACCAAGAGAGAGAAAGCCAAAATAGGAGAACTCACTCAGCATATCTCAAGCTGAAAGAACTGAAGAAAAAATTCAAGCCTCGTATTGCAATATTGAAAGATTCTATGGACTAAATATTGAATGATGCAGGAAACACCATAAGAAAATGAAAAAAATACACAGAGTCACTGTACCAAGAAGAACTAGTGAACCTTCAACCATTTCATGAGGCAGCATGTGAGCAAGAGCAAATGGCGTTAAAGAACTCCAAACTGCACTGAAGACATGTGACCCTAGTCAACTTCTCAAAATGATTCCAGAAACCCTCTAGATTGACTTTACGGCCCACAATGTTGTCCCCGTTGACAGATTGCGAGACACTTAGTTTCGTACCATACTAAGTGAAGTCGTTTCTCCTCTGTCTGGGGTAACACGCCTCTGCAGAGCGACTCTGATGGGGTCCTCTGGGGTTTTATTCTGGTTGTGATGAAACATTGAGCAGGTAGGAAAGGAAGAAGCGGAATGGGACCAAGCAACAAAGCAGATTATGCCAAATGTCAAAGAGCTGAAGGAAGATAAAATAGAAGTGTAGATTTAGCATCAAGGATGGCTTGTACCTAAATGGGGGAAAGGTCATTGATAAAGTAGGGGAAAAAGTGATGCTCCAGTTTGTTTGTAATAAACATCGCATTTAGGTTACGATTTCAATGAGCTGAATTTGAGAGGATATGAAGAATTAACTAGAGATTGGCAGAAAGTCTAGAAGGTTTGTTTCTTTCAACAAGATTTTTAAAAATCAAATTTTCGTCTGATGGAAAGGAGAGAACTGGGTATTCTAACTAGGGCTGATGAAGTCTGAGAAGTGAGGTGGTTCCTATCTTGTTAAGTGTTTATTAAACACCCTCAAGCCGTCAGGAAGTTTCTGTTCAACACTAGGGCCTATTATCAACTAGGGGTAATTAAGGAAGAGACTGTACCCATGTTTGGGGAAAATCAGAGCAGAGGACCTCAGAGCTGTCTGGAGAAGTAATAGTGAGAGAGCCAGGAATGATAGCAGTCTAGGGGGGAAAGCGTAAAAAGACAACCAAGCTTGTCTATATACATGCGCACCAGGGAATCCCTCAAATATTTGAGGATAGATTTGGCGAGACCTTGCGGCAAGTTTGCAGATGAGAACCAACTCTGAAATAATAGACTTATGCATGCTAATAAGCTTGGACTTTAAATAGACACAATATTAAGCACAAATAAATTTTAATAGATTTTAGTGGATGTAGGAAGTAATCTCCCTATGATGTGCTGCTTTGATCAAATATTTGCCATCATTGATGGTTTTCTCATATGAAAACTGTTGTGATTAGACAATCTAATTGGAGTGATTTTTTTTTCTAAAGTTACATTCTTAGGATTCACACTCCCACCCCCCC
>NW_022111373.1:98936296-98941940 GCF_000313985.2 Echinops telfairi
CCCACATACTCCAAATTCTTTGGCCTGGAATTCATTTTCCACCAATAAGACTATATCTTCTTGCCCAATTACACTGCTATCCTCCAAATATTTCCTTTTCTGTTTTTTCTCCAAATATTTCTTTCACTTCTCTGTCTCCTTGTCTTTTTCTTCTGTTATTTCTTTCTATTGGGATGCTACAGTAGGCTAAATAATGTCCTCCCAAAAGATAGCTACAGTTTAAGCCATGAAATCTTTAAATATTACTTCATATGGCAATGCATTTAGGGTTGTGATTAAAGAAAGGATTTTGAGATGAGATTATCCTGAATGATCTAAATAGGCCCTAAATAAGCATCCTTATAAGAAAGAAGCACAGAGGAGAAGGTGCTGTGACAATCGAGCCAAGAGATATATAAAGGTAACGAACTTGAAGATTAGAATCATGAGACCACAAGCCAAGAAATACTGCCACCATAGAACCTGGAAGAAGAAACAATGGAGGAAGTGAGACCCTGTCAGCTGCTTGGTTTCCATCTAGGGAGACGGAGGTTAGACTTCTGGCCTACCGCATGGTGAGAGTATACATTTCTGTTGTTTTGAGTCACCAAGTGTTTGACACGATGTTGAAGCAACCATAAGAAACAAATATGGATACATTCATCCTCACTTCTCCTTTGATGCTAAATCTCTCCTTCTTTGAACCTGAACTCAAGCTCCCTTTTTCCCCTTGTAGATGCACCACATCATTTCAGCTGAAAGCCTTTCTTCGGAACTGTCTGGCATGACGTTCACCTGGCACCTTATTGATCAATTCACAGAGCTCATGTGATGCCTTGCTAAACAAAGAGTCATAGGGACACAATGGTTACGAGCCTGGCCGCTAACCAAAAGGTTGGTCGTTTGAATCCACCAAGCACCTCTGTGGAAGCAAGACCAGGGGATCTCCTATAAATATCACAGCCTAATTAAAAACCAAAAACCGAAACCCTGTAGGGCAGTTCTATCCTATGACATAGAGTCACGCTGAGTCCAGATCCACTCAATGGTACCTGATGATCAGCAAGATCTCAAATCTGTGACTCATGGGAGATAGCATAGGTATTCAAGGATAACTGAAGGAGAAAAACTTTGAAAGATTCTTCTGCTAGTTAAATTGTGGTCATGAAGCTTCAGGCCCATTAACTCTGAAGGGACCATTGATGTCTCCCGATGGGAGTCTGCTATCTCACTGGAGTCAGGTTTAACTGGCTTTGCTTAGGGGGTAAGGAGCCCTCATAGCATGGGGGGGGGTTACGTTCTTGGGTACTAACTCCAACTTTCAAGTTTCAAATCCACCAATTGCTTCATGAGGGTTGGGGGGGGGGGGGGCGGGGAGCCAGTAGATAAAGCTGTGAACTTCTATAAAGATGTGCAGTCTCACAGTCTCAGTAACCCTAAGGAGACAGGAACACTACCCAATCTGGTCACTGTAAGTTGGAATCGACTCAAGGACTGAAGGTTTGGGGTTACAGGGCAGCACACCAGAAACTAGGTGTTAGCATTTGGGACAAGCCTTTGGAGAATTGCTGGGCCAAAAAAATAGACAAAGGAATGACATGTTAGTCTCATCATCTGTGCTTTGCTGTGCCTGGGCCCTTGCTGCTGGATTCCCCAATGAACCCCATACTCCCCATACAGCCTTACTCCTGTTCTGGAGTTAAACATAACCAAAGCAAGCAACTCATCAAACAGCCTCAGCCAACATTAGGGAGACCTGAGATAAAGCCACATTTCCCAGATCACATAGCACTGCGATAACAATGCTATTCCATCTCCAAATCAGTCCTCTCTTCTCCCAAGGATGCTAATGAGCTTAAATTTTGTTCTGACCAAAAAGCATTCCCTGGATACAGCCATGTGCTTTGTGATCAAGAAATTGAAGCACTTGTGGTGGTCTTGCCAAATCTCTCAGTAGGCTAGATTCTGTAAGCTAAACAACTAGCTATTTGGGGTCTATTACACATGCTCATCTTTGCCTTCGGCTAATTTTTAGAATCCTCATGAAAGAACACGTAAGCTAGGACTCGCCGTCGAGTCAATGTCGGCTCATGGCAACCCTACACAACAGATTAGAACGACCCCTGTGGGTTAACAAGACTGTCACCCTTGACGGGAGTAGAAAGCTTTGTGTTTCTCCCTCAGAGTGGCTGGTGGTTTCAAACTGCCAACCTTGTGGTTAGCAGCCTAAAGCCTAATCATTATGCCACCAAGGCTCCTTGTAAAACTAATATGCCAAGGAAATATTGGTTATTGAGACCAGGATGGCATTTACATGAAATAAAGTGCGAAAGCGAGGACACAGAAGGCTTCCGGCTCTCTCACAGCATGTTTGGTGCAAGGTTTTTTCTTCTAGAATAAGACCAAGAAGCACCTGTGTCTGGCCCATTCTCTATGAACAGAAATGACTTCTGTTGCCCTTTAAATTTGCTAGGGAACAAAGAAAGAAGAAATGCATGACATGTTAGTTTCAGACTGGGAAGCATCAGAGGTCTCCTCTGGGTCTGTACTGATGTGTGAAATTAAATCCAGATGTGGTCAGAAAGGGAAGCCAGGAAGGGATTCATTTTTGTAATGTGCCGTCCGCCCTCTGGTGGAAGAGACTGGAATTTCACTGCTGGAAGACAACAAATGCTAAACAAGCAATGATTCCTCTGGCTGTCTGATAACATTTCCTAATTAGACACTTGTTTTTAACCTGCTACGGGGACTTTAGACTCTGTTCTTTCTTTCGAGGCTCCCAACATCCCTCATAGGCCACACCCGAAGGACTCCATGTGGAAACCCCACTAAGTGAACTGGCCTCTACCTCAAACTCCCCTGTAGCCCTTGGACTCAAGGCTGAAGCTCCCAAGTGGGAGAAGAAGCAGGTGACCACTATCGAAAGGGCATAGAACTGGTGGTCATTGGACTTTTGATTCGGATCTCTTGCCTGAGGGTGCCCCATGCATGGTGGACTGGGACTGCCATATAGTTACTGTTTTAATGCCCCCCTTGCTTCATTACATCATGTATTAATCTGGTAGGCTCTAGTGAATGAACGCTATAGAGGGTTTTGTCCTATTGCCAATCCCCATTGTTTGTGTAAATAGTGTCCAGTTACTTAAAAGTTTAATCTGTTCAAGTCCACATTTATGCACTGTGGCTTTGTAGCTGGCCTATACTTGTATGATTTCTTTATCTCAATAGTGTTTTAAATTCTATCCCATTGGATAAATGAATGACCCTGTCAATAAAATTACCATGTGCCCCAGAAGGAGGATTTATAATATTCTCTACCATAAAATGATAACGTCTCTAAGGTGAACCAGAGATCTATACAAACCATAGATATATGAATATATTTTGGGGGGCTCATGCATAATTCTAGCCCCAACCAAAGAACAATAAGTTCTTATAACATAGCACTGCTTGATGCTCCCCCTCATGAATAGATCACTGAAGATATGGGGGCAAAATGTGGTGAAGAAACCAGATGGCGCTCAGCTATCAAAAAGAACAGAATCTGGAGTCTTTTTGTAATGACAAGGTAGTCATACAAGTAAGACCTCACAACATTTGTTTAGAGCTGGATAAGCAGACATAGCCATTACAATCACAGTGTTTGCTCAGTGGTTAGAGTTCGTCTTCAGCTTTCATTATTTTACTACTTATGACAAGTCTGAGGAGGAAGGCTTGTCCTTGACTTGAACTCACAAGAAATCCCTCCTAGTTAGGGTCCAAAGTAGTGGTGGGAGAGAATCTGGGGTCTTAAGGGCTTGTCTTCCAACAAGCAGCCATCTACATGAGCATCACCTACGTCCGCATGGAAAAAACATACCAGCCTGTGTGATCCAAGGACTGTAAATCATGAAATCCAAATCTGAAGGAGGGAATGGTATCAGAGCTTGAATTGTGAACACCTGATTTTCAGAAAACTATAAATGACAATGGAAGCCCCAACTCTATTTCCAGGGTCTATACACATGGATTAAGCCTCCACTGGAACCCCTCTGACCAAAGTCAAGGGATGTGGATAGCCTTGTTCAGAGACCATGGTAAAGTTGATTATGATGATGTACTTAAGTTATAATGTAATGCCTTATCATTTGATCTCCCTTTGGACCTATTTTTAAGTTGTGTCTGTTTTAGAAAACATGAAGGGGAAATACATATAGATTAAGCCTCTAGTGAATCAATTTGACCATACACCAGGGATGTGAATCGCCTTGCAGAGTGTAATGGTTGAAGCTGTAGTTAGGTTAAAATTGAACAACTTATCATCTGATCTTCTTCCTTTTTAAATTTTTTGCGTTGTTAATATTTTTTGCTTTCTTTTTATTGGGGTTTTCTCTGTTTCATTTTGCTATTGTTGCTGTTTTATATATTTTCCTGTATATTAAATTCCAGATGGATAAATCTATAGAGACAGTAACTGGATTAATTGCTTCTGGGGGCATGGCCAGGGAAGTTTGGGGAAGTGGGAAGTTAATAACAATGAGCACCATAAAGAAGAAAATGTTTGAAAATTGATTGTGGTGATGGCTGTACAAATCTTTTAAATCTGATTGAGCTATTGAATTATATAATATATGAATTATATAGTAATAAAATGGACTTTAAAAAGCAAGAAAAAAAGAACTATTTCCCCATCCACTGAATTCATTTCACTCTTTGGTCTAACCCTTGAAGATTTGAGAACACTTGTCAGTATGTGTGTGTGTCTGTGTGTCTGTGTGTCCATGCACACGCGAGGACCGTGCGCACGCACATGCATACATGTGTTTCAATGGGAACTTTTAGAGCCTTGCTTTCAGATTGAAAACAGCCAAGTGTTCAAACCAATCCTGGGCCTTCACTATTAAATCTGAGAAGGTACCATAGTGGTGTGACCACAGACAGGTTTTAAGGACACGTTGGTGTCCATCATCCCGTTGATTCCAACTCAGCCAATCCATGGAAGGGACAGAGTAGAAGTTTAGCAGAGGGTCACCTTTACAGAGCAGCCACGAGAAGCACTAGATGGGGCAGAGTGGAGTGGCAGTTTGAAAGGCCGAGCTTTGGGTTTGCAGCCCAAGGCTTAACTCCTTGAGAGACACAGAGAAATAAATTTGAGTTCTCATCCCGTCTGCCTGAAGCACAATGTCTCAACGCCTTAATTTCTTATTCTCCAATAACTTCAGAAGAGTATCAAACCTGGCACGTAAGGGTTAGATAAATAGTAAGTATTATTAGTTGCAGCACGCAAGAGAAGGAACACTCTTTGACAGAAAGCTGACTCGTTTCAACTCAGTTGTGGCTACTTTTTAAAAGGTTAGCATATAGCATTGCCCATATTTCTTTAAACATTAACCAAGGGCTTGGCAAATAGATGATGTTACTGGAACTGGTGCAAGCCACTAACTCTAGGTGCGTAAGGCCAGTCCGAGCCAGACTCGGGGAAGGAATGTGCTACAGCTTCTCAGTCTCGCTGAGACATCTTTATCAGCTCCGATCACATCGTTTTCCTTTTCCACATTTTCTTTGAAGCCCTTTAGTGATGTGAACATGACTTTTAAGCTTCTGAACTACTAAGCCTGAGAATTTCCAACTTGTTTTTTAACCCGAGGGAAATTCCAAAGAAATACTGTTTTCCTACTTAGTGCAG
>NW_022111373.1:98942054-98950377 GCF_000313985.2 Echinops telfairi
AACATAGCTTTAGCCAAGAGGTCAGATAAGGATGTCAGATTAAAGAAAATGCAGAATTGGGCAGTATCGGGGTAGCCGTCAGTATGAAGGACCAACAATCTAACTTTGTAAACCTGGGCCGATCATTGTACCCTGTTACGAGTGTCAGCTGAAAATCACGCAAGGGGTGGACTAAAATTATAGCGTTGCCTTTAAGTTTTGTTTTTGCTTTTTAAGATAAAAATTAAGAAAAGAGGAAAGGGAAAGAAATGAGAATAGAAAAATCCCTGGGGGACTCTCTCGATGGTAGCTGCTCCCTTGTCTGCATCCACCCTGACTCCCGGCCCGCTCTTGGACAACAGAACTACACCACTCCCAGTCCTGCGCCTTCCGATGAAGGGTTGGGGGTCAAGCCATTGTGGTTTATAAGCTACGGATTGGTCATTGGAAGTATATAGCCAGGCCTTTCTTTTTAGTCTGTCTTAATCTGGAAACTCCACTGAAACTTGTTCCATATCATAGAACATGCAAGTCTCTCCTGGTAGTTCATTTGACGTGCATTTTCTGGGAATCAAACTTGGCTGTCCAACGAGAATTCTAACACAGGAAGGCAAGAATTCGAACACTGAACCACTGACCGCAGTCTGCCAAGGTGTTCGCCACAGCACTCTCGTTTCCCCTTGTGCAACCGCACCCCGACCCGAAAACCTGCTTTCCATACATTTCCTGATGTCATTGAGCACAGCCCTGTGTGAAGACTAACCTTTGGCAAGAAGGTAGAAGCTTCAGAAGCACATTTGTAAACTGTGAACTCTACCATCATCTTTGGGGCTAACTAACAGGAGAAACAGGATTTGTCCTCAGGATGTTGTAGGAACGATTCCTATCATGTATCTTAGTCCACAAACTCTGCAAAACCCTGTCCAATCTGCCCTTGTCTGAAAGTTTGATCCAATGGCACTTGCTGACCTTACAAGGCCCTGTGAGTGAACCACAGTGGACACCTGATCATTCCTGAACTGGTGAGGATTCAGAGATATTAATTACTCTGCCACGAAGGTGTCCTTTAAACTGGGGTGTCTATGGCGTTGAAGTGGCTATTTTCTACCATCTGGCGGTCAAAGCAGGGAAGGCCAGCCTTGGTGCCTGCCTAGTTCTCCTTTCTGCGGAAAACTGCCTGACCCGTCCCGCAGGTCATCAAACAACGTGGATACCTGAAAAAGGGACTGGGAATGAAGAGGGGCAAGAGACGTGAGAAATGGAGGCAAGACAGCAGTCTGATCAAGCCTCATTTTATTGAACAGAAGGCAGAGGCTTAAATACCCAATGGTGGGCGGGTAACATTACATCATATGCTAATAAAGTGTAACAGGTAGTATCCAATAATCACGCAGCTACCAAATATGGAAGAAATGGCAGGCATCAGTCCTCAAACAGGTCCGCATGCAAATGAGGTGCACTTGGATGCCTGGCGGAGGTGTCCAATGAGCGTGGCGGCTGCCTGCCACCGAGCACCAATCATCACAAAGGTCAAACTCAGGCAGAACAATAGGCCAGGGAACATCCGGGAATGGGAAGCTTAAAGACAGCGGACGGGCAGGCCATGGGCTGAGGGATGTGCAGACTCCCACAACTCCGAAGCAGGAGGTCTCACAGCCTCCAAGACAATGGCTGGTTTAGAACTGGAAATTTCCCAGAAACCAGAATGTTTCTGAGAGCCGACTTCTTAGTCACTTTCTGCCTTTGTGTTCTGGAAAACCACATTTGACTCCTTTGGTTCAAAATCTCTCTATCTTCGGAGCTGGTCTGGGTAGGGTCCTCTTGTTGCCTTAACTGCCACAAAATCAATTCAGACGCATTGTGACGCCAAGCACAACATGTCAGAACAGCGGCCAGTCTTGCGTCAGCCTCACAAAAATTACTGTTTGAGCCCACTGTTGCAATAACTGTGTCAATCCACCGTGTGGAGGGTCTTCCTCTTTTGTACTGACCCTGTCCTTGACCAAGCATGGTGCCCTTCTCTAGTGACCGATCCTTCCAGATTACATGGCCAAAGTATCTCACCGTCTTTGCCTTAAGAAGCATTCTAGCTGGAAATCTTCCAGGACGGATCTGTTTGTTCTCTTGGCAGTCCTCCGTAATTCCAATATTCTTCACTAACACTCCCATCCAAATGCATCACTGTCTTCCTTATTCAGCATCCACCTTTAAGATGCATGCGAGGTCATGGAACACACTCTTGAGTCAGGTTTTCTGTTAGCCTTTGGAAAAGGCGACAAAAGAACTTTGAAAAACTTATGCCCAGGTTCATGACCCTCTGAGTTCATACCTTGAAGGAATAACCCGTTGGGATAGTTGAAGGCAAAGTTGAAGATAGAAGGTCCTTCAAATCCATTGGGCATTTCTCATGCTGTCTTTCTGGCTTTGAAGAGTCCTAAAGAAACATCAAACAGCAACTAAGACCTAATAACTCAAAACGAAAAAATATTTGAACTTCAAATATTTTATAGTGGCATCTTATAGTCTAGACTCTGAGGATTAGTGTGGAGCTGCAGGACTGTCCTTCAGAGGCCTCTGTAGGAAGAATGAAGGCTCGCACAGCTGATGCTGTAGCTCCCATGTTCATACCCACCCTGAACTTGAACCCACAGTCCCGACCTCTGGAGAGGCAAGATTGCATGCGTTCAAATCTTAGCTCCACTCCTTGCCTGGACAAGTTACTACATACCCACTTCATAGCGGCCTTTTAAAATCAAGAGATCATACATATATGGAGCATCTGGTATGTACCAGATATTGTCCTAAGCCCTTTCCTATAAAAATAAAACTTTACAATAAATAAAGTGTGTTAGCTTATTGCTCACAGCAGAAAAACAGAAACTCGGAAGGTTCGGCGTACAGGCGTGAGCAGCTCATGCTCGATCCTTCCATTGTAAGAATTGTCAGCAATCGATAGAGTCTACGCTAGCAATCGGCCTCCTGCAGCGATCCCTTAGAAGCAGTCAAAGAGAAGAGCAAGCCCAGTGGTTGATTTACCACTCCATGTGTAAGACTCTGGGGTCCTCACTGAAGGCTATTCTGATGATGCCTTTTTTCTGAGTCACAAACCAAAATGTACACCATCTCATGACAAACGTGTAGCCTTCATAAACTGAGGAATGCAAACCCAACAGAACTCTCCCTCTGAGTGAAACATGATATTGGAATGCTATCCCACAGGAAATAACTCGTGGTTGTTTCTTTCCATTCCTTCCAGCGAACATTAACTTTGCTAGGTTGTCCTATAGTGTTACAACGATCCAGCCATCTCCTTAAGTACCTCCTCAAGATCACATCTTGGCAGTCACTGCATGCTTTTATGAAATGTAGTACATTTATTTATTACAATACTGCACAATGCTTCTCCCGACTTCTAGAAAATCAGGGACCTTCACATTGTACTGCCTTCAAGACTCCACTCTCCCCACTAGCCTATTCTTGCAGTGTCAGTCTTAGAGTCTCCTTCTCCTTCCTAGTCTTCCTTAAAGTATACATGACGACCTCTGTACAGGGAAACTTCCCCCAAATTCCAAGCTATCAATTGCTATGCCTTTTTGTGTCTGGAAAACTACTATTCATACTTCAGCATTGTGTTAGTCTGGGCAGACTAGAGAAACAAATTCATAGAGGCTCATATGTTTATAAGAAAGAGGTTTCTATACAAGAACAATCGTATATTAAAAAAACATCCCAGCCCAGTCCAGATCAAGTCCATAAGTTCAATATTAGCTGATATGTCCAATACCAGTCTATAAAGTCCTCTTAAGACTCACGAGGTACATGCAATGATGCCAAATGCAGGATGATCACAGGTCAGTGGGTGCAAAGTATTTTGGATCCAGTGGTGGTAGGAACATCTCAGTGCTGCCAGGGGTCTCCAGGTGGCTCCTTCAGTTCCCAGGGCACGGGGTCTATAAGCTTAGTGACACCTGTCTTGTCAGTAGAGCATCTCTCAGGGAGTGAGGAGGAAAATACAGGAGTTCTCAAAATTCTCGGGAGAAGGCCAAGCCCACACAGAGATCTCATTTACTATCTCGAATTGACAAGCTAGACTCCACCCCTACACTCTTAATCTTAAAATTGACACCAGATTATGTAACTACCACAAACATAAATGTCACCCTTCCAAACTCCACTGGGTGAACCGGACTCTACCCCCAACACACTTGTTACCTGAGGACCTAAGCAGAAAACGCACAGTGTCTGAGGGAGAAGAAGCCAGCTGTACTGTTGGTTGGCGAACAAACAAGGTCTTGGTACATCAACGTCCTGTAGGCTCTAGTAAGATAGGTATTATCCCAGCAATCCTGTGACAGCCATTCTGCTATATTCTGCTTATGCTCATTTATATTAAGGTGTATCTCAGAGGTGTGTCATCATTGGGGCTCACCTGCTTGAAGCTGTGTTATTTGTTTTATTATTTTTTCAGTAAATGAAACCATAGGATATTGAACCTACAGAGAAAGAAAATATAACAAGGGTTTTGGGGAAGGTGGATATAGAGAGGTGGGAGAAAGAGGAAACGATGTCAAGAAGTCCAGGAAGGAAAAGTACGTTTTCAAAACATGTATGATTATGCAAGATTGTACAATTACGTTCACACCAAAGAAGCACATCAGCTTGTGTAATCCAAAGATAACAATTATGAAACTCGAATATGGAGCGTAGAAAAACATCAGAGCAAAAGTGATGAACACCCAATTTGTGGAGTTCTCTGGGGGATGGTGAGGGCCCCGAACCCACCTGCAGAGTCTCTAGTGAGACTAAGCCACCGACAGATCTCCTCTCGCCACAGGCAAGGGGCTCGATTTGCCTCAGCACCAGGCAGAGCCCACTGTCATCCTGACGATGCTGGGTCCAACCTGACCCTTGGCCAGTTGACCACTCTGTAGGTGCAACTTGGAACTTGTTCTGGGTGCAAGTATCTCTCTCTGGTTCCATGGCAGGAATTTATTCCCTGGCTCTTTGATTATGATTGAGGGTCTTTTCCTTCTTATACATTATTAGTAATTTTGTCTGTGTACTATTATGTTTTTCCCTTACCATCTTATTGCAATTTTGTTTCCTATTGTTTTCTGTTGGATTTCTCAGCTGAAGCACAGGAGGAGTAGATGAATAATGATAATAATGGATACGAGAGGATATAGGAAATAAAGGGTGTGTGTTGGTGTGTTAGTCTGGGTAGACTAGAGAAATAAATCCAGGGAGACTCATGTACATAATAAAGAGGCTTATATACAAGAGTAATTGAACATTGAGAAAACATCCTAGCTAGTCCAACCCAAACCCATAAGTATGATAGTACCCCATATCTCTGATACCACTCTATAAAGTCCTCTTCAAACTCATGAAACACATGCAACCATGCCGAATGCAAGACGATCACAATCCAGTAGGTAGAAAGTCTTTGGATCCAGTGGCGTTGTAAGCATCTCAGCACTGGCAGGGGTCACTATGTGCCTCCTCCGTCTTCAAGGTCTGGTTGCATCAGGGTAGGTCCATGTGGCTTCTCCAGCTTAGGGCACTAGTGTAGTTCCATGTGTCTTGTCAGCTGCAATGTCTCCCAGGGAGTGAGTAGAGAGAGAGAGAGGTTTCCCATCTCCAAGAAGGAAAATCAACAGTTCCCAGAATTCTCAGGAGAAGGCCATGCCCACACAGAGGTCTCATTGACTATCTCTGGATTGACAGGCTAGACTCCACCCCTACACTCTTAATCCTCAAATTGACACCAGATTAGGTAACTACCACACTTGGGGAGGGAGATAGGGAGGGAAGTAGATTTGGGGAGTAACTAATGAAGACAGGAGTGGGGCGGGAACACTAGAGTGGAAAGTGATTGCATGAATCATCTTAAAGGTGATTTAACCATGGGGGCGGGGCGGGGGGTGGTGGGGTGATGCTCTAAAATTAATGTGGAGGGGATGGTACAATTCTCCCTGATATGACTGATTAATTTAACTATTGAACTATATGCTATGTAAATCACTTGCCAAAAAAACTGTTGGGGAAAAAAATGTCACCCTTTCTGCCACGCCTTCCCCAACTCAGGCTCATAGAGCTAGTCAACACCTGCTCTGGGCTTTCCCAACACTGTTACCTTATCTAGAAAGCTTATCAGGGGGCTGGAGGCAGACCTATAGACAGAACAGCACCACAACTCCTATAGGCAGTGAGTTCAAGACTGGGACGGAACTTTATTTGTCTCTGAACCTGTCACGTTCGGGCTCTCTGAGTCTGACTTAGGGAATGGGATGGCACTGACGTCTTGACGCTCCATTGCTTTAGAGGAAGTTCCAGGACATTGCATTACGGTGGAAGTCAGCTTCCCCGCAGAGAGTGGGGTATGTGCGAACAGAGTAATTTAAGGAGAGATTTTTAAAACAGCCCATTCATAAAATGCGTAGGCAGAATTCAGGAACCACACAAAAAAGGACAAGACAATACCCCAAGATAAGCAAGAACAGGAAGGAAATATAACATTTAAGTCTAAAGAAGTCCTTATTGGGCTTAAAAGTAACTCCTGAGATTCAACTGACATCACACAGCGTGGTCCACCTGGCAGGAGCAGTGTCCCCTCCGTAAGGAGACCTAGGCATTTCACTGTGACTTGACAGAGATAGAGCTGACGCAATAAATAGTCTTGACTGATTGATAGCCTTTCGTTGCCTCCCACTGGTCAGGTCTATCAGGAAGCCAAAGTCAAGGGTCCCATTGAGGAAGCCCATTACGGGTCACCTCCTGAGCATACGGGAATCATTCTAGGACAAAGAGTCAGCACAGTGCCCCTGTGTTCATTTTTCTGCTTTTAGAATCGGCCGCTGAGTGGATTACACGGTGTGTATGAAAACTCAACGGCCACATCTCACATCCTTCTGAAGCAGGCCCATGCACATTAACGTTCAGTAGGCATAGGAGGGATCAACATCTGTGCATCAAGACCTCTGGAGATCACCCTCTGTAGAAAAGAAGACTGACATCGATCTTGCTCTTGTTCCTTTGCTAATGAATACCAAGAGTCTCAACCAGAAAGAATTCCAGTTTTGAATCTCAGGGAAATGTATGTGTGATGGCCTTTCTCCAGTCTGAGAATTAGGCACTTGGGCTTCCGTATTTAGTAAATCCAGTAAGTCTCCATTCTCTATACTTTCTAACAAGGAAGAAAAATCTCAAGGAGGGTGAGATCCATCTCAAAGGAGCAAGAGTGAGTTCTGGGGGAGTGAAAAGCTCACAGATGGTCCTGTAGTTTGTGGTTCTCAAAGGGCCTCAGTCCACAAACGGATACAGAGTAAAACCTGGCGGTAAACCTTCATGGGGTAAAAGATGAGGAGGGTAGAATTAGTCTTAAAAAAATGTCTAAAAAATTGCACAAATTTGTCTGAAAGCTGCCGTATAACCATAAAGCCCTTCACAGTGACTCAGCGGGCAGAAGAAACACTCCCAGTCTCAGCCTCCAACATCATCAGTCAGATATCCTGGGTGCCTAAGTAACAAACCTTACCTTATATAAGAACATGCCAAGCCAAGCCATAGCCCACAATGTTCCAACCAATGTGAAAGAACTGGCCATTAATCTTTAGACATAGTAAATTATACCGGCATCGTCTGATATCTTCCATGCCCTAAGCTTGGAAAAAGCTGTTACCTAAGAGGGACCTCAATATAGGTGTTCGTGACCCTCATATTGCTTTAAGTTTCTGAAAACAGAGCATACTTTGTGTGTGTGTGTGTGTGTGTGTGTGTGTGTGTGTGTGTGTGTGTATGTGTGTGTATAGAGAAGAGCAGTGGTTCTCAACCTTCCTAATGCTGCCACCCTTTAATCCAGTTCCTCATGTTGTGGTGACCCCCAACCATAAAATTATTTTCGTTGCTACTTCATAACTGTATTTTTGCTACTGTTATGAATCGGGTGACCCCTGCAAAAGGGGCGTTTGACCCCCAAAGGGGTCACGATCCACAGGTTGAGAACCCCTGAGAGAGAGAGAGCTTCTTGCAACCATATCGCAATCAAGATACAGACCCACTGTCGTACAATATGCCTTCACCCTACCATTCTTTACCTTTGGCAATCTCTATGCTGCTCTACATTCTTTTTTTTTTTAAGTTTTTGTTTGTTTGTTTTTTTAATCGTTTTATTAGGGACTCATACGACTCATCACAATCCATACATACATCAATTGTGTAAAGCACATTTGTACATTCATTGCCCTCGTCATTCTCAAAACATTTGCTCTTCACTTAAGCACCCTCGGCATTAGGTACTCATTTTTTCCCCTCCCTCCCCGCTCCTCCCTCCCTCATGAACCCT
>NW_022111373.1:98950858-98954437 GCF_000313985.2 Echinops telfairi
GATTTTTTGTTCTGATGATGCCTTATACCTGATCCGTTCGACACCTCATGATCGCACAGGCTGGTGTGCTCTTCCATGTGGGCTTTGTTGCTTCTGAGCTAGATGGCATCTTGTTTACCTTCAAGCCTTTAAGACCCCAGACACTATACCTTTTGATCAGGCTCCATCAGCTTTCCTCGCCACATTTACTTATGCACCCATTTGTCTTCAGCGATCATATCATGGAGGTGAGCACACAATGATATGATTTTTTGTTCTTTGATGCCAGATAACTAATCCCTTTGGCACCTCGTGATAGCACAGGCTGGTGTGCTTCTTCCATGTGGGCTTTGTTGTTTCTGAGCTAGATGGCCGCTTGTTTACCTTCAAGCTTTTAAGACCCCAGACGCTATATCCTTTGATAGCCGGGCACCATCAGCTTTCTTCACCACTTTTGCTTATTCACCCGCTTTGTCTTCAGCAGTTGTATCGACTGGTATCTGATCAGAATCATACAGTGCAAGCATGTAATCTGATTCTTTTTCACTCAACATAAGTCCTTGAGATTTTTCCAAATTGGTGAGTGTTTTGATTTCTTGTTTTTAGTGCCATTGAATCCATTCCTACTCATAACAACACTATGTACAACCGAATGAAACACTGCGTGGGCCTTCCCATCCTCACAATTGCCGTTATGTTGCTGTCCCTCATTGTCAATCCCTCTCATTAAGAGTCTTCCTTTTTTCCCTGGTCATCTACCAAGCATAATGTCCCTTCCCAGTGACTCGCCTCAGCTGAAAACCTGTCCAAAATAAGTCTCCCACTCTCTATTCTAAGGAGTATCCTAATTGCATTTCTTCCAAGACAGATGATCTGTTCTTTTGGCAGCCCGTGGTACTACTCCCAGTCTTCTTTGCCAACACTATAATTCACATGCATCGAATCTTCTTTGGTCATCTTTACTCAATATTCAACTTTACATGCATTTCAGGTAATTGAAAACATATGGCTTGGGTCAAGAACACCTTAGTTCTCAGTGTAACCTCCCTGATGTTGGACACCCAAGAGATCTTGAGCAGCAGATTGACCCAGTGTAAATAACTTCTTTCCTGGACTGCAGCATCCATGAGCCTTGATTGCCGGTCCAAGAAAGAGGAAATCTTGGACAGCTGCAATCTTTTTGTTATTTATCATCATTTTAAAAGATCAGTCTATTGTATCATAATATTTTATATTGGTCATGTTGTAAGGATTTTTCTCTCCTTTACATTGAGTTAGAATCCAAAATGAAGGCTGTACTTCTTTCTCTTCATCAACAAAGACTTCTATTCATCCTCATTTTTAGTAAGCAAGGTCATGCCATTTAAAAATGGCAGTTTGGTAATAAGCCTTCCTTCAATCTTGACTCTGTGTGCTCCTTCCATCTTCTTTTGACGTTTCCTGTGTCGTTCAGTACTCTGTCCATAGAATCTTTTAATATTGTAACCCAAGGCTTAAAATTTTAATTTGATTCTTTCAGATTTACATATGCTGATTTACATATGCTGATTTACATATGCTGAGCATATTCTTCCTTTCTAGTTTTCTAACTACGAGTCTTTGCACGCTTCATTTTAATACTTTATTTGTCTTCTTGAGCTGCCCTTTGAAGTTTTCGGCTTAGCTCTTTTACTTTATCATTTCTTATATTGCTTTAGCTATTTTAAACAAGAGAACATTTAAAATGGGTCAAGGGAGAGATGGAATGATAAGGTGTTAAATTTCAACCTAACGGCATCTTCAACGATCCCCTCCAATGTATGTTGCACACTAGCAAGTCTATTCACATCCCGCGTCTGTGGTCAGAGGGATTGACAGTAGGTATAATTGACAGGTTCCCCCCCACCCCACCACACCCTTTTTTAAAGCTGAATCAACTTTTTTAATGGGTCAAAAGAGAGATTAAATGATACCATATTATTACATTTCAACCTAGCTACATCTGCCATAATGGCTTTACAACACTCTTTGTCTGATAGCAAGGCTATTCACATCCCTCAACTATGGTCAGAGGGGATTCACCAGAGAATAATCCACGTGTGGACCCTGCAACTGGATTTTGGGCTTCCACTACCATTCATAACTTTCTGCAAACCAGGTGTGCACAATTTAAGCTCTGATGCCATTCCCTCCTTCAAATTTGGTTTTAATACTTACAATCCTTGCATCACACAGAATGGCAAGTTTCTTCCATGTGGACTTAGGTGTTGCCTCCCTTAAATGGCTGCTTGTTTGAAGATAAGGATTTAGGATGTCACATGATATTCCTTCTGATAGCCAGGTACCATGTAGCTTCTTCACCACACACTGCTATATCACCCATATCATCAGTGAGCTCTTCATGAGGGCAAGAACAGAGCAGGATAAGTCATAAGAATTCCTTGTTCTTAGAGTGGGGCTAGAATTAAATGTGAGCCCAAAATTCATTCGTGTATCTATGTATTCGTGTATATATGTCTTTGGCTCATCTTAGAAGCATCATTGTCATTTTATGTTAGAGAACATTATCAATTATCCCTCTGGGGCAAAGAGTAATTCTATTGATAGTGTCCTTAATTTAGCCAATGGTATAGAATTTTAAAACCCTGTTGAGAAAAGGAAATTATATAAGTATAGGCCAGCTATGAACCACAATACATGTATTGTTGACTTGTACAGACTAAACTCATAAGTGACTGGACACGATTACATAAACAATGGGGGTTGGTGAAAGGGCAAAACTTATAATATTCATTCACAACAGTAAATCTTTGCCTACCAGGTCAATCATGCATGATATTCTTGATGTCATCCTACTGCTAGTTATATCTTCTGTCACTAAATGATCACTGTGTACTTGATACAATTGAATTATTGATTGTTAGAAGATCTGTAAGAGCCCCCAATAAAATTATTAATAAAAATAAATTTTAAAAAATAAGTGTTCACTGAGTCAAATCTATTCTTGAGATGTTCTCACATCTAGGTGGGTACACTCAAGTTCATATTTTCACTCTTGTGGATTTGTTTTCATTTTTTTCAACTTCAACTTGAACTTACATATGGAAATGTATGGTCTGCTCCACAGTCAGCCCCTGGCCTCATTTTGACCCCCGATATAGAGCTTTCCATTGTCTCTTCCCACACACGAAGTCAGTTTGATTCTTGCTTTCTGCCTGAAGAAGTCCATGTGCATAGACAACACTTAGGTTGTTCAAAGAGGTATTTTTTTAATAATTAAATCATTTTATTGGGGGCTTATATGACTCTTATCACAATCCACACATACATCCATTGTGCCAAGCACTTTTGTACATTTGTTGCCCTCATCGTTCTCAAAACATTTGCTTTCTACTTGAGCATTTGGTATCAGCTCCTCATTTTTCCCCTCCCTCCCTGCTCTGCCCTCCCCCATGAACCTTTGATAATATATAAATTATTATTATTTTGTCATATCTTATACCATCTGACGTCTCCCTTCACCCACTTCTCCGCTGTCCGTCCCCCAGGGAGGAGGTTATATGTAGATCCTTGTAATCTGTTCCCCCTTTCTTCCTCACCTTCCCTCCACCCTCCCGGTAT
>NW_022111373.1:98956936-98979639 GCF_000313985.2 Echinops telfairi
TTAAAAAAAAATTAACACACACACACACACAAAAAAAATAGATCCTGAAATGTCCTTTTTGGAGATGAATGTGATGTCATTCCTGACAGAGTCGACCATGGTTGTCTGATTCAAAATGGACAATATCAGTCCATTTCAGCTCACTAATGCTTAGGATATTGAACTTTATGCATTTCATTTCATGTTTGATGACTTTCAATTTTCCTAGATTAATACTTTGTGCCCTCCAAATTCCAATTAAAAATAGATGTTTTCAGTTCTTTCCTCTCATTTTGAGTCTTGCCCCACCAGCAGATGGAGATCCAGAGAGTTTTACTCCATCCACATCATTATGGCTGATGGAACTTTGAGAAGGCTCGTCTTCCAGCACAATCTCTGCCAGTGTTCCACTGCCATTCGTGTGGTTTTCAGTGCTAATTCCTCAGAAGTGGACGGCCTATTCATTGTCTTAGTCTGTTCTTAGTCTGAAAGCTCTGATAAATATGACCCCTGTGTGGGAAACAGAACCTGGAAGAGAGTGTTTGTGGAAAAACTCTCAGCATTCAAACGTTAAGGAGTCTGGGAGGCCAAGGCTCCCATGGAGGAAACCTTCTCATTCAGGAGTTGGAGGTATGTCCCACCCACATTCTCCTAAGTAAGAATTATTCCTCACAATGACCCCCATAATAATGCCCAATCTAAGGTGCTGTTTGCAAACACATGGTTATTGACTTGGAGGTCAATAACACATGGTTATATACTTGGAGGTCAACTGCTTGAAGGTTATCTGCTTGAAGGTTGTCAGCCATCTAAAGCAATTAGACCCCATTGTCTGTCCCACCCTGTGTAGGGCCCACTGTCTTCTGATAAGGCTAATGGATTGCTCCCCTGAAGGAGAGGTCAAAGACACGTAAAGTCAAGCCAACTCAGGGCCAACCAAGGCCAGGCCCATCATGTTACATTTGTGCCTTCCTGTCACAAATGTGCCTCCCTTCCTATTGCGTGTATACCCCTAGCTTGTCCCCCTCCTGTTATGTGTGTGCGTGTTGTACAACCCCTTCCTGTTACGTCTGTGCTTACCGTGGCCTAAGTGCCCCAGATGATATAAACTGGTGAGATTACATCGCTCCCTCTCGCTGCTCGCTGCTCTGGCCTGGCTCCAGAAGTCATGACTGAGAGGTGAGCCCTTGCATGCTTTATCTTGACTGATGTCTCTTTAATTTACCCCTCAATCACACAACCACCCCTTGGACCCATTCGGTTGTGGGGAGACTGGTCCCCCACACCCCTGGTTGCATGTGAAGCACCACTTGTCTGTCTCACTACTAGTCTGTCAGTTTGTTCTACTCTGGTGGCTTCTGTGTTGTTGCTTAATTTCTTAGTCCTGTTACAACAGAAATACCACAAGGGGTGGCTTTAACAAGATAGAAATTTATTTTTTCACAATCAACAACCAGAATAAGCTTGAAAGAAGAACCGGCGCTCCAAATGAAAACTACAGCCCCAGGTAGCATGTGACTAATGGCAGCCTTGTGAGACCCAGCTAACCTGTCCTCAGACTCGTTCCCCCTAGCAACAAAAAGATGATGACTCTGTGTCGGGTTAGGCCATTGTGCTTGCCGTGATTCGTTGTGCATCAACAGATGACTGATACACCCTTCCAAGAATCTGACTGCGCCATTGCATTACAAAAAGCAGCCAGCCCAACAGGTTTTCAAAAGTTCCTCACTTTTTACTGAAGCTAAGTGGCATGCCACTCGTTTATTTTCTTTTCAACCACAGAGTCCCAATATCATTTTAGCTTCCTTGTTCCCAAAGAAAGCCAGTCGCTAGTGCCCAAAAGGAAAAAGCCAGTATCAACCCACTTGAACCTTTTCACCTTTTCTACCCATCTTTACAGCCTCCTCCTGCTCTCGTGCATAATGCATGATTGCAATCTGAAGGGATTGGGTAACAGACTTACACAGAAGGATGGTAGGGGAGTGGGTGAGCAGAAGAGGCTACTTAAGAGTGTAGCAATTAAAAATAAAGATGAAGTACTGTGGGGGGTCGTGTGTTCTATGGTGCTGGAAGCTATGCACCAATATTTCAAATACCAGCAGGATCACCACAGTGAACGGATTGCAGACGCGCTAAGAAAGAGATGAGAGAGACTAGGAAACAGGTGTGGTGACCGACTTCCAAAGAGAAGCCACTGAGCTTCCGAACCACATCTGCATGCGGTCTAACTGGACCCAGACCTGCCGGAATGGTGAAGGGGGCACAGCACCAGACAACCTCTGCTCTGTGGAGCCTGAGGTTGCCATGAGTTGGATCCAACTCAAAGGAGTTAATGACAACATGATTGTCCCAAAGAAATACATTTGAAAGGAGATGGATGCTTTCTGCTAAAGCGGCTAAGAAAAAGGAAAAATGTAGTTTTAAAAATGTATAGACGGTTCACCAGGCCTTTAGACAGGTAAAACAAAACAAAACAAAAGCACCCTCCCTGCCATCGAGTCGATCCCAACTCACAGTGACCCTGTTACGCAAGGTAGAACTGCCTCGTGCGTTTCAGAGACTGTGATGCTGGGCAGGAATAACAAGTCTCACCTTTCTCCTACAGAGCAGCTGGGGTTTTGAATTGCTGACCCTGTAGTTCACAACCCAATGCGTAACCACTACACTACTACCAGGGCTCTTAAATAGCGAGCCTATTGCTATCCATAGCAACCTTTGACATTAGAGTTTTATGCAGCTGAACAAGAGTATTGTCATTTGAAGAAAATGTCTAGACCCATCCCTATCTGCTGAATCAGAGCAATGGGCCCCAGGTAACCTTTTTTAAAGGGCAAAACTACTCTCTTGGGCGAGAATTTGTCCTTGGTCATATGAGGACAGACACATCATTTCTACCACAAGTCAATGTTCAAAATAAAGATACTCTTTAATCTGTGGTTCTCAACCTTCCTGATGCCACCACCCTTTAATACTGTTCCTCATGTTGTGGTGACCCCCAACCATAAATTATTTTCGTTGCTACTCCATAGCTGTAATTTTGCTACTGTTTTGAATTGTCATGTAAATATCTGATATGCAGGATGTATTTTCATTGTTACAAATTGAATATAATTAAAGCTTAGTGATTCATCACCAAAACAATATGCAAATACATATTGTGAAATATTTATTTCTAATGACAAATAAAAGAAATTTTGTCTTGAAGCATGGGTAACAGTCTTCATGCCGGGTACTCATTTGTGGGCTTATCTGCACGTGGGCAGACCCACCTGGAGCGGCGTCTCGGTTCCTGAAAATACATCAGAAATATGTATTTTCCAATGGTCTTAGGCGACCCCTGTGAAATGGTCATTCGACCCCCAAAAGGATCAAGACCGGTTGAGAACCACTGCTTTAGTTCATGATAGCTTGTGGCAGCCCTGGAGGGCCTCTGCTCAATTCTCCCTGCAAGAAAGGGGTTTGATGATGGCTGGGGCTGGTCCAGGCAACCCCAGCTGATGGTTCAACTCTGCAGCAATACTGGAGTATAGACATTCTCACCCAACACAGACCATCTCTCACACATCGTCTTTGCTCTGCCGCGCCTATTGGGTTGACTGGATTTTCTCACATCAGCATCAAGGTCTGAGGCTTTCTCTGTCTAATCAGCTGACCTTCCCACTTTTCCTTTGAGGGGTTTCAGATCTGCATCGTGGCTGAAGGCTTTCCTTCTACCTTCTACAGGTATCATGCCCAACACACATCTCACTCTTCGAGCTCCACCTCACGGTCTGTTTCACGGAGATCCAACTCAGGGGCTGGGCATCACAGGGTGTGCGAACCAAAAATCAGAATCACCTGGCCATGAAGAGAGAAGAAGGAGACATTCAGAAGGAGAGACTCGAGAGGTGGGCCTGTCTCCATTCTCCGTCACAGAGTCACCGCCTTGTCACCCATGAGCTCTGCTGCTTCTACTCATAACTGTCAGTGCTTTCCTCAAGTTAACGGAGGCTTCTTCTCTAGTGTGAGAAAGAAAAGTCATTACCATCCTTATTATACGTCCCTAATAAATGAAAAAGAAAGTAGGGGGGGGGGGCAAAAACCATCACCCAAATTGTACCCCTGTCCACTCATGTACTGTGGGCATTATTGCATTGGCAAGGAATGGAAAAAACCCTAAAACTTTCCCCTAGACAAAGGATGGGGTAGGGAAGATTATTAGTACTAATTGAATTAACCCTCTTATAGTATGGAAAAGAAGCACATATTCAGTTAACAGATACATCGTTTCTACCACAAGTCAATGTTCAAAATAAAGATACTCTTTAATCTGTGGTTCTCAACCTTCCAACTAAAAAGGGAGAAAAAAGAAAAAATATATAAAGTTATAATTGGAGCAATTTGAAAAATAAGCCATCGTCAGTCCTGTGGTTCATTGGCTCTGTAGACAGCAAAAGGGATAAAAGAGAATACATCTTTTATGCTAGGTGATCTCCAACATTTAGAGACCATAAGAAGAATAAAATTGATCGTAAAAGAGACCAAGCATACTAGTCAGATCAAGACTGGTGGAGCACCCAAGACTATGCCCCTAGTCACCCTTCAGATTTGCAAATGGATTTGTGCCCATGATTCAGTTTCAAGCAAGTCACGGACAAGGCTACAAGCGGCACAATAACAGCAGGGAGGCATGTGCACCCCTAGGAATACTCGGCCCTTGTGATCTAAAGGGCATCCTTTCTGCAAGGACACAGTTCAAAGGGTGAGGAGAAAGACAAGGTCGCTCAGCAGAGTGAGGAGAGAAGGAGGAATGGGAAGAGAAAAGGCAGGGAGACGTGCGTGATGGCAAGGCAAGAGATGTCACACACGTAATCCATGACATGAGAGAAAACACGTATTAATGGTGGGCATAAACTGATCTGCTCTTCAAACCTTCACCCATTTACAATCGTAGATTTGATGCATTGAACATTAATGACCAAAGACCAGGAAAAGGGCGGGACAGCAAGTCCTCCAAGCAGTAGAAAAGCAAAGGATTTCTGAAAAGACAGGAACCTAGAGGCAGTCATTGTAAGAGAAAAGGGGCATACTGAAAGGTTTGCATTCAGGAAAGGTGTGCATTATGGTGGTATCCTTCACCACCCTTATTCAATTGGCATGCTGAGTAAATAATCAGCAGACGATAGGAAGAAGAGCATGCCCCTGGATTGGGAGAAGGCTTATTAACAACCTACAATATGCAAATGACACAACCTTGCGTACTGAAAGCCAGAGAAATCGAAGCACTTACGAATGGAGATCAAAGACTTCAGCCTTCAGGATGAGTTGCAGCGCAGGGAAAGGAAACAAAAAGTCTTATAATTGGACCAAGAGACAACATCATGATAAGTAGAGAAGAGATCAAAGTGGTTAAGGATTTTTTTTTTTTTAACCTGGATCCACACTCAGTGCTCTCGGAGCAGCAGTCAGGAAATCAACCAACATGCCGCACTGGGCCAATCTGCTGCACAAGACCACTCAACAGTACTGAGAGCAAGGCTGTCATGTAGAGAACAACCACAATATTATCAATTGCCTCATATGTATGTGAAAGCTGGACAGTGAATATGGAAAACAGAAGAAAAAATTATGGCGTTGATGAAAAATATTGAAAACCCATCTGTGGCAGTTACATCTTATGTCAATTGCACCTGTGTGAAAGTATAGAGGTGGACTCCGATGTGTCATTGAGATCACAGCCTGATAATGCTTCTTGGAGGTGGGGCCTTTTCATAAGAGAGATCTTGAGAACTTCTTCTCTTGCTCTTCACCCTCTTCCTAGCGGGGACTCTGCGTCTACCTTCAGGGGAAGCTCCATGTGAGCCACTGACCCTAGGAATCAACCTCCAAGCTGAGGCCCCCTGCCATGTTCCCAAGGACCTTGGATCCATGTGGATCTGCACCCACCAGCCGGTGACCTCCCTGCTTCCTACTGCACTGTTCTGCATCACCAGCCTGCAGCTCCATCCATCTGAAGAGGGCTGTGTCTAGCATGGGCCTTGACTAGCATCGGACTTGTGAACTTGAGTTGGACTGAGATGGGTTGCCTTATTTTGATAAAAAGCAACTTGTTGATATAAAGCATTTTCTTAAACATATATGAATGTCACTAGATTGATTTCTCTAGACAACCTGGCCTGACAGCATCTACCAACAACAATATGATGAAAAGGAAGAATACGATTAGAGTCCCCCGTCTGAATTATTTGCTGTTGTCACAATAGAAATGCCACCAGCAGGTGGCTTTAACAAACAGAAATGTTTTTTCTCACAGGTTAGGAAGAGAGACCTGAATTCAGGGTACCACAGCCGGGGGCTGGGGGGTGGGGGTGGGTGGGGTGCTTTCTCTCTCTCTCAGCCTTGGCGTCAGATCTTGGTCTCTTTTAACTTTCTGCTCTGTGACCTCATGGTGATGCGTATGCAGCGTGACATCCATCTTCTCCATTTCTGCTTTCTTCGTGCCTACTTAATCCACTTTTTCTAAGTCTCAGAAATGATTGATTTAAAGCCTATCATATACTAACACTGCATCAGTAACAGAGCAAAGAAAGCCCTATTCCCAAATAAAATTATAATCCCAGGTATAGTAGGATTTACAGAACATATTTGGGGAGGGGGGATACTATTCAATCAGTAACAACAGTTATGGAATTAAAAAATATAGAAAAGAGGCCATTTCCTTGTGATTTCTCTTTCACACCTTCATATTATTAAAAGATAAGTAGCTTGATAGTTTCATAAGCAATTCTATGCAACTTAGTCCCCAGGTGGAGAGAGGGCACAATTTCTCTGGGCTTCATGTAGCGCTGAGTTATACTCGCATCCACTGACTGTCCAAACCCAGGAACTGCTGCTTGCACGCTGGCTTTCCCTTCCACGCCTCTGGTCACCTTGAGATGGGTTTCATCAGGACCCCGTCCATGGCTAACTCTGGAACATGGATCTCTGGGGGACAGCCCAATCCATGTCTCTCCTTATTTCCTAGATAGGGTAACTTGATGTGTTTTTATTTCCCTTCTCTCATGTTATCCTTGAAATATCCAGGGAAGCTTCTTCCAGCTATTGACAACTTTCTTTTATTCCCTTTTCATCCATTTCTGTCCAGTCAACTCACTTTCTCCCCTTTTCGTCTCATTATGATCCAAATGGATTGTTTTCTTCTTCTTATATTGCTTTATTAGCATAAAAGAGATCATCAGATGCTTTGAACGTGCCTAGACTTTTTCTTCACGTCCTTAATGATTTCTAAGACTTGTACCTTCTTCATGTGAAACCTGTATCAATTCAATCAGTGGGATTCACAGTCAATCAAAGTTTCCATTTGATTCTATTCACTTAATACTATTGCAAATACTATTGCATCATCTGGTCTTGCATATGTGCAGTACTTCAACTACCTTGAGTCCAACAAGTGTTTATACATTTCATTGTGTAACGTAATAGCTTGAAGTGTATTTTGAATAGGAATATTGTTCTACTGAATTAATCTTTGTGGGTAATAAAGTAAACGAACCATTTACTATAGGAGGTATTCAATTTATAAATAGCTAAAGGATCAAATGCTTGGTTATGAGTAATTTAAATCTCGAACAAATATTACCACTCCATCCTTGGGAATTAATAGGATATCAATAAAATTGGCATGTAAAGAGCTATACTAATAAAGTAATCTAAATAATGCTCCAAACTGTGTCTTATGAAAGCAGATACTAAGAAAGAGCACGTGGTGCTTTTTGAGTATCAACCCTTGAGGAAGGAAGAGGGAGGAAGCCGAGGGAGACGCTGAGCAGTGACTGCTGACTGTGGCCGGGAAGATCCTTGGCCCACTCAAAGGGCCCACCCAAAGGGAAGCTTTGGAGCCAGCATTGCCCATCCTGGTGGACTGTGCATGGGAGGGAGAGGTGGCTCTTTGCAGCCAGCGCAGACTCTGAAGGAGCAGACTCCCAGAAGCTGAGCACCGAGTCCTTCCTTGAAAGGAGAGGCTATGGATTGAATTGGGTCTACACAAGATACGTGCGGCAAATCTGACTCCTATAGCTGTGGTTGCGAGTTGGCTCTCTTTGTCATACCAGTAAGACCATATCTGGGTAGAGTGTGTCTTACACAAACCTCTTTTGGGATCTAAAAGAGATTAAACAAGCAAGCCAGCGCAGAGGTGCAGGAAGAAACAATACACCTCCTCTTGTTCACTGGCCCCTCCACTTTCCCAAGCATGTGTCCTTCCCCAGGGCCTGCTCGCTCCTGCCAACATGCCCGAAGCACAGGAGGTGAGGTCTCACCAGCCTTGCCTCTAAGGACCAAGTTACTGGTCCTTCTTCCAAGACAGATTGGTTTGGGCAGACCATGGTGCTCTTGGTAGTCTTTCCCAGCACCACAGTCTGAATGCCTTGATTCTGGCTCAGCCTTCCTTAGGCGTGGGAGCCATGTATTCAACAGCTGGGCCCTCTGGGCGAAGCGAGTGACACATCTTGGAATGCCAAAAGGCAGGTGCTGTTCAGTCCAACGGGCTAATGATGTCTTTACACTTTTCTTGGATTGAAATCTAGGAGGCCTAATAATGAGAAAAATCCCCTGGCTAGGAAGAAAAGTACCAAGTGAAATAAATAAAACAATGACTTTATGCTTAGAACCTCTGAACGGAAGTCTAGCAGCTTGTATTTTCTTTCATCCTAGTGGCTTTTAAGTAAAGTGGTAGTAAAGGAGAACAAGTTGGTTATTAACCATTTTCTGTAACTGAGCATCTTAAGGAGGGAGCATAGTGGGTTACATGTTGGACTACTAACCACAAGGTCAGCAGTTCAAAACCACCAGCTTCTCTGCTAGAGAAAGGCAAGGCTTTCTAATCCTGTAAAGATTTACAGTCTGGAAACCCACAGGGGCAATTCTATTCTGTCCTACGGGTAACTATGAGTTGGAACCGACTTTATGGCAGTGAGTTTTTAATTGTTTGTTTTTTAATAACTAATCATCACAAGTATGGCTATTGACAAAACTTGGAGCTCAGAGGGGGAAAGGACCCATGAAAATAAGCCAGAAGCTCAGTAGAGCTTCTCAAACACACACCAATGAGCCAATTCAAATGAGGATATTCTCATGAGCACATGATACCACTGCTCTGAGCTTGAGGCTTGGAGGGGAGTTCGTCACTGAAAGACTGTTTATTCAGCTCGGAAGTTGAGATCTTTTGTTTCTCTCATCTATATTTGGAGAGCACTAAAGGACAGGGGTGGGCAGAAGGAGAAACACTTCCTGACTTACATTTCGAGCAGTATCTAAAGAGATTAGTGCTCTGGTTGCAACCCGGAAGTACCAGGCTTCCTATCTTCCGGCCTCATCTTTATCTAAGCTGTCAAGTTGCTCGGATTCTCAGCTTGGCTCTTCTCATCAGCTCCCACCCATTCATACAGGACTCGGGTCTTGAGCAAACTTGCTAGCCCCTAGCGTCAACCAGAAATGACCTGGTGAGCTTGGGGTGGGCGGGTTTCCTACTGATGTTCTCCTGGGCCCTTCCTAGGGAGAGCTGCTGCTTGTGGCTATATCAGGGAGGTGGACCTGTTGCTGGGTCTCTGGAAGTCCAAATGCCACTGTACTCTCTCTGTGGAAAAGGAGTTGCATGGTTTCCGTTGCTAATTTATGCCCAGATAGTGCATGCTGCACAGGACAAAAATAGAGAGAACTTATCTTTCCTGCTGGGCCACACTGGTCCCTTGTGGCAGTTAGATTTTATGTCAACTTGTACCTAGATTAAGGTGAACAGACGTTCCGCTTTTGGTGGGACAGTCCTGATTTTTGGCATTTTTTAAAAGTCCCGATTTTTTTTAAAGAATGCACGACAAGCTAGGGAACAGTCTATTTGGTCCATATAGACCAACTTTTTCATCAAGAACACTCCCCACCACTATCCCCGGTCAATGGTGTCCTGCTTTAAATCCGGTCACCTTAACCTAGATAGAACGGTAGGGGTGGAATCCAACCTACCCATCAGGTCACAGCCTGATGATGTTTCCTTGGGGGGGTGGGAGTGGGGTTAATGAGAAAGACATTGTGGATCTCTCTCTCTCTCTCTTCCTTCACCTTCTTGTTTACTTCAATTCTGTGTCGGCCTCCAGGAGTGGCTCCTTAGGGACTGCCCACCATGGGAGCTGTGGGTACTCTGCCACGTTCCCTTGGATCTATGCAACACTGCACCCACTGGCCTATGATTGCCCTGCTTCTGGCTTCAACTTACTATTTCATCAGCTTGCAGCCACGTGCGTCTGAAGAGGGCCCCATTAGTAACGGACCCATGGACTTGAGTTGGACTGGATTGGGACGCCTTCTCGATATAAAGTCACTTCTTGGCATGAAGTCCTTTCTTATCTATATGTGCCTGTGTCACTGGGTTTGTTCCTCTGGACAACCCAGCCTAACCCAGCCCTCTAATGCAGGAGACAGGGCTGCTTTCCCCAGTCGCAAAATCCCTGCTTTCTACAGCTCCTTTAATCACCACATAGCATCCCTGGATATAGGCATCAGACCTAGGCCTTCATGTTAGGTTGGAAAACAGGAAGTGACAAAGGTAGCGAGAACTGCCTGCAGCTGGTAATAGTGGGGGGGAGAATAATAAGGGGGAGTGGGGGGGTCTTAGTTGGGGGGGTGGGGAATGAAGTTCAGTAGGCACTCCAACACATGGGGGTTGTTAAATCCACCTTGGAAAGAACTGTCTGGGAAGGGAGACTAGTCCTTGCTAATGCCTTGAAGTTCATGAGCAATTGATTGACATTATTTGAAAATATGGGAAAATGATGAAGGATATGTTAGGCAAAGACGGGAACTGGTGGGGCAGGAAGTGGAGCAATACCCTGAGGATAGTGCTCAACGGTGCACAACAACTCCTGAGGATGCCCTTTGAAGCCCTGGCGCAGACAGACGGCAGCTCCGACAGCATTGTTACATTGCTACTGAGTTCTAACTGCCCACCTTGCAAAACAGCCGGACCTCAATGGAAAATTCCCCAAACTGCCTCTACCCAAGACCAGTACTATAAAACCCGTCCTCTCCCTCCCAGGCATTGCAACTTCTCTGGTCCCCAGTTCAGGGACCCGTGAACCTCACCCAGAAGCTCTGAAATAAACCTTTAAAACTGTTTTCCATCTTTGCCTTCTTTCTTTCCGCCGCCAAATCAACCTTACTGGATACTTTAGGAGAAGGAAGCACATTTTTACAAACTCGTGGTAGAAGCCAACATGTTGTTGTTGTTGTTGTTATTAGGGGCCTTTGTAGAGTGACCCCATGTACAGTGGAATGAAACACAGCCCAGTCCTACACCCTCCTCACCATTGTGTTTGAGCCTATTGTGTCAATATGCCTCCTTTAGCATCTCTTCGCTGATTCTCCGCTTTACCAAGCACGATGCCCTAGCTCCTCCTGATCAAAAGTCAAACCCACGGCCACCGCAAGTGGATTTCGACTCACGTGGATCCTGAGAACACTTCCAAAATGCGGAGACAGGTTCTTGCCATCCTAGCTCCTCTGGAGCTGCAGTCTCGGAATGCAAATCATTCCTGTGATTTGAGCCTATGGGGCCTGCAATTCCCCAACCAGTAGCATACGGGTGATATTTTGTCTCCCAGCTGGATTAGTTCAAAGAGAGTTTCCTTCCAAAAGAAAGGAAACTTGTTTTTCTTTCTCTTTCCAAAGAGCCAAGTTGTTCCCAGTGCCATCAGGAGAAGGGGTGGAGAACCCTGCCGCCGTCTGTCACTGGAACGTCAGTGTCCTTACAGTGGAGAGGAGGAGGTTTCCTGTGGATTCATGTGGGCGCATGCATGCACACCGGGGTCAACCTCGGCATGCCAAGCCATTGTGAGATTGCTAGGACTAGGACTCTTCTGTTCAGTTGGGTCACACACACAAAGATGCTTAGAAGCAAGGATGGTGAGACGTCGTCTCACATACGGACAGATTGTCCAAAGAGACCAGTCCCCTGTTCAGTTGGGTCACACACACAAAGATGCTTAGAAGCAAGGATGGTGAGACGTCGTCTCACATACGGACAGATTGTCCAAAGAGACCAGTCCCTGGAAAAGGACATCATTGTCAGAGTAGAGGGGAAGCAAGAGAGAGGAAGACGCTCACCAAATTCAACAGACACAGTGGCTGCAATGATGGGCTCAAACAGAACACTTGGGAGGCTGGCGCAGGACCAGGCAGTGGGGCAGTGTTTCGTTCTGTTGTACACGGGGCCGCTGAGTCGCCATGGACTTGAAGGCCCCCTAACCGCAACAACATACAGGGTTGGCCAGAGGTGAAAGGAGTTAACATCCAACATGAACTCCCCCCCCCGCCCCCCCCCGAAGGGCAGCAGTTTGTATATAAATACCCCCACTACCCTTTACCTCGGTGGGGTACTTCTTAGGGGTGTTCTGTGAAGTTTCTCAGAGAGCCCTTAATAAGATTGTCCCCCAATTTCCCAAAAGCTCATTACTTCAGCCTTTATTGTTGTTGTTGCTCTTGTTGTTGTTTTGTCATGCTTGGCTTGTTTTACTCCCGTTTTGCTTTCCCTCTTTCACTGTTTCCTAGAATGACTTCTCAACTAACCTACATCCAGATTCTTGCTTTTTGCTTCGGGGAAACCCAAACAGAACTGGAAATCAACTATGAATATAGAGTTTATGTTCGAAGTTTATATGAATATGGAGTCCCGCAGCCCTCTTGCTGTCTGCCTCTGAACTGTTTTAATAAGGTCAGCGTTGGCTTTGTCAACAGTTGGACAATTCCTATGTCTTTGCTGCAAGGCCTCCTAAGACAGGAGGAACTGGGCAGATTAGTTAGGTGAGAACTGCCCGCCACTGGTACCAGGGGAAAAACAGAATAAAGCGCGAAGGCACTCCCAACACAGGGAGGTGGTTACATCCACCCTGGAATGATCTGTCTGGGGAGGGAGACTAGCCCTGGCGAACGCTGTTAATGTCTAGCAGTTCGTGAGCAACTCCTTAACATCATTTGAAGAGATGGAAAAATCTTTAAGGATACATCAGGAGAAGGAAGCATGTGTTTACACACATGTGGTAGAAGTCACAAGTTGTTGTTGTTGTTGTTGTTGTTGTTGTTGTTAGGGCCCTTTGTAGAGTGGCCCTGCGAACAGCAGAATGAAACACAGCCCAGTCCGCACCGTCCTCTCCATTGTGTTTGAGCCCATTGTGTCAATACGTCGTCTCCCTGAGTCTCTTTCTCTTGTTCGCTGATTCTCTGCTTTACCAAGCATGATGCCCTAGCTCCTCCTGATCAAAATTCAAACCCACAGCTACCACGAGTAGATTTCAACTCCTGTGGATCCTGAGAACACTTCCAAAATGCCCGAGACTGGTTCTTGCCATCCTAGCTCCTCTGGAGCACCTGCCTCTGTTTCTTTGAAGACAGATTGTTCTTGAATCTTAGAAGACAAATGTTATGTTCCTCTAGCGGTCTGTGGTATAGTCAGTATTCTCCTCCAACGCTGCAATTCAGATGCACTACTTCTTCTCCAGTCTTCCTGATTCACTGTCCAGCATTCACATGCATATGAGGAAACTGAAAACACATGGGGCAGCGGTTCCTTCTCTTGTCGGTGGGAGTGCTGTGAGCTGGAACTGACTCAAGGGCACCGTGAGCTGGAACTGACTCAAGGGCACCGAACAACAACCGCATAGCTTGGGTCAAGTTCATCTTAGTCCTGAAAGTGGCTTCTTTGTTCTCTAACACTTTAGCAACCTTCCTCATGTCGCCACCCTTTAATCCAGTTCCTCGTGTGCTGGTGACCCCAACCATAACATTATTTTTGTTGCTACTTCAACGCTGTAATTTTGCTACTGTTATGAATCGGGCGAACCCTGTGAACGGGTTGTTCGACCCCCAAAAAGGTCACAACTGACAGGTTGAGAACCGCTGCTTTAAAAGGTCTTCTGCAGCACATCCATCCAAAGCAATATGCCATTTGATTTCTTTACTGCTTCTTCCATGGTGTTGATTGAGAATCCAAATAAAACGAAATCCTTGGCAACGTCGATCTGCTCTCGATTTATCTTCATGTTTCCTATAGGTCCACTTATGTGGGGTTTTGCTTTCTTTTCATGGACGTGTAAGGCGCATTGAAGGCTATGTTGTTGTTTTTTTCATTTTTATCGCAAGTGCCGCAAGTCCTCCTCACGTTCAGCACACTCAGTGTGTCACCTTCACGTTGCACGTTGTTCACAAGCCTTCCTCTAACCCCACCGCCTCATTCTTCTTCCGAGAGTTCAGCTTCTTGGACTTTCTCTCAGCATACAATTTGCATATGTACAGTGCATGCAAACAACCCTGATGCACATCTTTTCTGATTCTCAGCCACGCATTGTACTTTTGCTCTGCTCAAACAAGCGTCTCTTGGTCTACTTAGAGGGTCACATGACCATGATTTAATTGTTTTGGAGTTTTCATTCTTTACACTGTTATCCACAGTTTGTTATGATCAACATAGTTAAACGTCTTTGCATAGTCAATAAAACACAAATAATCATCCTGCTGGTTTTCTTTGCTTTCAGCCAGGCCCATTGGACATCCACATTGCAGAAGAGGGCAACATGGGGGAGAACAGTACAAAGGAGCTGAGATTCTGGGCCACATGGGAGCAACCTGGCCCTGCTTACAGGCAGTGTGGACTCTCATCTAACACTGCACCAGAGAGTAGACTGAACTCGTGTGTGTGTGTGTGTGTGTGTGTGTGTGTGTGTATGTGTGTGTGTGTGTGTGTGTGTGTAAACCTTGTCACTTGATCTTCTTTCTTTTCTTTTTAAAGACATTTTATTGAGGGTTCTTACAGCTCTTGTAATAATCCATACATCAATTGTACCAAGCACATTTGGTACATAGGTTGCCATCATTATTTTCTAGACGTTTATTTTCTATTGAGCCCTTGGTGCCAGCAACTCTTTTTCACTCCCCCTCTCCCCCAACCTTCGTAGCCCCTTGATAAATTATAACTTATTATTTTCACATCTTACACCAACCACTGGCTCCCTTCCCCCATGGTTTCTGTTGTTCATCTCCCTGCGCCGGATGGTGGTGGGGATGTGGGGTAGTTATGGGTCAATCATCGCCATCCGTTTTCTGTTGTTCATCTCCCTGCGCCGGATGGTGGTGGGGGTGTGGGGTAGTTATGGGTCAATCATCGCCATCCGTTCCCCTTCTTCCCTTCCACTCTCCACCTTCCCCCTACCCTTCTGGTGTCGCTACTCCCATTCTTGTTCCTGGATTCCGTGTGTCCTGAGCTCTTAGGTCTTATCTGTACCAGTGCACATGCTCTGTTCTAATCCACAGTGAAAGGCAGGACTGGGGTCATGATAGTGGTGGGGGTGGCGGTGGGGGTGGGGGGAAGCCTCAAGGAACCAGGGGTGTATTATGTGTTTCATCTGTGCTGTATTGCACCTGGTTGGCTCTTCGCTTCCCTGTGACCCGTGTGTGTGTGTGTGTGTGTGTGTGTGTGTGTGTGTGTGTGTAAGAGAGAGAGAGATTGTGTGTTTTAAAACAGTTTTAATAGAATATAATCCATATATCACAAAATACAATAGTGCAATCATACCAAGAAGAGTTGTACCATCATTATCACAATCAATATTTTCTTCTTTCTTCTACTATTAGCTCCCCACTCCCCCCAAGCTCTCCTTCCATTCTCAAAAACACCATTAATCCAGTTACTGTGTCTATAGACTCGCCTGTCCTAGATATCATATACTGAAAACTGTACAGAGATAAAGAAATTAAAAAGCTAATACAGTAGCAAAATAAAATAGAGAAAAATCTCAATTAAAAGGAAAGCAGAACATATTTAAAAAATAGAAACTACTTAAAAATAGTTCAATAGGGAAAGCGCATGATAAGGCTTTCGTTTTTAACCTAACTATATCTGCCATAACCGGCTTTCCAGTTCACTCTGCATGATAGCAAGGCTATTTATATCCTGGGTCAGAGGGAATTCACCATAGGTTTAATCTACATGTATTTCCCCTTCATTTTTTTTCTTTAAACTGAAACGACTTTTAAATGAATCAAAAGAGAGATCAAATAAGAGAATACATTTTAATCAAGCTATAGCTACAACAATCATCTCAGCAATACTGTGTGATAGCAAGACCATTCACATCCCTTGGTCAGAGGGGATTCACTGGCAGCTTAAACTAAGTGTGGACCCTGCAGATGCAGTTCTGGTTGCCACTGTAGTCCATAGACTTCTGCAAGTGAGCCGTTCACAATTTAAGCTCTGATACCATTCCCTCTTTTGTATTTGGATTGTATTATTTACAATCCTTGTATCAGACAGGCTGGTGTGCTTCTTCCATGTGGACTCATTAAGATGGCTACTTGTTTGAAGAAAAACCTTTAAGACCCCAGATGCTAATCTTTTGGATAACCAGGCACCCTCTTCATCACATTTTGTTAGAGTGCCTATATATTTTGCTATAGTGCGATCTCTTCATGAATACAAGTATCAAGCAGGGCCACGGACTGTGAATTCTCCCTGTCAACACAGTTAATTTGATGGGACCAAGAAATGAAGCTGATAGAAAATAGTCCAGTATTGGTAACTTATAGGCTGACCCTATGGGTGGAAGGGACTGATCAGGGAAGCCTAGAAATCTGAGACTACAGATAACCGAGCCCCATCTCTGGAATCAGAAGACCCCTGGGAAAGACCTAGACCTCATTGCTATGCCATCAGAATTATGAAGAGGAGCATAAGAAAAGCATCTCCAGCCACGGGTAAACCAAGTCTACTTTTTAAAGGAACCGGAGCCCAGATGGGGCAGCCCTAGAAGAGATTTTAAAGCTTCAATGTCAGTGTCCCACTTGGTAGCTCTGGGAACTGAAGGTCTGAAAAGGTCATCGTTCAGTCCTGAAAGGAGTAAAACTCTAAACTAGCACCCAAAATTTGCTTCAGTAGACCCGGCAACAATTGGTTTTTAAGCTGCCATAGAAAGAAAGATCATTGTGTGCGAGATTGAATGATGCTGCCCCCCAGGTAACTGGGAAGCTAAAATCACTTTAACAGTAAAGAATACCAAGTTGAGCCAGGGAATACGTTGCCTACCAATTTTCTTTGGAAAAAAAATTTTTTTTCTGACATTTGCTAACATTTTTCTGTTTGTCCTCCCCACCCCCATCCTGCTCTTGACCGCAAGTTGTTTTGTAAGATTGCTTCAAAATGCTTCCAGGTGCTCGAACTTCCTTGGATTTCACCCATGGGAGGCTCGGGAAGGAGATTGGAGAGCGAGGAAGGAAGAAGGTTGGGGTCCTTATTTTCCTGATTCTCTCTCTGCAAGGTCTCCCCAGTTGGCTGGTGCCTCACCAAACATTACTGCTTCTCTCAGTGGGCCTGCTCAGCATAATTCCCTTATTTGATGTTCTTATGTTTCCTTCTCCCCTGGCAAGGATGGTGAGACTTGGTCTCCCATACTTTGGGCATGTTGTCAGGAGGGACCAGCCTCTGGAGAAGGACATCACGTTTGCTAAAGCAGAGGGGCGGAGGTAAAGAGGCAGGCCCTCAAGGTGATGGATGGACACAGTAGCTGCAACCATGGGCTCAGGTACAGGGACCATGGTGAGGACGGCGCAGGGCTGGGCCGTGTTTCCTCCCATTGTAGGTTGGAACAGACGCAATGACACCCAACTGCAACAACACCAGCTAGAACGCGCCATCTGTTTCCTGTTCCGATGCTGGCTGCTGCAAGGGTGGTGATTGTGAGGTCAGAGAGGAGAGACGGGAACCTGATTGACACCAGACCTCCTCACAGACTATAAAAAGAGCTGGCAGAGAACTTGACTGTCTAGGAGTAAAGCCCAAGGCAAGGACCTAGGACAGGGCTGGAGGTAGCAACGCTGGAGAAGTGTCTCTCTTAGGCTTTTAGACATCACAGAGTCAAGAGTCATCCCAAACCTGAGGATAAACAGTCTGAGGACAAACCTGGAGATGAGACCTGAGCTGTTAACGCTCCCAAGTAGCTAAGTATGCTATCGATGGAAGCTAACAGACTCCTTCCTGTGCTGCTCCACCTCTCGCTCTGTGTCCTAGAGGGTCCGAAGGGGCTCAGCTTCTGAATGGGGCGAATTGGATATCCCCTCAGAAGCCAAACTCATTTATATGGTTTTAAGAGAAACTCAGAGTGGCTGGCAATAAAAATTCACGAGCCCTGGGAATCCAGTCCAGATGCAGTGGAACAGAGTTTCAAACTCTCGTGGAGTCCAGACTTTCTAGGGCAGGGGTCCTCAAATTACAGCCCGCAAGCCACATGCGGCCCGCCAAGGACATTTATCCAGCCCACCAGGGTGTTTTTGCTGCCGCTGCCTGTCTTGCTTAGCAGCCAACTTGTCCATTGTGCATAGGAATTTGTTCATAGTTTTTGTTGTTTTTTTAACTGTAGTCCGGCCCTCCAATGGTCTGAGGGACAGTGAACTGTCCCCCTGTTAAAAAAGTTTGAGGACCCCTGTTCTAGAGCCATGGAGGCTGAATAAAGCCCTGGAAGTGGGGAGTAGAGAGAATCCTTACAATGTTAGCCTACAGCCAAAACTATCCCCTGACGTCTTCTTTCGACCTAGTTGAGCCTATTTGACAAATAATATCTACTTTGAGTGTTGTACTCTTTTAAGAGATATATAGAATCGAATGGATAATGGCAACTCAAAACATCAGATAGTAAATTTACAGGCAGTGATGTTATGTTCATGGGAGAAGAACCAGGTGGGAAAAGAGGGTGGGAATGGTTGAAGAACATACAGAATGTGGCTCACATCACTGAGTTGTACATGTAGAAACTATGGAATCGGTATATATTCTGCTTTGTCTATTCTCAACAACAACAAAAAATAAACTAAATAATAAAAATAACAAGGAAGTGTCAAGTGAGAATGAGACCACGTATTTGACAATCAATAGATATAAATCACCCGATAAGTCAAATCCATTCTAATGGTATCTGAAGTGAATAGAGGTCAAGGGGAGGGATAGGACAGTTAGGAAGCCCCTTTAGTGGGCTGCTTAGAAGGCACCAGACTTCCTGGGATTCTCATTAAGAGAAACTCATTAAAAACATCAAGTATTCCAGTTATGGCTTCCAGACATCAGAGTTAAAAGTAAAGTAGCCCAGTCACTTCCTATCCTTTAATTGCTATAAACAAAAATTGGGCTTTCTAAAGCCTGGCAGCTGGTTCCTATCAAGTAGACAGGAAATATCACTGACCTCAAATCAAGAGTTTATTACTTTCATCATTCTTTATTATGTCTTATTTTGGAGTTTTATAAATTTACTAAGCTTAGTCTGTAAGGGAACTGTGAGACACTGAAATTTTGGGAATAGCTAAAAATCACAGTGGACTAATAATGATAGTAGCCACCCTGGTGATACTGCTGGATAACTACTAACTGTTAACCACAAGGTCAATAGTTCCAACCCACCAGCTTCTCTGCTAGATAGTGTTGTGTATTGGGTTGAGTCTGCAGGGAGTTTTAACAAATATAGCAGCTAACTTCTCAGCATGTCATATGTGTGCTGGCCTTACATGAAGTCTTTTATGTGCAGTTATTAATATTCACAGCTGCCCGATAAGTACTATTACTGCATAAGAACTAGAAGCATAAACCAGCCTCACTGCCATTGAGTCAATTCTGCCTCCATGCAGCCCTGTACAGGGTTTGAAAGGTTGCCAATAAATACGGGAGCAGAGAGCCTCCTCTCTCTCCCTGGGAGTAGCTGATGGGTTTGAACTGCAGGCCTTTTGGTTAGCCATCTAATGCCTACTCAACATCACCACCAGGGCTCCTTTCAGATTGGAAAATATCCCAAAGGTGGACGTTGAATAAGGAAGACCAAAGAAGAACCGATGCGTTTGGTGCTGGTGACGAAGATTGAAAGTCCTTGGACTGCCGAAAGAAAAGCAGACCCATCCTGGCAGAAGTCCCGCCGGAATGCTCCTTCGAGGCAAGCAGGCTGAGATTGGACATGTTGTCAGAAGAGACCATCATGCTTGGTGAGGTAGAAGGGCAGTGACACAGCGACTTCAACAGAGGGATCATGCATCCCCACAATCGTGCACCTACTGCAGGATCAGGTGGTGTTTCTTTCCGCTGTACGCACGGACTTTGCTAGGAGCTGGAACCAACTCAACAGCACCCAACAATGGCAACACTATCCCCCAAATTCATGTCCATCTGGACTCTATCAGTGTGACCTTATTTGAAATCAGGTCTTTCAGAAATAATCCAGCTAAAATGAAGTCATACTATGTCAAGTGGACCCGACACGTGACAAGGATCTTCATTTGAAAAGAGGGAGCTGTGTGCAGACCCACGGGGCAGACGGCCATGGGAGGATGAAGGCAGAGAGCAGAGAGGTGCAAAGGAAAGTCGAAGGTTTCTAGCATCTCCAGAAGAAGCCAGGAGAGCGGTCATGATCAATGCAGCTTCCTCTCTCCCGCCGCCCATCTACTTCACCAAGCATGATGTTCTTTCCCAGGGGCTGGTGTCTTCTGACAACATGTCCAAAGCTTAGCACAGCAGTCCTGGGGAACTAGTGTAATCATCACGTCCATTTTCCAGATGAGAACGTTTAACTATTTTTTTCCTAAGTTGGGAGCTGGGATATGAAGCCTGGGGCCACAGAGCCCAAGCTCCTAAGCACTGGGTTAGACTGTGACCCAGGTGGGTGTGCAACCCCACGCGAATACAAGATGAGAGGGCAGTGTGCCTGTAGGTGCCAAGGGAATGGCGGGGAATGCTGGCAGTAGGAATATGTTTTTGATGAAAACTTGTGGAAATAAAATAAGGGAGAACCTACGTTTAATAGACAGACAGACACAAAACCAGTTTTCATCTGGAAAGGGCTGCTTGGAAATCTCTTCTTAGGACACTGCGGTTGCGTTTCCTGAGAGAGCAGAGGTGAGCCAGGAGAAGAAACCGCCAGAGCAGATGCCCTCTGGAACAAGCTGCTCCCAGTGCAGGCATGCTTTAATGGCATTCTGTTGCTTTTTTCTTAAAGAAAATATATTCATCGGTTCAGATTGCCACCTAAGCAATGTGAAGTAGGTTTTAGTAGGTTATTAAAATCCATTGTGAGGAATTAAGTAGATAAAAAGCCACTCAGAGAGACCCGTGGAAAATGCCCAAGGTTGAATTCACTTGCCCTTGACTGCTACGGCCCAGGTATGCTGTGAGGACCAGCAAAGAAAAAGAAAACTTGGGTGAAGCCTTTTTACTCTTTTTAATACTTCCTTTTTGAACTTGAGAGAAAATGCTAAAAGAAATAAGAAATTGGGAGGGAGGGGAAAAATGAGGACCTAATGCCGGGGGCTTAAGTGGAGAGGAAATGTTTTGAGAATGATGAAAGCAATGAATGTACAAATGCGCTTTACACATTTATGTATGTATGGATTGTGATAAGAGTTGTATGAGCCCCTAATAAAATGATTATAAAAAAAAAAGAAAGAAATAAGAAATTAACACAGGTAGCCCCAGACTTACAATGGGTTCTGTTTCAACAACTTGGCCATAAGTTGGTTCTGATCTAAATGGAATGTTTCTTTTTATTTTTTTCCACTACTTTTCTTCATGATGATCATCATTTTTCATTTCCATTTCATGGCCTTTTCTTTTCCGTATTTTATAAATTGGATCTTATCACCCTCTAGGGCTCCTAACTACATATAGGTTGTGCTTTTATGCCCAAAAGCATGTTCTTTGAAGGATCTGGCTAGCACAGTCCTTTGAGGTTTGGAAGCATTTCACATAAACATCTAGGAGTGAACATCTGAGACCACAAGGGCATCTACAAATTACATATTATAACATGTAACAGAGGATAAGGTGGCCAACAAACAAGCAACAGCAAAGCCAGACAATTGCTGGGGTGATAACTGCAGTTCACTGTCCCTTGAATCCACTGTAAATTGGGGACGACTTGTAGTAGCTATTTCTGTGTAGATGAAAATCTGTATTTACCTTAAATCATGATGAATGATGTAAAACACTCCTTGATGGCAACAGTATCTAGCTTTCTCAGATAAAATGTGAAATCCGAAATGTCCCTTTCAGCCAATTGTGACAGAGGAGAAAAGGGGAGGGCGTTACTGTGAAGAATCTCACATGATATTTCTGAAATCTAACCGTGCCTCCTCGCCTTTCATTCTTTTTTCTTTTTCCATTTTCTTGGTATCAGTTTATTTCCATACACACATATGTAAGCATCCCTGGCTTTGCTTCTTTATAGAGCCTAGCCTGATAATTAGCTTTTCTTTTCTTTTTAAATTTAAATCATTTTATTAGGGGCTGGGACAGCTCTTATCACAACCCATCCATCCAGCCATTGTGTCAAGCACATTTGTACATGTGGCCATCAACATTTCCAAAACATTTTCTTTCTCCTCGAGCCCTTGGTACCAGCTTCTCATTTCCTCCTCCCTCCCTCATGAACCCTCGACCATTTATAATTTCATTTCCTTTCATTCCTTCATCACTGAGAGTGCATTTCCCCCTCATCACCTCCTCTTCTTCTTCAGACCAGCTGAGGGGAATGGTGGATTTGGTGGAAATGGAAAGATGGAATTCCTCTTTCCATCTCACTCATTTTTTAAAAATCATTTTATTAGGGGCTCATACAACTCTTATCACAATCCATACACACATCAATTGTGTAAAGCGCATTTGTACATTCATTGCCCTCATCATT
>NW_022111373.1:98980551-98990893 GCF_000313985.2 Echinops telfairi
GCTTTCTTCACCACATTTGCTTATTCACCCGCTTTGTCTTCAGCGGTTGTGTCAGGAAGGTGAGCATCATAGAATGCCAATTTAATAGAAGAAAGTAGTCTTGCATTGAGGGAGTACTTGAGCCATCTCACTCATTTTTAATTATGAACCAAGAAATTGTCCAATAAATCACTTAGAAAGCAATAAAGAGAAACCATATTAAACGCATATTTAACCAGCGATCTTAATCAGAATATTAGCACCAGCCAATCATAGCTAACATTGAGGCCCGTAAGAAAAGCCCTGTAGCTTCGTCTGAATATTTTACATAAGAGCACAGAGTGTGAGTACACAGTGCAAGCCTTCTTGAGTTTGCTGTGCTGGAAGTTATCATAAAAACTTTATTCTTTGCTTTCTGGAGGTTTGACTAGGATGGTGTTTCTCTTTAGTGGTTTCTGAAAGACTGCAATCAGCTATGGGTCAGAGTTGTGTTCAAACAAAGATTTCAGAAACCCATAGCACAGGACTGTCCTAGCTCTTGGGTATAGAAACACAACCTATATGTAGGCTAGGAGCCTTAGCAGGTTACGCACTAGGCTACTAATCACAAGGTCAGAGGTTCAAACCTGCCAGCTGCTCCCTATAAAAAGATAAGGCTTTCTGTTTCCTTAGAGTGTTATAGGCTCAGGAGCCCCACTCTGTCTTTCGAGTTGCTATGAATCAGAATTGACTTGATGTTATTGCTGGTAGGTGCTGTCACGGCGGTTCTGCCTCCTAGTGACTCTAGTGAGTCTCTATGTACATGATCAAGGCTTAAAACGCTTGTGGTAAACTTTACTGAAAATTTTCTATGTGAAAGAGCTGATGAGAACCCATAGCTAGAATAATACAATTGACGAGGTGGTTTGGTAGTTTCGGTGGCATGCAAAACAAAGGTAACAAAGCATCTATAAGGACAATGGTAAGCCAATTTTTAGTCAGTGAATATTATATTTGATTTATAAAAGTGAACGATAATACTAAAAAAGAGGATTCATGTCATTTTTTAAAAACATTTTATTAGGGGCTCATACAACTGTTATCGCAATCCATACCCACATCAATTGTGTAAAGTGCATTTGTACATGTCATTTTTATTATAGTGTTGATACATATTTACTTACTATAGCAAGAATATGTCAAACATATACAAAAACTCTATCAAGAATTACAGTTGGCGTGCTTCTTAGAAACAAAATGGACAGACTTTGCCTTCCTTGGTTTGAACACATTATCAGGCAAGAGCCAAAGGATATTCAGTTTGGTAGAGATTCAGCAAAAACAAGGATGTGCTCAATGCTCCGGATTGGTACACTAGCTGAAGCAATGGGCTCAAGCACGCCAAGGATGGTGAAGATGGGCAAGACCAGGTGACATTCCTTTGCTTAAGGGTGACATGAGTCAAAGCCAACTCCACACCAAATTATAGAGATTAAGTAAGTCTGGAAGAAGTCCTAAACACTTCTATTTACATAAACCTAATAAGTTGACTATGGATTCCCTAACTAAAAATCACTGGCCAAGAAGATGCTAAATTCAAACTGAAGAAGATTGTAGCCAAATTCTAAATAAGAATCAAAAGTCTGACCGCTAACCCTGTTCTTTTATTGACTGCCATTATTAAACAAAAAACCAACAAAATTCTGATAAATGGAGGGAATTTTCCCAGAATTCTTTCATTTTATTTCAGTGTTTCGCTCTGAGTGAAACATATTATTGAATGTGTGGACGTTGGAAAATATCCAGGACTTCCCACAAAACATAGAATTTTTGAAATATTGAAATTTCACAAATGCATACTTAACAGATTACCTGCTAAATGAATAGCGTTCCACAGATTTAACTTTCAGCTGAAAAGGAAAACATGGTCCTTTCACCCTAGAAAATGGATGAATCATAAAATGGAAAACCCATTTACTTTGGCATTGCTCATCTTTGCTTACTAATGAAAACATAATCTGATTTAGGTTTCACTAATATGTTAAAACAAATATACGCACAAAGTTAACCTTCACCACAGAAGAATACATGTGTCTTGCGCTACAGAAGGGTTTGGGGTTGACACTATAAGGCGATCAAATCAGTTCCACGCCTTAGTAGCAATATATGCAATACAGTAAAAACACTGCCTGATCCTGTGCCACCCTCACAATCGTTGCTGTGTTTGAGCCACTGTTGCAGCTACTATGTCAACCCATCTCCTATTGGGTGTTTCTATTTTTAACTGAACCCGTATGTCACCAAGCACGATGTCCTCTTCAGGGATGAGTCTCTCCTGAAGGAGCCATGGTGCTGAAATGGATTATGCTCCTCGGGAGAAAGATGAGGCTTTCTACTCCTTTAAAGATTTACACTCTCAGAAACGCTACCTGCCTCCTAGCATCTATGAGTCAGAATTGACTTGATGGCAGTGAGATAGGGTTTTGTTATTTTGGGGGTTCCCTGATAACAGTGGCCTGCCACTGGAGGGCACTATAAGCAGTGTTCGTATAGAACCAACCCTCAGTAGTTTCGTTTTTTTCTTAAAGAGTTTGCCTAAGCCCTGATCTTACAGAATCGTCAACAGTTAGTAACAGACTTAAGAAGGTACAGATCTCTGAGACCCGATGAATTTGTACTTCATATCTAGTTGCCACACCATTTTTCTGGATTTAGGGGACTCCTGTCTGAAGGTGGAAGGGTCTATGCCACTGGAAGTCTCTTGTCCACCCTTCAACTAGACCTTTCCCATTGACTTCAATGGGTTTAGAAATATTGCATTATGCGCTAGCAAATCAGAGCACAATACAGATCACTATCCTCACCCCAAAGTGAATTCAAAAACGTAGGTAGCTGCTTCCTTCTTTTATAAGAAGTAATCCATCAGATCGAGCTGAAGCCCTTTGAGCACGTCTTCATGTGTCTTCCATCTCTCCTGGGTTTTAACCATTTCAGAATAACCATCTTTCTGAAATTCGTGTGTTATACATCCCCAATGATTAGTAATTATATTGCACTTAAAGTATCATCTATGTGATATATAATTGTAGTGTCCCAAGGGAGACATATCCTTTGATTCCTAGACCTGGCTGTTGACATCAGATGTATTGTGGCTAAAGGCAATGAGTACCAGGAAGATGTTTAGGTGTGTTCTATTAATTCCGCAAAAGCATGCAACTATGTGGATCATAACCAGCTATGGATAACATTGCAAAATGGGAGTTTTGAGAACATTTCATTGGCTACATGTGGAACCTTTACGTGGACCAAGGGGCAGTCTTTTTAAAATGACAAGAAAATACTGTATGGTTTTCAATCATGGAAGGTGTGGAATGGGGTTCTACCCTTTCACTATATTGCATCAACACTTGCTGATGAAAATCAGCATGGATTATAACTCAGTGAAAAGAAATTAAAATCCTTACAACTGGCCCAATAGACAACATCATGATAAATGTGGAAAAGACTGATTTGTCATTTCACTCGGATCCTCGATCAACATTCATGGCAGAAATCCAATGATGCCTTGCAGTAGGCCTATCAGCTACGGAAGATCTCCTTCAAGTGTTAAATAGCAGAGACGTCACAGTAAGGACTGAGGGGTGACTGGCCCAAGCCATGATATTCTATTAAAACTGGACAATGAGAAAGGAAGCTCTTGAGAAAGAATTGACACATTAGAAGTAAGGTATTGGAGATTATTGTATCTGGACCACCCAAAGACCAAGAAAATCTGTCTTGGAAGAAGGACAGCAAGGATGCTCGTTAGAGGCAAGGATGGCAAGATGTCCTCTTACATACTTTGGACATGTTATCAGGAGGGATTTGCCCTTGGAAAATTAAGAGCCATAGCGCCCCTAAGCACAACAGAACAAAACCCTGCCCGGCCCTGTGCCGTCCTCACAATTGTTCCTATCCCTGAGCCCATGGTTGTCGCCATGAGGTCAATCGATCTCCTTGAGGACCTTCCTTTGTTTTTACATTACTTTACCAAGCATGATGTCCTTCTCCAGGAACTGGTCTCTCTTGACAACATGCCCGAAGTGCGTACTATCTTAAACCTCGTTTTTAGAGCATGATTCCCTTGTCGTGGGAGGTTGGGGCCCGTTGGTTGGCTGTTGGTGGTGGGTGCCACAGAGGTGGTGCCAACTCATAACAGCCCTCCGTCTAGCAGAGCCCACTCCTGCCGGCCCGAGCCGTCCACACCATTGTTCCTGTAGGTGGGCCCATTGGTGGAGCCACTGTGTCCATCCATCTTGTTGCTAACTGACTCCTAACTCACTTCACGATTTTCTCTCTTAACTGATACATTCAACACGTACGCAATTTTACATCAGCTTCAACATAGATTAGCAATTAAATGCAAAGCATTTATCTCTGTCCTGCATCCAGAGAATTTGCTTAGAAACTTTATAAACCGTTCCTTGTTATTTCAGATCACTGTTCGAGTCCCGCAAATATTCTGCAGTCTCCGTGCTGCGCATCATGAGAAAGCACAGAGAGAGAAGGCACACATCTCCCCACCGATCGTGAACAAGAAGGTTGCGTCTAGACTGAGCTGTAGCCGTCAGTGTCGTAGATTCGATTCGAACCCCTACGACTCGAGGCGCTACAGAGTGAACTACTTCTAGTCTTGCACCATCCTCACCATGGTTGCTTGAATTTTCCTTCAGTTCCTTCTCTTTGAGAATTGCTGAATGTCTCCCCCTCCCGACTCCCACTTTGGATATTCTAACTCAGATCTTTGCTTTATTTTGTCTTCTCAAATTGCCCTTTGGAGTTTGTTTGCCCATTCAGCTAGAGAAAACAGTAGAGTCTTCGGGCATCCACTTTGGTCTTTTCTGCCCTTCCTGTCTTTTAAACAACCTTTGACTTTCTTTCTGTGTGATGTTCTTGATGTCAGCCCGCAGCTCGTCGGAGCTGCAGTCAGTAACGTTCAGTGTGCTCTTGAGACGGTCTCTACATTCAGGTAGGGTGGATTCAGGACAGAATTTTGGCTCTTGTGGACTTGTCTCAATTTTCTTTTCTTCAGCTTCAACCTGAATGTATGCATGAGCAAGTTCCACCGTCTGCCCTTGACCTTGTTTTTCTGATGACATTGAACATCTCCAGAATCTCTTCCTGCACCTGTGAGAATACAGGTGAGGTCAGATACTTTAAAAGATATCACAGCATTATTAATAGGGGTCAGCCAGATAGGAAGGTTTGATTAGCATATAATAATAATTAGATGCCTCCTCTTTGTTATAAGCAACTGACTTATGTGTGTAAGGGGAGGCAATACTTGAGTACCATAGGTGTGGGTGGGGGAGGTGATACTTGGGTACCATAGGAATATCCCATCCCCAATTAAATATGAGCTAACAGCTTTGACATCTACTAACAGCTCCAGACTGGATCAATGACTTCATTATGTGTTCCAATGTTGTTTTTGCAATTCTGATCATTCTATCGATACTAAGTGGCATCTTTCTGCCAGTGAAATATTTGCTTCATCAACAGAAGCCGATCATTTTTCCTGAGTACAGTTAGGATAGTAAAAACAGAAGAATCGCTCATTTGTCCCTTCAATCATTTACTCCGAAATTAGGTGGTGGTTGTTAGGCGCCATCAACTCGGTTCCGACCCATAGCGACCTGCCTGGTCCTGAGCCGCCCTCACCGCTGTCCTTGTGTTTCAGCCCCTTAATCTCTCTCATCAAGAGCCTTCCTCTTTTTCGGCCCTTCTACTTTACCAACTGCTATGTCCTTTTCCTCCGTGGATAGCATGTCCAAGGTCTGTGATCTGAAGTCTCACCATCCTTGCCTCGAAGGAGCATTCTGGTCAGACAGCATCCAAGAGAGAGCGGTTTGTTCTTTTGGCAGTCCAAGGTACTTTCAGTCATCTTTGCCAACACCAGACTCCAAATGCATCAAGTTTCCTTCGGGCTTCTTTATTCAGTGTCCAATTAGGTAGCTCATACAATACTACCACTAGTATAGGCATTCTAGTGGCACAGGGAGTTCAGCTTTGGACTGCTAACTGAAAGATTATCAGTTTGAACCTGCTCCGGTCTGCTGGGAGCCATGGCCATTAAGGCCTTAGCCTCAGCCACGAGCCGAACTTGGCTGCTTCCTGGTTAAGTTTCGCCTTTCATTTGCTAAACCTGTGGGGGACTGGCCCTGCCTAAATTCCTGCCTCTGCGTTCCTAGCTACATGCTCTGTAGCATGGGCGGTTGTAAAGTTGACCTTTTCACCCATTGGTTAATAATGCCAGGCGCTCATTGGACTAAGATGGACTTTGCATTACGCCTGATGAACCTTAGTCTGTATGCAGGACGTCTTTGAGAACTAGCACACCTTTTTACCTGCAGCTGATTGGTTAACGTTCTTATGCTTCATTAATGCACATGTTGGATTGGATGTTGTGTAGCACACCTTATTAAAATATGCACCTCCCAGTCCCCTTTTTTATACCCCAGCTTTGTCCAAATAAACGAGTTTGATCAGAGTTTTGTCTTGCTCCACGTCTCCGTGTCTTTTCTCCATCCAGGTTCGTCATTCCCAGCAGGGCCTTGCTCGTGCGTCCCGCAGGCCAGGACGCTACACCGGTCCTCTTTGCTGATTCCCGTAGCACGTGTTCCAGCCCGTTATCCAGAGAATTCTGGCTCTAATCAACCCAGAGCTCCAGCAGTACCATCTGTAGGTACAAAATCCATGTTCAACGGCTGATAATTATACCACAATTAGATTGTGCATCTCATAAGAGCACTCTTATACAGTCTAAGGGGCTATCGTCTCTTTTCTGTGCTTGCAATTAGTTTCACAAATCTTTGATCACAAGATTCTCGAAGCTTTGTTCTGTTGTTGCATTGTGCTTTCTACATATATGCCAAAATAAGCCACTGCCCTCCACTAAGTGCTTCTGTCTGGGAGGAATAATGGATTTTTAAAAGCCACTCATAAGAAATGAAAATGAAAAAAAGCTACTGGTGAGACTGCTCGGTTGTTTGGATTTTTATAAGCAATCATTTGGAGGCTGGCGTTTATTACCCTTAAATGCACCTTGGAATGACTCCGCCACTCCCTAGGTGCCCTCTCGGGGAGTTTGTTCTGAGTAGCAGCAGCTGCTTCGGAAGACTCCTCATGGGAACACACATTGCTAGTCAGGGGGCCTAACCTCATCTGCATGGCCCTGAGCTTTCTCCCAAGTCCTCCAGGTCTTAGAACAGCGGTTCTCAACCTGTGGGTCATGACCCCTCTGGGGGTCAAACAACCCTTAAACATGGGTCGCCTAACACCATCGGAAAGCACATATTTCCGATGGTCTTAGGAACCGAACACCCCTCCCCTATCTGTCTCCAGATACGCCCACATACGAGTACCGGGCGTGAAGATTTACCCACGCTACACCATGCTTCAAGACATTTCATTTATTTGTCACTAGAAATAAATATTTCACGATATAGAATTACATATTGCTTTTGTGATTCATCACTATGTTTTCATTATGTTCAATTTGAAACAATTAGAATACATCCTGCCTATCAGATATTTACATGACCATTCATCACAGTAGCAAAATGACAGTGATGAAGTAGCAGTGAAGATAATGTTATGGTTGGGGGTCATCCCAACACGAGGACCTGTATGAAAGGGTGGCAGCAAGAGGAAGGTTGAGAACCGCTGCCTTAGAAGCCGCCCCTCGAGTGCACATACCAGACAGGAGGAAGGAAGCCAGTCCGAAAGATAAGGTGAGAAAAATCACGAAAAACAAAGTCCTGCCAAGAGAACAGACAAATCAATCTTGGAAGAAGTACAGCCAGAATGCTCCTTCGAGGCAAGGATGGCCAGACTAGGCCTCACAAACTTGGGACATGTGGTCAGGCGATCGTCCCTGGAGAAGGGCATCATGCCTGGTGAAGTGGAGAGGCCGTGACAAAGACAAGGCAGGTCCTCTCAGAGATGGATGGACCCAGTGGCTCCAAAACATGGGCCCAAACATCAGGCAGTTGGGGGCTGGGTACACAGGGTCATCGGAGCCAGCACCAACTCCACGTCGCCTCACAGCAAGCCTCACAGTAACTGCCTGAGGATTCTAATGCCTCCGGGGCATCACAAACAAAGCTTCCCTCCATCACTGAGAACATCTTCATGGTTATTGAGAAAACAGAACGGTGATTCAAAAATGCCAGGAGTTTCTACCCTGTGAAGGCCCAACTCACCATGTTCAGGTCAATTCTGACTTACAGTGACTGTAGACCAGAGGACTGTAAATCTGTACAGCAGGGGACTGCCACGTCTTTCTCCTAGGGAGCAGCCGGTGGGTTTGAACCCTTGGTGATCAGGTCTCAGCCGAATGCCTAACCACTGCCCCGCAGGGCTTCGCCCTGGCTGTGAGACAGAAAAACAGACAATCACTGGTCTGTCTGATCACTGGCCTGTTTGCTTTCAGGTTCAAGCTTGCCTTTCCCTGGTCTTCTCGCTATCACGGGGAGTATTCTTGCAAACTGTCATTTCCCGGCCTATGAATTGTCTGCTGTTTGTATAACAAATTACTACAGCTTTAGCAGCTTAAAACAACACCTGTTTATTACCTCATGGCTCTGTTGGTCACAAATCTAGATTTGCTCAGCTGGCTCTTCTGCTTACAATCTCACACGATTCAAAGCACCGTGTCACCTGGGCTGGACTCATTGCTAGAGGGTCTGAGTAAGAGCCCACCTCGGCGCTCATTCAGGATGCTGTCAGATTCCGGGTCTTGCAGCAACAGGACTCAGGTCTCTCTTTCTTTCCTGGCTGTGAGTCCGGGCCCATTCTGAGCTCCTAGCGGCTGCTTTCCATTTCTTTGCCCAAGACCACCTCCATCTTCAAAGCCAACAATGCACACTGAATCCTTCTTATCCTGCTGTTATTAGCTGGTGAAAACACTCTGCTTTCAGAGGACTCATGCAATTAGGTTAGACCTACCTGTGAGAGTTCCCTATAATTCAGTCAATGAAGGAGTGCTGATGCCATAGGGAGTTCGCTGCTAAGTGCAAGATCAGCAGTTCAAACCTACCAGCTTCTCCACAGGAGAAAGATGAGGCTTCCTATTCCTGTAAAGATTTATAGTCTCAGTAAACTCAAACAGGTATGCTGTCCAAACAGGACCAGACGTTCTTCTTTCTCCCACTCATTGTTGTCAGTGCCCCATTTCCACCAGTTCCTTCCTGCGATTCCCCTGGGTAATTATTAATCTAGTTACTGTCTCTCTAGATTTATCTATCCTGAATTTCATATACAGAAAAACATACAAAACACAAACAAGTACCAAACAAATGAAACAAGGACACAACAAAACAGAGAAAAACTCTGATAGAAAAGAAAGCAAAAAATGGGAAAAACTGAAACAGCTTTAAAATGGATCCAAACTCCAACACTAAACTCACTGCCATTGACTCCATTCTGATTCACAGCAACCCCATAGGACAGGCTAGAAGGTCCCCTGGGAGCTTCCGAGGCTGTAACTCTTCACAGGCGTAGAAAGTCTCATCTTTCTCCCACAGTAGGGAGAGTAAATGATGTTAATACATTTAACATCGACTAGAATAGACTTTACAAGGCTCTCTGCTAGCAGGTCTGGGGATGAGAAGACCCTTCTTGGCCTTCTGGTTTCTAGTAGCCTCGGGCCTTTCTTGGTTTGTAGCAGCAATGTAGCTCACAGGCTCGCTCTCTCACTCTCTCTGTGCCTCCTCTCCACTTTCATTAGCCAACACTGAGATTGGATTGATATCACCTCGTGCTATTTTCAAAGATTCAATTTCCAAACAAAGCACTGTGAGAAGTTCCACCCTCTTCCCTTCTCGGGCGCACTCTGGGAATACTTTCTCCAAGACAGATTTGTTTGTTCTTCTGTAGCACACGGTACTACTGAAAATGAATCAATAATATATGGTATATAGTTATATACCTAGTCTCTTAAAATAGAAAAATATCTAAATCAAGGTTAGATAATAATTGGTTGACAAAATATTGTTGTGACTGGATGCCTGCAGGAACCTGATCTTATAGTTACCTTAGAAAGTCCATATTTAATAATATAATGTTTATTGTGATTTTATACAAGAACATAACTGCTACAAATACTGAGAATCAGTCATACAATAAATAGTGAGCTTTGGTGGAAAACAGAGCCCTGGTGGCACAGGTGAAGTATTGAGTCGCTAACGGGAGGATCAGAGGTTTGAATCTAACAGTCTAGTCTGTGGGAGAATCCTAAGGAAGTCTGCTTCCATGGCATTTAACGGCCTCAAAAACTTACTCTGTCCTGCCGTGTGTGTGTGTGTGTGTGTGTGTGTGTGTGTGTGTGTGTGTGTGTGTGTGT
>NW_022111373.1:98990993-99002783 GCF_000313985.2 Echinops telfairi
TGTGTGTGTGTGTGTGTGTGTGTGTGTGTGTGTGTGTGTGTGTGTGTGTGTGTGTCTCAGAGTCAGACTCCAGTCAGGAGCAGTGCGTTTGGGTTATGAAAACTAGATGTAGCAATCGATACACTATCAGATGCTTCGGAATTCGATTCGACAGCCTTGCCTGGAAATCCTGGCTCTGTAATCCGCGATGATGTCATCGGAGACAGGTTGTTTAGTTGAGGACGCTGGGATCCACTGCGATCACTGGTACATGGTGGCTAATCAGTAAGCAGCACTTGACCCACCTTTCGTGATCACTTGCGATCCTGGAGAAGTTGGAGATGAACCAATGCGACATCGGGAAAAAACGAGATTAAACCTCTAGAGCAGTGGTTCTCAACCTTCCTCAGGCCGCGACCCTTTCATACAGGTCCTCAAGTTGGGGTGACCCCAACCATAACATTGCTACGTCCTAACCGTCATTTAGTTGCTGTTATAAATCGTCATGAGATATACAGGATGTATTTTCATTGTTATAAATTTAACATAGTGAAAGCATAGTGATGAATCACAAAGACAATATATAATTCTATATTGTGAAATATATCTTTCTAATGACAAATCAATGAAATGTGGTCTTAAAGCATGGTGTAGCTTGAGCAACAGTTTTCATGCTGGGTACTCATAGGTGGGCGTATCTGCATGTGGACGGACCTGCCTGGAGACGGATAGAGGAGCCGTGTCTCAGGTCCTAAGACCATCAGAAATATGTTTTCCGTTGGTCTTAGGCAACTCCTGTGAAAGGGTTGTCCGACACCCCCCCACCCCAAAGGGGTCGCGACCCACAGGTTGAGAAGCACTGCTCTAGTGGGAAAGGTAGAGAGAGCAATGTGAGCAGACACAGACGTACAGAAGAGAGTTATTATCATGGCGGATGGTCATGGAGTGTATGTCAGGGAGCAGCCAAGAGGGTGATAGAGTTCGACTCTGGAGAAGTCAGGAAGTTGGGTCATGCGATGCGCTCGCCTCACAAGTCCTCTGCCGTCGGGAGCGTTGCTGTGTGTCTCAAGATGGCATCACCGAGCTTTTCTTCCTTGGAGAAAGGCTAGTAGGTTTCTCCTGAGGCGTTTGCCACCACAGCAGAGGGAGCCACCCAGGCAAGACATGGAGAAAAGACACTAGGACAAGACAGTGAGCCGAGCAAAGATTTAATAAGTGAAGGACGCTTCAGTCATGAAGTGAGTCCCCTCACAATTTGAGGAAGCGGACGACATTTAGGAATCCGACATTGGATTTTATTGGGTGGAGTGGCAGGACCCCATTGGCTTGACTCAGTCCCTATCCTGCTCCTGTCAGGATGAGTCCCTGGACAAGACCAGTGAGATGGATCATGTGAAGGAATTTGGGATGGGGCATCGGGACCTCCAGCCGAACCTGACAGGCGTCATGAGAATCAAGATCCGCATCAACCCAAAGGCTATGAGATGGAGGTGGCACACATCTCTTCTCTTCCACTTTGAACCAGTCTACACCACCTGTCCACAGAAGTCACTACTTCTCTGTTGTGTTCAGCAGTGTGTTTTAGTGGACACACGGGACTCAAAAACTATCCTTATAACTACAGAATTTTTTTTAAAACATTTTATTAGGGGCTCATACAACTGTTATCACAATCCATACACACATCAATTGTGTAAAGCACATTTGTACATCATTCTCAAAACATTTTCTCTCCATTTAAACCCCCGACATTAGGTCCTCATTTTTCCCCTCCCTCCCCGCTCCCCCCTCCCTCATGAGCCCTTGATAGTTTATAAATTGGTATTTTGTCATATCTTGCCCTGTCCGACATCTCCCTTCACCCACTTTTCTGTTGTCCGTCCCCCAGGGAGGAGGTCACATATAGTTCCTTGTAATCGGTTCCCTCTTTCCTACCCACTCTCCCTCTACCCTCCCTGTTTCGCCACTCACACCACTGGTCCTGTGGGGCTCATCCGCCCTGGATTCCCTGTATTTTCAGTTCCTATCTGTACTAGTGTACATCCTCTGGTCTAGCCAGACCAGAAAGCAAAATCCAGGAACAAGAGAGGGAGCGGGGAGGAAACATTTAGGAATTAGAGGAAAGTTGTATTTCTCATTGTTGTTACATCGCACCCTGACTGGTTAAAATTTCAGATCGGAATCAACTCAGAAGACAACCAAGCTAAAGCTCTTGACCATGCCAATTGGCTCTAAGCTTCTTTTTATTCATGCCAATAGGCAAGACCTTTGCTTTGGCCTCTACTCTGGCCTGGCCTCTGCCACTGGTAACTATCCTTCTTGGCCAAGTGTTAAAATTAACTCTTTTGCTCCACCAACATGGGCCCAGGGGCACTCCATTCTGCTAGGAAGACTTCTGCTCAAAGACACTCAATTCTCTTGCTCAGGGGATCAGTGGGTTCACAGACAATTTAAGCTGGTCTCCTGTTTCCTGCCGTCTCACACCATCTCTCGCCATCAACGGTGTTACTGCTCTTGATCTCTATCTCCTGGGTCTTGGAGGTTCTCAGAGGAGGCCATGCTTTACGTTGGGCTCTTCTTGATGACAATACAGTCTTCCTCAGCCTCTGTAGGATTGGTTGTTGGAGACAGAATGGCAAACATGACCCTTCCTAGACCACGCCACAGTAACTCATTGTTCCCTGCAGGGATTCTATGCACTGGATCTTCAGAGTAGACTAACCAATCCCTTCTCAAGATTGTGGACTAGGAAATCATCTTCCCCGAACCATGATCCAGGGGCCAGCAAGGTCATATACAGAGAAGCCCATGGCCTTGCAGGTCAGTCTGCCATTTTAAGACATCTACTGTGGATCTTGTAGGGAGCTCTATGGTGCCACACATCACTTTGAAGACTCTTTGAGTCAAACAAACCAACAAAAACCTAGAAGCATAGATGACAAAGAAAAGTTGCTGATTTCTTTTAACAAAGATAGTAATATTTGAGATTTATAAAGAAGAGTACTTTCAACACAAGAGGGTCCGAGGGAAAGGGAACAAAAATTAAACAATGCGCCCACACTCCTCCAAGCCTGTAGAGTAAGATCATGTCTCTCCCCATGGGTTAGACAGGGTTCTCTAGATAAACAAAACCAGGACACTAATGATTTTATATATATTTATAGAGATAGATAGATAACATACGAAATAAACAGTTAATTAATCTATAAAGCAGTACAAGTGGTTCAGTGCAACTCACTTCCGTGAGACAGCTAGTACACTGGCAGTCCTTCAAGTCTTGCAGGCCGCTGGATAGTCCTCCGTAGAGCAATTCAGGCTATCCGGCCACAGGCAGCAAACAGCAAGGCAGGCCACCAACAGTCAGCCAGATAACAGAGTCCGACAGTCCCCAGCTCAAGAGATGAACAGTCCTATGGCGTGGCGAAGCAGGTCTTGAAGGAACCTTACAGCGACACAGTCCACGGGTAGGTGGTCCCACAGGTAGTGTAGCTTGCAAATGGAGGCACAGAACAAGCAAGGCAGTCCGCACACGGCTCTGATGATCAAAGAGCAAGAGAGAGGCGAGGCTCTCTGAGCCACTTATCTCTCTGCCCTTCAACTAATCTCACATGTGTTCATTGTCCATGTTGGCACAACAAACCTACCTATCACACCCCAGATGGGCAGGAATGAGCTAGTCCCAAACTCCATCTAACCTGCTCTCTGCAAATCTCGCAGTTCGGGTTGCTTGAGAAGCCCTTAGGGGTGTGAAAGGGGTGTACCTCCAGATGTATTATCCACCTCTCTCTAAGCTCTGGGAGGCTGATTTCTGTGGACCGTACCACCAGATTCCCAACGGGGTTCAGCCAATGAGAGGCACCAGAGGCCACTGGAAACCATCAGCAAGAGAGCAGGGGGCAACGGGAGGCTGGCATGTCCTTTCCCTGGTCCTCCTATCAGGTTCCTGCTCAGGCATGGCAGGAGAACTGTCAAATGAACTCACTGCCATTGAGTTGACACCAACTCATAGTGGCCCTACAGGACAATGTAGGTTTCCAAGACTGCAGATCTTCACAGGAGTAGAGAACCTTATCTTCTGAATCCCTGACCTCGTGATTCGCAGCCCAACATGTAATCACTATGCCACCTGGGCTCCTGTGGCACTATTCCTCTGGAAAAGAGGAAGATTAATTGCATGGGTGAGCTGCCAGACTGTGAGCCCACCTGATGTCCCTTTCTCTAGTAACCTCTTGTGTCTCTGTCAGCCCAACAGGGAGCAAGGATTGCTCACTAGAGGAGAAAACAGGTTGGATGGAAATGCCTAGGCTTTTGTACCATTGCCTTGCTTAGTCCTTCACTGGGACCCCTTCCAAGAATAGCATGACCTTGGCTCAAGGTTGAGGTGTACCAAAATGAAACTAACTGCTGAAGTCATTAGAGAATACTCCTCACAGATAGGCAATGGAGCATTCTTGAAAGAGAAGCTAAGTCAAACCATTCCCCAAAATAAAACCCTTTGCCATAGAATCAATTCCAACTCATCACCATCCTTTTTACAGCTGCCCAGTAGAATGGCCAAGGCTGTGATCTGTAAAGAAGTCCACTGCCATTTCTTCCTCTTGATGAGAGGCTGGGGATTCAAACCACAGCCCTTTCCCTGGGCAGCTGAGGGCTTAACCACGTCACTACCAGGGCTCCATGGAGCTAAGCAGGGGTTGCAAACTATGGCCTACCACCTTGTTTGATATGACCTTTTACTGAACATGATGTTTTAGACTTCTTAATTGTCGTTTTTCAAGTGGCCTTTTAAGAACCTACATATCCTTCTTGGTTTTGTCTATTGGCTCACAAAGGCTACATATTTACTATCTGGACCTTCACAGGCAATTCCTGAATTCGTAGCAGCACTTCCTTGGGTCTGCATAGCTCGGGAGGCCAGGAGGGAGGATTTTGAAAGCTAGGTCTGGTGAGGAGGAAAAAGACCCTCTGGGTAGAAGAGAAACAAAATTCAGAAACATGAGATCAGAACTAAGAGCCTCTAAAGTGAAAATGTGACTTAAATGTGCTTTGAATCTTTCTTTAAAAAAATCAATTTACAATTAGAAAAACTCCCTGTGGTTTTAATTTACATATCATTTACTTGTTAAATTTACATATCACTTACTTGTTAAATGATATGGAAATCATAGTTGGAGTTAGATTTTATTCCTATGTTAATTTGGTCATTGCAAATGACTGCCAAAAATGAAAAGAAGGATTTTGGAACCAGGAACAGAAACAACACGGATAATCCTTAACGATAAAATAACCTATGAAATATATTGACACTTTAATCAAAAATGAAGCGTCATCATCTGGGCGTCTTGCAGAATTTAGGGTAGCTTATTAGCAATTCTTGCATCTAGTCCACTTTTCTGCTAATTGATAGAATTGGCTTGACTCAGCCTAGCAGTTGTGCTCCTAAAAAGACTAATGTGATCAAAAAGGCAGGAAAATTTTATTTTTCAAAGTTAAAGAGAATCAGGACTACTGAACTTTAGATTTGCAATGACAATATTTCTCCTGCATAAATTACCAAAAAAATGTTTTATAGCTATTCATGCTGTGGTGAAGTGACATTACTTCATATGGCTCTTCGATTCATGTCTTTGCAACTCCCAAGAAATCACTGCGTGGAACCATGCAAACAAGGTATGTGGAACACTAGAGTGGGGATTGATCAGTTATGCCCTCCCACTGGGTATCTACAAAGAGCCAGCCAAGAGCAGAGAGAGCAAGTCTTAGGTGACTGTCAGGAAAAAGAGCCACCAGGGGAGTAGAGTGATGTGAAAGCCCTGTCAATTGGCAGAGGCAGCAGACGTGCCTGAGGCCACAGCACCTAGACAGGAGACTGAGCAGAAGAGCCGTGCAAAGATTGAGGCAGAGCGAAGGAGCAGCACTGAACAAAAACCATAAGGCAGAACGAAGGGAAGCACCAAGACTGCCAGGCAGAGCCGTGGGCTTCCTCATCCACAGAGCCAGGTAAAGGCCAAGAGATTGTAGATCAAAGAGAGACATGGCTATGGGCTGAGAAGAGGTGCTGCTGTAGACCAGTCTGTGTTCTTCATGCTTTCTGATTCTGATTTACAGTTACCTGTTAACTTCTCTAATAATCATGAGTGTTGTCTGTGAGTTCAGTGGCCATTGCAGGAATTATTGAAACCAACAGAGAAGTATAGTGCTATGGGAGGAACGGATATCATTCCAATTTTAGTATATGTGCTGCCGAAGCGAGCACACGGTTTTAAACTAGGGTAAAGATAAACTGTGAAGGCATGTTTGATTTCTGCCTTGCAGCAGTCACCTCCACTAATGTGGGCATAGAGTCTCCTTCTCTGTGTAGCCAGAGAAGGTCCAATGGGGCCACCATGCCATTTTTCACGTGTATAACTGAAACTTTAAAAAAGAAAAACAAACAGACAAAAACACACCCAATTGCCCTCAAGTCTGTTCTGACTGGTAGCAATCCCGTGTGTTACAGATTAGCATTGTTTTGTAGGACTTTCATGACTGGCATCAAGGAGACCAGGAGCCACAGGGATTAAGTGCTCATCCCAGCAGGTCAGTAGTTTGAACACACCAGCTGCTCCCCTGGAGAAAGATGCAGCAGTTGGCGTTCATCAAGCTTCACAGCCTGGGAAACCCCGTGGGGCAGTTCCCCTTTGTCCTATCTGGTCACTCTGAATGGGAATCAACTCAGCAGCAACGGGTGGGGCTTTGCAGACACAGACCGTCGAGCCTTTCTTTCATGGCACCCGGCTTTGCACCACCCTTGTTTCCGTGAGAGTAAGAATGAAAATCATCGATGCCTCCCAGAGGATCCAGGTTTGGCTAGAACACTTACATTTCACACCGAAACCAAACCATACAACAACAAAAATAAATTAAATAAATAAATAAATGGCCATGCCAGACTGCATCTAGCTTTTGCTCAAAGGTAAAATCCCCCCTGAATGCCCAGATTATCATCTTTAAATAATATTTCCCACTTTTGAGAAATGATGGGTTTCATAAGGCCACATGAGAACATTTACAAAATGAATTATGTGTCTTCATTCTTTGTGTTTTCACTTTTCTGTTTTGTTTTCTTTTGTTTTGGGAGGTGGGGGCAGTGGGTGTGGGGGAGCACCAGAGAGCCAGGAAACTGTTGAACTCTGAAGAGGACTTATCAACAAGTGCACAGGGGCTGGACTACAAATGTTCCTGCAGACAAAGTTGGGATAATTTGAGCAAATGGGAATGACAGCAGTGCTTGTAACATAAAATTTCAGTCATTCACAACCCTCAGGCAGACTCATTGATCGCCATTGGAGTTTGCTAAACTCTTCATTCTAAAAAAATGATGAAAGAAATAATCAAGGCTCCGCTTCTCCTGAGGGAACTCTGCTTTCGCTTATTCAAAGAGTTGAAGAGGCAAAGTTGTTCACAGAAGTATTCCAACTATCCAGGCAGAAGGAGTGACAGACTTAGAAAATTACCATTTTTAGGTCTCTGTAAAATAAATGAACCTACGAAATGGCCAATGGATGATAAATCATGAAGGGAGAAGTTGAAGGAGAAATGTCTAAGGCAGGGATTGAGCCACTGCTTTCTCATACACTGTTCAATGTTTGCATCTCTAAAAATAGATCTTGACCTTCTGCTTTAGATGTGATGCAACGGGAGCCATAAAGCCCCGAGGATGAAGTGTTCTTATTTACAAAATTGAACCTGAACCTAAATCAAGCTTTACGCACTAATGCCCAGCATGGGGGACAGGAGAACTCTCTACCCAAAATCTTGAGAAGGCAATCCTCCTACAAATCAGTGTCTCAGACAGGAAGAAGGAGGTGACAGAAGACAAGTCTTAGTGGAAATCATAAATAAATGCAATGTGTAGACCTTGTCTGGATCCTGATTTGAATAAGTTGTCTGTAAGACACACTTGAGACTATTTTTTTTTAATGCTACCCTAGGCTGGGTATTAGAAAAAAACTACAAGCTGCTGTTGATTTCATGGCCCATCGGTGGAACCCTGGACTGCCTGCCGACTACAAGTTGGGCAGTTCAAACACAGCAGCGGCTCCCAGGGAGAAACATGAGGCTGTCTGCTTCTGAAGCAATTCACAAAGCCCCCGAAGTCTTATTAGGATTGCTATTTGTCTGAATCAACTCCATGTCCTGAGTTTGTTTTGTTTTATTTTGTTCATTTTTGTTATGGGTGATCATGACATGGTGATTGTTTGGGGAGAGAATAAATAATAGTACTTATCAGTTAGAAACACTTCAGCCGGTCTAAACTGCCCTCAAAGCCAGTCAAACCTGTCTGGAGCACAGAAATCACATGGGCTTGAAAAGGGTCCAATTTGAAACCACAGGTGTTCCATTTGTTGCAATGTTGCTCAGATGTGATAGGTAAATTGGGGAATGAAAACTCTGATTCGGGTATATTAATGGATGCATGAGTTCTACCAGCCCTTAATGTTAGGAGGTACCATGGATTGAATTGTGTTGCATATAGAATGATCTGATGTGATGATCAGTCATCCTATAGGATGATCTATAGCAGCTGTTCTCAACCTGTGGGTCACAACCCCTTTGGGGGTCAAATGACCCTTTCACAGGGGTCATCTGATTCATAACAGTAGCAAAATTACAGTTATGAAGTAGCAACAGAGATATTTTTATGGTTGGGGTTCACCACAACATGAGGAACTGTATTAAAAGGTTACAGCATGAGGAAGGTTGAGAACCACTGATATAGGATAATCAGTCATACATTTGTTAGAAGATTAGGGTAAGATGTAACACCCTTATTTGGTCCTGATCTGATGTAAGTGGAGTTTCTTGGGGTGTGGGAGTAGCGAAGAAGACCCCTCAGTACCACCAAGAAACAAGAGCTGCAAGTGGAACTCACCCTTTTACCTAGGGTCCCTGTGCAGAGAACCTCATAGACCCAGAGGGAGATTAACATCAAGACACATGGAGATCTCCAAGGGATGCCAGGCCCACAGATATTGAAAACACACAGAGACCTTCTCACAGAACCAACAGAGAGAAAGCCTTAACCTAGAGCAGGTGCTCTGACTTTTGACCTCTAGGCTCCTAAATGATGAAAGAATACATTTCTGCTTGGTAAAGCCATCTGTGTTAGTCTGGGTACGTTAGAGAAACAAACCCACAGAAACTCATGTATAAGAGAGAGTTTTATATAAAGGTTAAGTGTGCATGAAGAAAAACATCTCAACCCAGTGCTGCCCAAGCCCACAAGTCCAACATTAACCCATGTGTCCAACACCAGTCCACAAAGTCCCCCTCCATCTCACAACACAGACACAATGATGCCGACTGGAGGAGGAAACCCAAGTCAGTGAATGTGTGAACATCTCAGCACTGGCAGGGGTCTCCACATGGCTGCTCCAGCACCCAGGGCTGCATCAGGGTAGCTCCATGTGGCTTCTCCTCCGGGATGTCTTGCAGGAAGTCAGCCTTGTCAACTAAAGCAGGGAACTGGCTAAGGCAGCTTTCACCCTGGTCTGACCATCAGAAAGCAAGAGACCTGAGAACTAGAAAGGCGGGTCTCACTGAGCCATGTATCCCTCCGCCCTTCAATTAATCCCACATGTGTTTATCAGCCAGGTTGGCCCAATAAACTAACTACCTCACCATCCACTTATGGCATCTGCTTTAGGAGCAATCTATAACTCAAACAAGTAGAAAGTCTTAAAATATGTGGGAAAATGTGTCCTAAATGCCTTCCATCAGTGAAAGTAGTAGTTCTTGAAAACAGCCATTAAATTTTACTATTTATATTAATTACATGATACTAAACCAGCTCATGGATTACATGAAACACAACATAAATTCTATTATATTAAATTATAGTGAACGATTACATTCTATTAAACTACTTAACTTATATTGAGCTATCTCATGAATCCAAAAAAGCAGATGAAGAAGCTGCAAAGACTAGCCCGCCGTCTCAAAACTGGGCATCAGATTTTTTATGTCGATTTAAGTGTTCTCGCTCAGAAGTGAATAGTCCAAGGACCTACATTTTCAAGGAAGCGTGCTGAGCCCCTGTATGGAAAGCACAACAGCTGACTGTGATGTTAAGTGCTAATGCTGACCTTCAGATTTAGATGGACTAGTATCTCTGTCCCTATCATTATTGGGATGTTTTATTTCTAGTCATAAAGTTTGTAGCGCTGATCTCATTTGTCCTGTTTGGCCAGCTGCCAGGTTTTGGTTTGTCTAGAAATACATGTGAAAAATTACAGTGAAAACAAGCATATACCAGAGTTGAAATTATAACCACTTACTAGAAACCTGATGTTGAACAAGCCGTTAAACTTCGATGGATTTGCCTGACTTTTTTTTTAAAAAATGGCCAAATGAGATTAGGAACTAATATAATACAAATGGTTGCTGAGCTGTGTGTGGAAAGCACCTATTTGGCTGCCTAGCACACTGAAGGTGCAAAATCAATAGCGGCTATTAATATTCAAGAACAAGCTTTGATTGTCTACCATGCACAGCTAAGGCAAGCAGCTCAAAAGCATCCAAGCCAGGCAGTCTATAGACATGATGGCTTGAACATTTGGTGATTTATCCTATTGTCTTTTCTGCAGCTGGGCCAAACTACAGAAACACGCCCAGTCTTTCATTGCTCCCTCCTCTGGCCTCAGGTCAGACCCAAAATGGAGCCCCACCCAAAACCATTGCCCTGGCTGTTATACACTGAACTAGTTCCTCTAATCACAAGTTCCTACTTATCCCAATAGTAATTCAAGTTGTTGCTTTTACTACTGATGTGAAAGGGTTGGGTTCAGATTCATAGAGACCCCATGTGCAACAAAAGTAAGCACTGCCTGGTCTTGCTTCATCCTCACAATTGTTGATACATTTGAGCTCGCTGCAGCAGTCTTGGTGTCAATCCATCGCACTGAGCACCTTCCTCTGTTTTCAGTGACCATCTACTGTACTGAGTATAACGTCCTTCTCCAGGGACCAGCGCTATCTGATACCATGTGCATCACACAGGTTTCATCATCTTCTCTTCGAAGGCTGTACTTCTTCCAAGACACATTGTGTTCTTCTAGCAGTCCACGATATGTTCAATTTTCATCACCAACACCATGATTTAAAGACATTGATTAGATCCCTTCTTCCTTATTCACCACCCAGCTTTCACATGCACATGAGACAATTGAAGATGCCCTGTTTTGATTCAGGTGCACCTTAGCCTCAACAAGTCAGCAGTGCTCTTTAATATTGTAAGAGGTCTTTTGCAGCAGATTTACCCAACACACTATATCGTTTTCTTTCTTGAAGGCTGCTTCCATGGGTGGCAATTGTGGATCCAAATAAGATTAAATCCTTGACAACATCTGTCTTTTCTCCATTTAACAGGACATTGTTTATTAGTCCATATTCACTGCCAAAGGGTAGATCCTGACTTATTACAGTGATCCTAAAGGACAAGGCTACATCGCTCTTTACGGTTTCCAAGACTGTTAGACCTTTACAGGAGCAGGCAACCTCATCTTTCTCCCATGAGACAACTGGTGGATGTGAACCACTGACCTTGCAATTTAAAGACCAATACATAAGCCACTATGCCACCAGAGTCCAGTTGTATGTATCTTTCTTTTCTTAACATTTCTTTATAAACCATAGTAAAGGCTGTAATATTTTTTGGGGGGCGAGGTTTAAGTTGTATTTTTTTAAAACATTTTATTAGGGGCTCATACAACTGTTATCGCAATCCATACACACATCAATTGTGTAAAGCGCATTTGTACCTCATTCTCA
>NW_022111373.1:99003316-99010034 GCF_000313985.2 Echinops telfairi
ATCTCCACTCCGCACTCCCCCCATCATTCACTATGGTAAGATTTTTTGTTCTGATGATGCCTTACACCTGATCCCTTCGACACCTCGTGGTTGAAGGCTGTAATATTTTGCTCTTCATCAAGTCCTGTTTGCTTTCAGCAAGCAAGTTGTATCATCTGCATATCATGCAGGTTGTTGATGCGTCTTCCTCCATCCATCTGCATTGAGTCCAGCTCAGGGATTATTTGCACCACACAGATTGAATAAGTAGGATGATACAATACAACCCCGATGCCACCTTTCCTGATCCTAAAACACTCAGTTTCCCCATGCTCTATTGGAACTGCATCTTAATCTAATCTATAGGTTCCTCGTGAGCACAGTTTTAAATTTGTATCTGGCATACTGATAATCAGCCCTTAGAGCTCAACATCCTGGATACTTACGCAGGCATCTCATTGCCTATCTGTGATAAACCAGGGCCTGCCATAGCTCCTCAGAGGGCCTTTGACTACTTCAAGATCCAGTGGTACATAGTCTATTACCTCAGAGCCCTTCTTGTTGTTTCTGGCTGGAAAAACTTAGCCAAGAGGAAGCCAAAGGAAATCCTTCCTACAGCAGAGTCCTCGGCCAAAGGAAACATATTAAAAGAGCTTTGTCAGAAATTGCCCAGAGCCCCGTAATCCCTATCTAATATGACTACCGTGTACACAATCAGACTTAAGGAGAGCTAAGAACAGCGCTGAGCAGAAAGCAGAGCTCTGGTTCTTTCTTTTGTACAGTGCTCCAAAGGCCCCTGAAGCCACTGCTAAGAACTAGGCCCCGGGGCTTCTCCTAGGAGATTGCTCAGATTCACGCCCCCCCTCCCATCCCTCATTATTGGCCAGCTCACTAAATGACCCATTGGTTCCCAGCCAGCCCCTCCTGACCCAGAGCAGCCCAAAGTCCCACTGAGAGTCTTTTCCATGGTGGTGTTGTCCAGGAAGAAGAGAAAAAAAAGAGAAGAGAGTAAAGGCGGCAGGGGAACAAACACATGAATAAAAATGTCAACTCGAGCAGTAAGAAACAGCAAAGAGCTTACTCGTGCTTGAGTTGCTAAAAGTTGACATCACCATCATATATTTCTAAATTTTAAAAATATCTAAAACCAGTTAGGAAAAACTGTAAGATTCTTTCCTGAAAAGATGTACAACAGTGATTCTCAACCTGTGGGTTGCGACCCCTTTGGGGGTCAAACGACCCTTTCACAGGGGTCGCCCGATTCATAACAGTAGCAATATGACAGTCATGAAGTAGCAATGAAAATCATTTTATGGTTGGGGGTCACCACAACATGATGAGCTGTGTTAAAGGCTGCGGCATTCAGAAGATTGAAAACTACTGATGTACAGTCTCATGGTGGAAGTTTGGATCCGTGGGGCAGGTTTTTTTTTTTCCTTCAGAAAAAAAATGTTTAAACTATGAACGTGCAAAAGGTTTTCTGGTTTTGTTTTGTTTTGTTTTCACCACTATATCTTTCGGGTTACTCAGGTTAATATTCTGTTGAGATTTTTTCCCCAAATTCTGTTGAGATCTTTCCGAGTGCAGTCAACCATCCACATAGTTAACGTTAATAATAAATGACTTGCCAACCGGTGACATTTTTGTGGTTCGTGTCTCAGAGAGGGTTGTCTGCACAGAGCTTTCTTTTCAGACAGTGTACCATTCTCACGGAAGGCACTGCCACAACAGACAGATCTACAATTGTTTCTTATAAAGTGCTGCCAGACTTGTATCTCCAGGGAAAGTGTCTTGCTAGCAAATAGTCTGAGAGCAAGTTCTGACATAGTCTAGGAAAATGGTGCTCTGAAAACATAGCAGCAACTTGTTTCCCGACAAAGCAGAGGAAAAACAAATCTCTGGCTAATTAGACAAATTAGTTATAGGTTGGGGGAAAAAAGATTGTGAAACACATAGCAATTTGAAGGTGAAAGGCAATTGTGAAAGAAACGAGAAGATGGTAGATTATGATTAGGCGGCAAAAGGCCAAGAACAGTGAGCAGTCCACAGATACCCTGCAGACTCCCAGTGGCAGGGAAAGCATGGTGGGGGGAGGGGCTCGCCATGCCACACCATCCTGAACCACGGAGGATAGGGGACCACTGGCGCGAAAGACAGGACATGGCCTCTGACTATGACTACGCTGATTTTACCCAACGGCCTGGCCTTTGGAACCCAGCCATGTTCAGAAGTGAAGAGTGGGTGCATTTATTCAAGGAAGTTAAAATTTTTCTCTTTCATGATAGCTTATGGTACATGTGGCGCTAGAATGAAGTGTGTACTAATTGTTGATCTCTGTCTTTAAATTTATATCCCAACATTTAGGAGTGTAAAGCAATATTTATTATCTTACCTGGGTTCTGAGGTCAAGAATGCACGGACGGCTTGGCTGCTTGGTTCTTCTTCTCCATGGGAAGATGGTCAAGCTGTCAGCTGACGCTGGAATCTTTTGAAGGCATAACTGCTCCTACATCCACTGTTGGCACGGTTTATTCAGTTCCTTATCTCTTAGATTCCTCCACAAGGCTGCTCATTACCTGACAGCTTGTTTCTGTCTGTGATGAGACAAAGACAGTAAGTAAGAAGAAAGCTGCAGTATCTTGTATAGCTTAGTCTTGGAGGTGGCACCCCATCACTTGTGCCGTATTAATTCTATTGCTCACACAGACCAAGCCTAGTACAAATCATAAGGGACTGAGAAGATCGTCAGAACCAGAATTGGGATCATCTTGGAAGTTGACGACCCACCATCTATCTCTGGCTCCCAACTATTCATGTCCTTACCCCATACCTACTCCCTCTGAAAACGTCTAAAATCTTACCCCATTACAACACTAGCAGAGCTCTACCTTAAGATATCATTGTGCAACCGGTGTGGCATGAATATGTCAGGCATTACTGCACAAAAAGGAAGGAAATGAGAGACGCACGGGAGTCTTTCTTTGCTCCATAGCAGTTCTGAAATCCAGCAAAGCAAATGGAAGTTCCTTAGGAGTCGATCTTACTCCTACCCGATGATTATTCTCTAGGGCTCGTTGCTCCATGAACAGAATCATCTTTCCTTTTTAATGTGTTGTTGTTGTTTGTCTTTAATGTTTCTTTTTGAAGTTATTACATGTATGCAACAGTATTTTTCTCACAGGACAGTAGAATTTGAGGAGGGAAGGGGATAAAAGCTTCTTTTAATTTTAAAACGTTTCTGTACTTCTTTTTCCCCCCAATAAAAATACTTAATAAAAAAAAAGGGTAATTGTACATTAAGAAAGCATCCCGGCAGATCTAGCGCCGCCCTTTCTCTCGAGTCCTCGCTTCCGAGATGACAAAGAAAACGCGAAACAACGGCCGTGCCAAGAAAGGCCGCGGCCATGTGCAGCCCATTCGCTGCACGAACTGCGCCCACTGCGTGCCCAAAGACAAGGCCATCAAGAAGTTCGTCATAAGGAACATAGTGGAGGCCGCGGCCGCCAGAGACATTTCCGAAGCGAGTGTCTTCGACGCATACGTGCTTCCCAAGCTGTATGTGAAGCTGCATTACTGCGTGAGCTGTGCCATTCACAGCAAGGTGGTCAGAAACCGGTCACGTGAAGCCCGGAAGGACCGAACTCCCCCACCTCGCTTTAGACCCGCAGGTGCTGCCCCACGACCTCCTACAAAGCCTATGTAAAGATTAGAAGCTGGAAAAAAAAACAAACCTGAAAGGAAATAAAATGAAAATTGTTCATGGAAAAAAAAAAAAAGAAAGCATCCCAACCTAGTCCAGTCCAAGCCCATAAGTCCGATACCCATCTAAAAAGTCCTCTTGAAACTCACGAAACACATGCATTGATAGTGAATGCCGGACAATCACAGGCCAGTGGGCAGAAAGTCTATGGATCCAGTGGTGGTGTTGGCATCTCAGCGCTGCCAGTGGTCTCCACGTGGCTTCTCCAGTTCCCAGGGCATGGGGTCTATTAGTGTAGCATCAGTAGAGCGTCTCCAAGGGAGTGACGTTTCTGCACTTTTTAAAGTCTAAAGTGGCGATGGTTTTGCCCATATAATTCTTTCCCAATTTTTTATTTCCTGTGAATTTTATTGGAGCCTGTTTCATGAGACTAACACTGTTGTTGTTAGGTGCTCATTGCTAAAGCAGCATCTGCACAGCTCTGTGAGATACGCCCTTCTTCACCTTGTGCTTCCTATAGGGAAATGTTATTAAGCTTCTCAGAAACCTTGTTTTATTGAAAGGATTTATGACTCACGCCTTTAAAAAAAACTTTAGCAGGCACTCTGTAGGACTAAAATGGCACTTAGAGAAACCACTTTTTGATCTTTCTAAGGTCATAGCAAAGGATTTTATAGACATAGCCCTGCTTCCTCTTTAGATCTCATTTCACGATGATGTTCTGATTATGATCTTTGTTCTGAAGCCATATCCTATGTTACCATTCTTTGATATCTATAGAGACCAGGAGTGGAACAACTAGCAAGTTCTGGCTTGCTTTATTTAGCAGCCCTTCCTTTAGCTTATAGCTTTCCCCTCGTTCCTTTTATTTTGAGGAACAAGGAGATGCCAAGTGGAATCTTCAGCACGCTCTCTGAAAATCTGCTGGGCTAGATGATCCAAATCACTAGGCACGTTTTCTACCTTCTACATTATTGCAGACAACGTTGATCAATTTTCTTCCACTAAATGTTAAGGGTTCCCTTACTTCCAGTTTACAAGATTTTCCTCATTTCTTTGAACCACAACTAAAAGCGCCCTCAAATTCCAAACTTTCGCTAATACTCTATCGAAGGCATTCTACTTCCCAGTCCAAAACCACTCCCACATTTAGATATTTGTTTCCATAGCACGTCACTTCCAAGTACTTAAGCAGATACTAGTTATCTGCTACACAAATGGGCTCAAGCTTAGCTATCATTGTGAGGCTGGTACAGGGCCAAGTAGCATTTCCTCTGTTGTACATGGGGTCACCATTAGTTGAAACCAATTCAATAGCACCAACCAATAAAAACAACCTTACCATATAATAAATCACTCTGAAAATTTAGCAGAACTGATTTTATAGCACCGAACAACAACATATAAAAGATTTGACTGTGCGATTTATAATAAACCATGGCTAACATTACAAAGAAGGAAAATTCTAGAACACTGAAAAGTGCTCAAGTAGGCCTCCTGTACATAGACCAAGAGGTGGTGGTTGAGAACAGAACACGGAGATGTTCTTTCTTGAGTGGAGTCCGCCAGGGTGACAGAAATGGGGTAGAGCCTTTGGAATTGCCATTTGCTGATGGGGCATGACTCAAATTCAGAAGAAACAGCTGCAAAAAATCTGCTAATATCAGAACTTGGAATGGGCGAAGTGTGAATCCAGGAGAATTGGAAGTCATTGAAAATGAAATGGAACACATAAAGCTCGCTGTCCTGGGCACTGGTGAGTCCCTACTGGCCATTTTGAATCAGTCTGTTTGGGGTTACTATGCGAGAAATGACAGATTCAAGAGGAATGTCAAAAAGGATATTTCAAGGTCTACTTTGAAGTACAATGTTGCCTGTGATAGGATTATATCTATCTGCCTACAAGAAAATCCAATCAATACAACTATATTCAAATTTATGCATCAAACTCAAAAGCTAATGATGGAAAAATGGAAGAATTCTACCATTATCTTCATTTGAAAATTGATCAAATGTGCAATCAAAATGCATTGATAACTATTGTCGATTGGAATGCAGAAGTTGGAAACAAAGAGGAAGCAACAGTAGTTGGAAAATAGGGTTTGGGCAGTAGTAATGAAGGTGGAGATCGCATGATAGAATTTTGCAAGACCAATGACTTGTTCATAGCAAACACCGTATTCAATGACATAAACAGGTGACTACCCACTAGATCTTCTCCAGAATGAGAGGCTAGGATACTACATTGTTTAAAATCAGAAGAGAGATGCATCAGGATGTATCCTTTCACCATATTTATTCAAATATATGACATCACTCAAGAAGCTAGGTTATAGGAAGGGTGTGGCCCCAGGATTGCAGGAAGTTTCATTAACAACCTATGCCATGCAGACCTTGAAGAGCACTTGAAGCACTTGTTGATAAAACTCAAAGATGACAGCCTTCTCTATGGATTACACTTCAACAGAAATTTAAACAACAACAACAACCATAGCGCCCTTACAGAACAGACAAGAACTCAAAAGGTTTCCGATATTTGGTCTCATGGAGCAGCTTGTGACTGGCAGGTTTAAATCACCAACCTTGTGTCATCTATGATATTAGGTAGGTGGACATGAGAATGTTTGTGTTATTAAAACAACAATAACAACAGCTGCAAAAGGCAAATGTTAGCAAGTGTTTCAGCAACCAGATGCTAGGAATGCCTGCACTGAAGACAAGTGAGCCACCTCCCCAGTTTCAGCAACCAATAGGTTGATACTGTTTCCCCTTGGCTTTTTCTGTAGATGGTCCCATCACATTCTGTACGTGGTCCTGCTTGACAGAAGGCGTACACAATTCCTATCATCAAAATCTCTGCTAAAGGGATGCACATGGTAGACAACAGGGGAGGAGGTGGGGAAAGGGAACAAAAAAAATGATGAAAATAAGGAAGAAATGGGTAGCAGGGGCACAGGGCGCTAACCCACCCAAGGGGAGGGTATTGTTTATATCTCCACAGGAAAAGAGGGACCAAACTTCAACCCAGTGCTCCAAGGT
>NW_022111373.1:99012094-99047411 GCF_000313985.2 Echinops telfairi
TTTTGAGAAACAATGTACAAATGCGCTTTACACAATTGATGTGTGTATGGATTGGGATAACAGTTGTATGAGCCCCTAATAAAATGTTAAAAAAAAAAAATCTCTGCTAAATTTAAAAACATCCCAATTTTATCCATTGGATTAGACAGTTATTTTATCTTATTTTGAATTACTTTATTGAGAGCTCTTACAGCTCTATCACAATCCATCCATCCATCCATTGTGTCAAGCACATTTGTACATTTGTTGCCATGATCATTTTCAAAACAATTTCTTTCTACTTGAGCCCTTGGAATCAGCTCCTCATTTTTTCCCTCCCTTTCCCACCCTCCCTCCCTCATGAACCCTTGATACTTTATAAATTATTATTTTTTCCATGTCTTACACCAACTGCTGTCTCTCTTCACACACTGCTCTGTTGTCCGCGTCCCCTGGGAGGAGATTCCGGTGGTTCTCAGCCTTCCTAATGCTGTGACCCTTTAATACAGTTCCTCATGTTCTGGTGACACCCAACCATAACATTATTTTCGTTGCTACTTCATAACTGTAATTTTGCTACTGTTATGAATCAGGTGACCCCGTGAAAGGGTCGCTTGACTCCCCAAAGGGGTCACGACCCGCAGGTTGAGAACCGCTGGACAGAAATACAGTACAGGGTTTTGAACAAGTTCATTCTGGCTTAACCCTCTACTGAAATTTGTCTTTCCACTCTCAGTATATTGAATTAGAATCTACATTTTAACAATAGTTCCCAGATGATTTTCACAAATACTTCAGAATCCCCTAGGAAGCTACAAAACCCACCTGGGTGTCATAGTACAGTGTAGCCTCTGATTCAGTGCATGTGGGGTAAAAAGGTAAATTCTCAGTAAAGGGTCAAACTAAAAGGAACCAGTTCAAAGCCCTGGTAAAGTATTCCGGGGTGGAAAAGATAAAGTTGTCAAAGTCATTTGTGTTCATTGCATTTTTAATGTTTTCTATTTTGTCAATTAACTGCAAGTCTAGTTTGAGAACTGGGAAGATAAAAGCCATATCAATTCTAGAATTAATGGTTCTTAAAGTACATAAGGAGGACAGTTTACAATCTCTCCTAGAAGGAATTTGGAAATTGCGGAGAATCTGTGATGGTAGATGTAGGAACAGGGATGTTAGCCTACCTGTGATGCCGTGGTTCTCTGCCTTCCTCATGCCTCGACCCTCTAACACAGTTCCTCATGTTGTAATACTGTAAATACTCGGGTACTATTGTACCACTCCCCCATCCCCGCCAACCATAAAATGATTTTCGTTGCTACTTCATAACTGTCATTTGGCTACTGTTATGAATCGGGCGACCCCTGTGAAAGGGTTGTTCAACCCACAAAGGGGTCATGACCCACAGGTTGAGAACCATGGATTAAAAGGATAGTCCCACACAACAAAGACTAAACTGCAGGAGCTTTCCTGTTCCATGAACAATCAGGTTACTGGAAAAGCTGTTTATAATTATTTACCAAAGATTTATGTTTTATTTTATATTAAAATAGGAAATAAGACACTTGTGCCTGGTTTTAATAGTCATAACAATTTCCAGAAACACAATCGCCACATAAATCAAGGGAAAATGATGCATTGTTTTACTTAGATGTTACTAAGCCAGTCATCATTTTGGAAAAATAACACAAGTGTTTGTTTTCAACTGTTGAGTTCATGGCCATTGTGCAAAAACATTCCTGCATCCAGTTGACTACATCATTGTGTCTCCTGGCACAATAGTACCTGAGTATTTACAGTTGAGATTTTAAAAGACTATATCCCTACATGTAGTCTCAAAACGTCAACATAACACCCTACTAGAAATAGGTAGATGTAAGAAAAAGTAATTACATTGCGAGTTTGTATTTTGTTTCAGAGGAGTAAAATGTGTGCAGCAAAAACACTATTTGTGATTGCCAAGGTTTTATGTTAAAGTCACTTGTGTTCATTGCATTTCTGGATGGGTCAGGATTTACAGTGGTTTGTAATTAATGCAACCAATTCTGTGATAGATGTGTTATGTGGAGTCAATCACTTACAAGGGAAATTGGTTGAGGGTGTGGTTGGCCTCCAATGTAAGCTGGATACTGTGAGAAAACATGCTTGCTTTTGTTTTTGGCGCATCTGAAGCTTGCATTGGGCTCATCTTCTGACTCCAGTTGTCTGGACTTGAATTAGGGGTCTGCTTTAGTGTTTACCAATCCTGAGAGTCATCAGTATCTTGACATCTGTGATAGCTAAATTTTGTGTCAACTAGGATGGGCCAGTATTCTTCAAAGATATGATATAAAATAGTGTGGCCAGCCACATGATGGAATCTGTGAAATAGCCAGTCAACCGTAGGGAGAAGAGACTTTTTTCATCAGGTTACAGCTTTGAGATATGATTGAGGGAATTGTCATTCAGGATATAGCCTATTCTTAGTATAAGTTGACAGAATGTGGAAGTTATCAGACTTCTGCTGGATTTGGATCCTACATCTGGTTCACCAACCTTCTGTTATATCACCTGCCAATCCCACTTCAAGGATTGTGTCTTACTTGGATCCACAATCAATGCTCATGAAAGCAGCAGTCAAGACATCAAAAGACATATTGCATTAGGTAAATCTGCTGTAAATGACCTCTTTAGAGTAGTGAAGAGCAAAGATATTTCGTTGCAGACTAAGGTGCACCTGACCCAAGTAATGGTATTCTCCATCACCTCATATGCTTATGAATGTTGAACATTGAATAAGGAAGATCCAAAGAAGAATAAATGCATTTGAATTGTGATGCTGGAGAAGAATATTGAAAATACAATGGACTGCTAAAAGGACAAACCTATCTGTATTAGAAGAAGTAAGACAAGAATGGTCCTTAGAGGCAAGGATGGCAAGACTTCATCTTATATACTTTAGACATACTGTCAGGAGAGACCAGTCCCTGGAGAAGGACATCATGTTTGGTAAAGTGGAGGGGTGGTGAAAAAGAGGAAGGCTGTCAATGAGATGGATTGATAAGTTGGCTGCATCAATGGGCTCAACAATTGTGACGACGGCACAGGACCATGCTGTGTTTCATTCTGTTGTACATAGGGTCACGATAAGTTACAGCCAACTTGATGGCACCTACAGCAACAACAATCGTTTCTCACTTTTTTATGTAAATCTCTTTCTATGGGCACACATGTGGCAATGTCGCTGGTGGTGCTTCTCTTGGGAATCCTGCCTAAGTATCTAGACATTTAACAGCCAAAGATCAAGAGTAAGTTCTTCCATTGGCTGGGAATACGACCTTGGAGAAGGTTCACTGAAAGCAAATAATCCCTATGGAGTATTTAGAAATTCCCATGAGAGATATTATGTGGAGAAAAACTAGGAAGTCAATGAATAAAGTCCATTCTGGGCTTTATTCTTGGTTGGAATTACTTAAATAAAAGAAAGAAAGAAAAAAATCTTACTGTGTTAGTCTGGATAGACTAGAGAAACAAATTTGTAGACACTCATGTGTATAAGAAAGAACTTTATATACAAGAACAATTGAGTATTGAGAAAATATCCCAGCCCAGTCCAGACCAAGTCCATATGCCTGATATTAGCCCATATGTCTGATACCAATCTATAAATTCCTCTTCAGATTCACACACAACACATGCAATGATGCCAAAGGCAGGAAGACCACAGGCCAGTGGGTGGAATGTCTTGTGGATCCAGTGGCAGTGGAAGCATCTCAGCACTGGCAGAGGTCTCACATGGCTCCTTCAGCTCCAGGGCTCTAGCGTAGCTCCATGTGTCTTCTCCACAGTAGTGTCTCACAGGGAGTGTGTGTGTGTCCCGCCTCCAGCGAGCTATTGATCTCATTAGCACCTCCAAATGAGGTCATCATGTAATTAATGGTTTGTTTCATAGTCAGTCCCGGCCTCGTTCTAGCTGATTGAACTTCTCCAGAATCTCTTCCCCCAGATCTAGTTGGTTTGATTTCTGTGTATTCCCTACGGAGGAGTCCACGTGATAATTGCTCTTTATGTTGTCAGAAAAAAATATTCACTATAAACAAGTTGTTGGTTTTGCGAAATTCTATCATGTGATCTCTGGCTTCATTTCTATCACGTGGAGCATATTTTCCACCCTCTTTGTTTCCAACTTTTGCATTCCAGTTACCAGTAATTATCAATGCATCCTGACTGAGCATTTTATCAATTTCTGATTGAAGAAACTGGTAGGGTTTTTCAATTTCTTTATCACTAGCTTTCGTGTGTAGTGCATATTGGATTTCCTGGAAAGAGACTGCACTGTCCTTCTTGACTGTGAATGCAATGCTACTGCTCTTGACCGTGCCCTTCCCAGTAGAGTATCCTGGCCAGTGCTAGTCTATTCCCAGCACCGTAAACTGGCCAATACCAGTCCATTTCAGCTCACTCACTCCTAAAATGTTCATCTTCATACATTCCATTTCATTTATGATGTCCAGTTTTCCTAGATTCATACTTCATACATTCCAACCTTTGCTAATTAATTGATGTTTGCAGCTGTTTCTTCTGAATTTGAGTCATGCCCCATTATCCATCAAAGGTCCTGAAGGCTTTACTCCCACAGGTTTTACTACATCAAAGTCATTCTGAGCACCTGTCAGTTGAGGAGGCAGCGCTTCCTCCGTCATATTTTCAGTGCCTTCCATCCTGAGGGGCTCATCTTCTGGCGCTATCTCTGACAATGTTCTGCTTTGATTCATTAGGTTTCCAGTATCTAACAATGCTTCCATGTTATCCGCAGGGTTTTTGATGACTAACTCCTCTGAGCTGGGCAGCCTACTCTTCCCCTGTAGTCTGTTTTTAATCTGGAAGCTCAAGTGACACCTGTTCACTTTGTGGGACACTGCTGTTAATTAAAATACCAGTGACATATCTTTCAGGATCATAGCAACATGCAAGCCCCTACAGTGTGACAAACTGATGGACAATTGTAGTGTGATGCGTATAATTCCCTAAAGTGCTTCACATCAAGCTTTCTCATTTGAGCAGCTAATTGAAGATTACCTTGCTAAAGTGAAGGTCTCAAGGGCATGGATAAATTGGGCGATGACTTATTTCATTTGGTCCAGCATATTTCACTTCTTGACAAGCTAGTAAATGTCTTAGGCAGCTCTTTTATTTCCCAAGTTAAATTATGGAAGAAATGAGTAAATCTTTGGGGGGAAAGTTTCATTACTGATGAAGAAAACTCCATGAAGTCCGCCTGGAGCCCTCCTCACTTTCCCTGAGTGCGTCTCCAGATAGTTCACGCCTGGTCACAAGGCCTTTCCTGAAGGTCTGCGTTAACAGACCTTCATTCCATTCCATTCATAGCATCACATATACCATCACTAGAGCTAACAACAAGGGTTACTGCTTGATCATTTATTTGCTTCTTACCCTAGGTTATGAGTTTTGTGTGAGCAGAAATCAAAGCTTATCCATTGTTGTCTCTGCTGCTTGTCATACATTACACCATCAATGCTTTAGTCGTTCAACAAATTCATGAAGCACTTAATATATGAGTGAACTGCAATACTGACTTCTAAGAAGTGCCCCTGAATAGCCATGAAGAACAAGATGCACTCGGGAGCGTAGCTTTTATTGCCCGCTGTCTGACAGCTCCCACTCCTTCCCATGCTTCTCCTACTCTTTTGCTTTGTCTATCCTCGATCATGGTGCATGGAAAACAGTTCTATGTCACTTGTTTGATTGTTCAGTTTGCTGTGTGCTCGGCCTCACATCCAGAGTACGCTGATTCAATAGGCTAGGGTATTGCTCAACAACTCAGGTGGTGCAAACAACTAAGTAGTTGACTACTAACCAGAAAGTTAGTGGTTCAAATCCACCCAGAGGCTACTCAAAACAATAGCCTGGCAATCTGCTTTCAAAGATCACAGTGATGGAAATTCGATCGAATACATTTCTGCTCTGAAACACATGTGGTCGCCATGAGTTGAAACTGACTCAATGGCAACTGGTTGGCTGGAATGAGGCCCAAGACACAGCTTTTTGAACAAGTCTTCAAGGATGCAGGTGCTGCTTCCCCTGTGGATGCCTGAGACTGTAACTCTCCATGGGAGTAGAAAGCCTGCTCTATTGCCTACAGTGACTCAAAGTTTCGCACTGATGATCTTGCCTTTAGCAAGTCAAGGATTAACTCACAAAACCACCTACTCTTCTTTATTTCTTGATGAAACATTTGAGAACTCACATTATATATCCTGAATACCTGTGAAACTATCCTTTGCTTGATAATTAAAACATTTTAGATTATTTAAAACCCATTCAGCTTTCCTCCCATCTTATCTCTTTTCCCCAAAACAAATGAAGTCATAAGGACTTTATACTGCTATTGGATAAGAGTTGGGCCACTCACCACAAGATTCCTTGTTTAAACCCACCAAGTACTCTGCAAGATCAAAATGAGCCTATCTGCTCTCATCAAGATTTACAGCTGCACATCTGGGGTTTTAAAGGCTTGAAGGTAAACAAGTGGCCATCTAGCTGAGAAATAACCACGCCCACCTGGAAGAAGCACACCAGCCTGTGTGATCATGAGGTGTCGATGGGATCAGGTATCAGGCATCAAAGACCCAGAACAAAAATCATATCAATGTGAATGGGCTGGGGTGGGGGGGCAGGGGGGCAGAGTGGAGACCCAAAGCCCACCAGTAGATAATTGGACATCCCCTCACAGAAGGGTCATAAGGAAGAGACAAGTCAGTCAGGGTACAGTATCACACTGACAAAACATACAACTTTCCTCTAGTTCTTAAATGCTTCCCCCCAACACACACACTATCATGACCTCAATTCTACCTTACAAATTCAGCTAGACCAGAGCATATACATGGGTACAGATAAGGATATAGTGTCTGGGATCTTAAAGGCTTGAAGTTAAATAAGCAACCAGCTAGTAGGGAATCAAATAACCCCACATGGAAGAAGCACACCAGTCTGTGTTATCATGAGGTGTCCACAGGATCAGGTACCAGGTATCAAAAGATTCAAAACAAAAAATTACATCTATGTGAAATGGGGTGTTGGAATGGAGACCCAAAGCCCACTTGTAGACAATTGGGCATCTCCCCCACCCACCACCAGAAGGGTGACAAGGGAAGGATGATTCAACCAAGGTGAAGTATAGCATGAATGAAACACACATCATTCCTCTAATTTCTGAATACTTCCACCACCCCACCATCCCCAACCCCACTACCACAACCCAGTTCTACCTTAAGAGCTCTCAACGCATGGAATTCAAGACAGACGAACCCCCTCAGGAACAGTAGTGGGAGTCGCAATATTATAAGTGTAGGAGGATGGGGGGGGGGAGAAAGTGGGACCCCATCACAGGGTTAGATATATAGCCCCCCACACCCACCCAGGGGGATGAATAACAGAAATGTGGATGAAGGGAGACAACAGACAGTGTAAGACATGAAATAACAATACTAATATATCATTGAGGAAGGATTCATGAGCACGGGAGGGTGGGTGGAAGGAGGGAAAACAATGAGGAGCTGATACCAAAGGCTCAAGTAGAAAGAAGATGTTTTGGAAATGTTGATGGCAACATAGGTACAAATGTGCTTAATACAATTGAATGATGGATTATTATAAGCTTGTAAGAGCCCCTTAATAAATTGATTAATCAGAAAAAGAAATGGCATGACAATCTACTTATGTTAATATTATAGCCAAGACACTACCTCAAACAACTGGGAGTAGAAATTCCATACAATCCAGCAATCCTTCTGCTGAGTAGATGTTCCAGCAAAAACAGATATATGGCCACCCATGTTCATTGCAGCAACTGTTCACAATAGCAAGAAGATAGAACCCTGGTTGCATAGAGTTATACATCGGGCTGCTAGCCACAAAGTCAGCAGTTCAAAGCCACCAGCCATTCCATGGGAGAAAAATGAGGCTTGCTGGTCCTGTAAAGAGTTACAGTCTCAGAAACCCATAGGAGCAATTCTACCCTGTCCTATAGGGTCTTTATTCATCAGAATCAACTTGATAGCAATAAGGTACTGTGATAATTGGTTTATTGTGCTAACCTGGCCAAGAGGAACATATGGGATTAATCAGGTCACAGTTTGATTGGAGGGCAAAGAGATAAATAGTTCTACAAGGCCCACCCCCATCTCTCTTGCTCTCTGATGATTGGAGCAGCATGTTACTGCTTTAGCTAGTTGTCTGCCTCAACCTGTGTGCTACACCGCCTGTAGGCCAAGCCAACTCATGGATCATGGATCATGTAGCTAGAGCTTAAGGCTCCTTGAAGACCTGCTTCTCCACATTGCTGGTATGTACATCTCTTGAGCTTAAGGCTGGTGGGTCCTGTTGCCTTGCATTGTTGGAGTTCAATATCCCACTCAGGCCAGCTTTGCTAAGTTTCCGAGCTACTGACTATTGCTTACCCACCCTGCAGACTGCTGCCTGTGGGCAGACTCTGCCAGCCTTGCCTGAGAGAAGACTCTGTCAGCCTCCTTGACCTTGGGTACTGCAGCCCATGTGAGTCAAAAGGCTTCCAGTATATTAACTATTCCAAGAAAATGAGTTGAACTGAGCCCTCTGTACTGCTGTATGCACTAATTAACTGTTATATTCCCTCTCACTATATAAACCTTATATACATATAATCATGTGTCCTGGTTTTGTTTCTCTAGAGAAGCCTGCCTAACACAGGTATATATACATAATATAATACCATGCATCACTGAAAATGCAATTGCAAACCTTGAAATTCCTCATGTGTGAATAGACCTGGAGAACATTAAACTGAATGAAATTAGCCAATCACAAAAGGACAAAGCCCACTGTTATAGCAGGCTAGGGGTGGGGGTGAAGGGGGAGAAAAGTAAGACTTTGATACCAAAGTGAATAGACATTGGGGATTGCCAAGGTGGGCAGGGCAGGGCAGGGGAGATAAAGCAATGGACTGGACTGTTGACAGGTGTTCTCTTGGGTTCCATGGAAGAAAGTAGTTCACAAAAGAGAGAGAGGAGAAATCAAGGAGCAGGTGAAGGGTAAACTATTGGGATTTTGATTAGTAGTTTAAGCCGTAGAGAACAAAGTTGATCTAATCTATAATTTTTTTAATTGTTTCAAAAATCTGGTGGAGGAGAAAAAATTATAACCAAGAAAATCCTATGGAGAAGCTCTAACCTGTAACACATGGGATTGCCAGACATGGCTTGATGGCCGCTAAAAACAGCAACCATTCCATACTATACCTTGCTTATCATTTTTCCTATCGGTACTCACTCACTCACTGCCATCAAGTCAATTCTGATTCAGTGACTATGTTCATCCGGGGCGACTAGAGAAACAAATCCAGAGACACTCAGATAGGTGTACTAGACAACTTTATATCAAAGAGTAATTGTATATTAAGAAAACATCCCAGCCCAGTCCAGATCAAGTCCACAAGCCCGAAATTAGCCCATATATCTAATACCAATCTATGAATTCCTCTTCAGACTCATGCAACACATGGAATGATGTTGAATGCAGCAAGATCACGAGTCAGTGGGTGGAAAGTCTTGTGGATCCAGTGACGATAGAAGCATCTCAGCGCTGCAGGGGTCCTCACGTGGCTCCTCAGCTCCAGGGCTCTGGTTCTGTCAGTGTAGCGCCACATGGCTTTTCATCAGGAATACGAAACAGAGTGTGTGCCTCCAAATGAGGTTATCAAGCTGCGGCCTGATTAACAGGCTAGACTACATCCCTTCCTCAAATTGACATTTGATTATGTAACTGCCACAGCGACCCCCTCAGGGCAAAACAGAACTACCCTTTTGGGTTTCCAGGACTATAAATCTGTATGGGAGTAGAAACCTTCACCTTTCTCTCAAGGAGTGGTGGGTGGCTCCAAACTACTAACTTTGCACTTAGCACTCCAGTGCATAACTCACTATGTAACCAGAGTTCCTCTCCTGTGGACAGTAATGTTATTTTTTATTGCTTTCACAAAGAATCTCTCCATGACTACTTCTACAAACACCTCCTTACATGCATGTGGAAAAAAATATCTCTAAGACCCATGTTACAAATAATATTGCTGGATCAGAGGATGTGCATGACTTCTCCTTTCCTATACATTGTCAAATTGCTTTCCAAAGTGGTTATACCAGGTTTTACTTTCATTAGCAGTGCTTGAGAGTTCCCATTGTCCCACAGCCTTACCACCTCTTGAAATTATTAGATTGTGCAAGCTTTCCCAATGTGATGGGTATGAGAGAATATACTGCTGACTTAAAAGGACAGTTATCTGACTCCTAGAAGTGTTGGGCACATTTTCACATATTTATTGGGAAGTGTAATGCCTCCTGCTGAGAACAGCGTGTTTGGCTTTTTTGGTTTGTTTTATTTTTGGTCATATTGTTTAATGCGTTATATGAACCTTCACATTTTCCAATTATATGTTGCAAATATATTTTCTCATTATGAGTTTTGTGCCTTTCAATCTTTTTATGCTACCATAATGTAGGGATATTTCAACTTTCGTGTAGGCAGATTTTGGTCTCTTCTATGGGGGTTTCACTTAGATCTTTGAGACTTAAAATAAACCAGCAACCAAAGTCACTGCTATCTAGTTGATTCCAACTCATGTTGAGCCTATAGAGAGCCTGAGACTAGACATCTTTACAGGAGCTGATAAACTCACCTGTCTGCTTCAGAGCTGCCGGCGGGTTTGAGCCACCACCCAACCCACAGCGCCATTATTAAGGGTGCAGAAAGAAATTACACTCTACAGTTATGTCAAAAAGTGTTGCTTTTACCATTTGAATTTTTAATCGGCCTGGAATCAATTAGGGTATAAAAAAGGATTAACGTGAGGGAGAGAGAGATCTCATTTTATTTTTCATATAGATCATCCACTTTCCAAGCAAGAGTTTTATTTTTATTTTTTAAGACAGTTTTATTGGCACTTCATCCACACATCACACAATTCAATAGTTCAACCATATCAAGAAGAATTGTACAATCTTTTTTTTTTTTTTAACATTTTATTAGGGGCTCATACAACTGTTATCCCAATCCATACACACATCAATTGTGTAAAGCGCATTTGTACATCGTTTACAAAACATTTTCTCTCCACCCAAACCCCCGACATTAGGTCCTCATTTTTCCCCTCCCTCCCCGCTCCCCCCTCCCTCATAAGCCCTTGATAGTTTATAAATGGGTATTTTGTCATATCTTGCCCTGTCCGACGTCTCCCTTCATCCACTTTTTGGTTGTCTGTCCCCCAGGGAGGAGGTCACACACAGTTCCATGTAATCGGTTCCCTCTTTCCTACCCATTCTCCCTTTACCCTCCCTGTTTTGCCACTCACACCACTGGTCCTATAGGGCTCATCCGTCCTGGATTCCCTGTATTTTCAGTTCCTATCTGTGAATTGTACAATCTTTACCACAATTGATTTTAGAACAGTTTCCTCTTCCCCATATTCATTGTTTTTCATGGAATTTTTTTTTCAATTTGGGTAAAACTGTACACAGCAAAACACAGTAATTCAACAACGTCTACATGTGTATTTCTATTCCATTGATTATACTCACACTCTTCGTGCTGTCCAGCCATTATGGATATCCCTCTCCAAATTGTTCCACCTTCTTTAAAATGACTTCAATGCCCCTGGCAAAAACTCTTCCTCCTTTACCCCTGGTAACCATCGGTCAAGTTTGGTTTCCTTCTTTGCTTTTTGTTAAATAGTTTTCTTAATATAATATTCATATATCATACACTTCCATAGTTAAACAACTTTTAAAAAGAGTTGTATATACATGATCACAATCAGCTCTAATACTCCCGCCTACTCCCCAGCAAGATGTTTCAGGTAGTCCTTTTCCCCACTGATGTACAATGCCATGTCTGTCCCAGCGGAGGTAAAGGGATGTGTGCGCTGTGCTTCTGTTAGTACATTTATCTGACCTGTTATTTTAAAGTTATGGTACATAAGGCAATCTGATATAACAATCCCTTCACCTCTGCTGACTGGTCTCCAAGAATTTTGGCTATTACTAATCTTTCTTTTTCCCAAATAAATACAGAACTAACGAGTCAAGGTTACAAGGTCCTCTTTTGAGGCAACTTAACTTTCAAAACGGAATCGTAAAGTGAGAGCCCTGACTAGTTAGACCGATTGCACTCACTATTTGGAGCATTTGCTGGCTAGCAGGGTGCACATTTGCTTGAGGCCCCAACAGTGCTGGGAACAACTGTGCTGAGACTTCCTGGAACCATTACTATAGTAGCTTTGAGAGAGAATGGTTTGGCCCAAAGCTTTATTTTTCTAATCCCAGGGAAGATATACACTCAGCAGTGGTGTGTGGTGCTCCAAGTGATTTGCCCAAAGACCTCCCACTGGGATCTCCATGACCTTGTAGCTTGGATTATTCAGTGAGGTTACCCCATGTAAGTTTATGGGCAGGTGGCCAAAGCTTCACACAAGGCTGCAGTGAGATTGCCAGACAAGTATATACACACAGCCTCTTCTTTCTCTATAACCTAATTCCATGTTTTGTAACAGGAAAATCACCAAGGACAAATAATAAATCGACCTGGCTAAATGTTTGCACATAGTAAAGGTTCAGATGTTTTTCGGACAAACAGCCTTTGTAAAAACCCTATATTCAGATGCAATTTTCTACTGCAACAAAATGAGCTACCAAATGCCTTGTTTTCTTACAGAATTCCAAATTTAGGAATTGGCAGATAAATTAAATATGATCAGGCTTAGTGGTCCCCAAACTTGATTATATTTTAGAATTAGCTGGGTAGGTTAGAAAAAAAACCCTCAGTGTCCAGACAGTACACTCAGATCAATTAAAGAACATGGGTATAGAAGATCCAAGGGCCAGTCTATTTTAATGCTCCTTGAATGATTCCATTATGTAGTCAGCTGTGAGAACTCTGGACCTAATTCAGATTTTTTTATTTAGCACATTAAGGCAGTAAAACTTGAAGAGGTTACTATCTGGTAGACTGCACTTAATTTTCAATTATGTTCTAAACATACTCTGCTCAGTATGGTAGACAGTACCCAACTGAAGCAATTTGAATTTGAATATATTTAAATTCAACTAAATGTAAAATTGAGTTTCCTGTTCTCACTAATCACCTTTCAATATCCACCTGTGAAGAGGAGCTCTCAAATTGTAGAGCCCAGATATAGAAGTTTCCATCATTACAGGAAGTTCTCTTGGACCTTTCTGTAACAAAATTAATTCCATTTGTGTTTGCTAAAGTCTTTCTTTGAAGCATGGTAGAAGACCATCTTGTGCCTAGCTATAAGTTGGATTTGATTCCTATGAAGTCATTTCGTAACCTCAGAAACATTTAAAACTATTACAGATTATGTGCAGGGCAGCAAATTATTTTTTTAAATCATTTTATTGGAGGCTCATACAACTCTTATCACAACCCATACATACATCAATTGGTGTAAAGCACATTTGTACATTCGTTGCCCTCATCGTTTTCAAAACATTTGCTTTCCACTTAAGCCCTTGGCATCAGGGCAGCACATGACTTAATGTGGCTCTTCTAGCCATAGTCTAGGTAACGGCCACCAAATGACCCCTTCCTGGGGGTGTGAGTAAGACAAGGTTGGGGAAGATACTAAGAGGACTCACTTATGCATGCTTGTTCATCGTGACTGCCCTCCTTCTAGGTAATGAATGAGAGCCCTCTGAGAAGTAGGAATGAGGAAATTCACTACCAGCAAGAGGCAGGAGTGGAGTGGGTCCTCTGGACCCAGAGATCCAGGAAGACCGCTTTGACATCTAAGGAGTGACGCAGGAGCAGTAGCAGCAGCAGAACCAGAAGCCAGAGCATGAGACAACAGTGTACTTTCCAGCCTATAGAGAAAGCAAAACAAAATGCTTTCAGGCAGGAGGTTGCCTTGTAGAATCGGGTATCTCTGGGAACTTAATTTAGGTAGCTGGATTTCCTAGAGCTGTGTGCCTTTGGGCTGAGGCTTCAGCGGAGTGGCGTGCATCCTGTTGGGCATTGACTAAAAGAGCTTTGTAACATGCCCTGACTGAACAACTCTATCCACTCTAACCCCCTAGACTGTAGCCTGTTAACTTCCACAATAAACACTCCCGTACTCATGAGCATTGTCTGGGAGTTCTGCGTGACCATTTGCCATGGATTATCGATGCTAGATGACAAAGTCAAGAGTGCTGTGGGAAACCGAGTAAGAAAGGGGTCTTGTGTGAGACTCAACAATTCGTAGAACAGAATGTTTTCCAAAGAAATGTAACTGGACATATACATCTGTAAAGAACCCAAGACCACCATAAAAGCCACCGCCTCTCAGGGGTTAGTATTTGTGAATGAAACACACAAGATCCCACTCCATCTCCACTCTCAAACCAACGGCAATGATGCAGAAGTCAATGGGAAGGAAAGCACAGTTTGGGAGCTCCAGGTCCCCAGGGGCTGCCCCTCAGACTCAGAGCTGACTCACAAGCATGCCCAGGCTGATCTAGGCCCCAGGAGAGCACAGCGGAAAGTGGTAGAAGACAATCTCCTTCTCATGGAGGAAAATCAAAACACAGTCTGAGCACCAAGCTGAAGTAAGGGTTTCCATCTGCAGTATATTAGGATTTATCACTACCACTGTCTTATTTTAAATACAGACACATTTTTATCACCTAAAGCTTTTGGGCCTCTTCCAGTACACATCCCTTGGAAAAGATCTCATAAAACAGGCAGTGGTGCTAAAGAGATTCAAATGTATTGTGTTGGTAGGTTTATGTTTGTTTTTTCTTGTCACTGCAAGCATCCAGAGAAATACCAACATTTTATTAGCTTTGTTTTTTCAGTTGTGTTATGAAATTGAAACTTAATACCACAGTACCAGAATCTGTTGTTCCTTGTCTTATGGCTTAACGTTCCACATTCCCACGTGTGTTCTATCAAGCTGTGATGTAGCCATTCTCTGGTCCAAACCCGAGGAAGCCAGAAGGTCAACCGTACCACAAAAAGCCAGTGTCAGAGATTCCAATCTGCCGGATGCTGTATTCGGAGCTTCCCATAGATTTCGGCAGGGTGCTCTTGGGTCAATTCCACCTCATGGGACAGAGTAGAACAGTCCTCATGGGTTTTCTAAGCTTGATCTTTTCAAAAATCGGATTCTCTGGTTTGTCTCTCAGAGTCACTCACAGGCAGACTTTTTTTGTTAGCAGTCAGCACTTACCTACAATACCACCTGCACTCTTGTTCCTATAGATTACATCCTTTTATGCTCACAGCAACGCCAAGGGAGGGGAGTGTCTTACCCTCCTCATGGGCAGCTGAAGAGCCCAATGCATGGCCCCAAGAAGTTGAGTAATTTACTCAAGATCACAGCAAAGTGTTAGTGGTAGAATGGGGCTTCACACCCAGGTCATCAAATCCCAAAGACCAGCATCTTACATCTGCTGCTCTACTTTCAGCCCATATATATCCAGTGCCATTAATTTCTTAATATGGTCCTTCTAGCTTTAGTCTTTGCTAACACTCACCAAATTGCTAGGTGGGACAATGCCCATGAGCTGCTTGCGGGCCCACCTAGGGGGTTGTATACTTGTTGGCAATGTAAATAAAGGTGACACAATCCTTTCGGGAATGGAAGTATGCAAATAAGGTACATGGAACTCTAGGGAGGGAATGAGGTCAAACTAGCTGTCTTGGAAGAAGTACAGCCAGAGTACTCCTTAGAGTTGCAGTTCTCAACCTGTGGGTGGCGACCCCTTTGGCGGTTGAATGACCCTTTCACAGAGGTCGCCCAATTCATCACAGTAGCAAAATGGGAGTGATGAAGTAGCAACAAAAATAATTTTATGGCTGGGGCGGGGGTATTAGTCTGGGTACATTAGAGAAACAAATCCACAGAAACTCAAATGTATAAGAGAGTTTTATATAAAGGGTAAGTGCACATCAAGAAAACATCCCAACCCAGTGCTGCCCAAGCCCACAGTCCAACATTAACCCATAGGTCCAACACCAATCCACAAAGTCCTCCTCCATCTCACAAAAGGCAAGCAATGATGCCAACTGCAGGAGGAAAGCCGAGTCAGTGAATGTGTGTGCGTCTCAGCACTGGCAGGGGTCTCCATACGGCTGCTCCACCACCCAGGGCTGCATCGGGCTAGGTCCATGTGGCTTCTCCTCGGGAGCGTCTCACAGGAAGTGAGCCTTGCCAACTGAAGCAGGGAACTGGCTAAGGCAGCTGCACCCTGGTCCGACCATCACAAAGCAAGAGACCTGAGGACTAGAAAGGTGAGGCTCATCGAGCCATTTATCCCTCTGCCCTTCAATTAACCCCACGTGTGTTTAATGGCCAGGTTGGCACAACAAACTAACTACCTCAGGGAGTCACTACAACATGAGGAACTGTATTAACGGTTCGCGGCATTAGGAAAGTTGAGAAACACTGCCTTGGAGGCAAGGATGGGGAGACTTTGTCTTACATATTTTGGACATGTTGTCAGGAGAGACCAGTCCCTAAAAAGGTCAAGTGGAGGGTCAGGGAAAAAAGAGGAAAGCTCTCTGGGAGATGGATTGACACCGTCGCTGCAACAATGGGCTCAAGCATAGGAACGATTTTTGAGGACGGCACAGGACCGACCGGATAGGATTTTGTTCTGTTGTGCATAGGGTCACGGTGCACTGACTTGACGGCACCTACCCACCACAGACAACAAGAGAATTGGACAACCAATCCCAGAGCACAGTGGGGAGCCTGACTACCACCAAGAAGAAAAGACAAGGGTGGAGTGTGCTCTTTGGACCTGGAGTTCCTGCCCTGAGAACCTCCTGGACCCAGGAGACAACAAGCTGTCACCATGGGGCTGGTGAGAGACGGTGAGAAGCCGTGGCAGAGAAAAGGCAGCAGCACAGGTGGCAGAAGCAGGCACTCTACCTTGAGTCATGGCTGACCCCAAATGGGCAAGCCTGCTGCTTCTCTCAGACCCCGGTCATGGTGAGTATGGTCTATGAGCTCTGCGGACCCCCGGCCTTGGAGTAGCAAACCCAGCAGACAGGTAGAGAAGGCTGTGAGAGGGGGAGCTGCTGTCAGAGTTGGTTAAAAAATAAAAAATAAATTGTTGAGAGGAAGCATGCTTGACCTTTATCTTGTAGGGATTAGCCTTGGCTTCTTGGTTGTGATAATAATCCTCCTTCCTGCTTGAGAAGTTAGAAGCGGTCAGCCATCTCTCCCCAGCAAGTCATCTTTACAGCATGCTTCATAAGAAAGTCATATTGTAGGCCAGTCAAGGTCAAGAGCAGAGCGATTGGAATGGACGGATGTGGTTGGCTGAGAACAAAGGACCCAAGGTGAACAATGGAGGTGCGCATGTGCAGTCCCTTCCCGGACGCTTCCCAAGGTCCCTGCATTGAAGGGAACCTCCGTAGGATTTCTGGCGTCGCCAGCTTCCTGATAGCGCACATCCCCTTGTCTTGCCAGGGCAAGAATAGGAGTTGCGACGACAACGATTCCCGGAAGGGAGGAAAGGGAAGGGGAAAGGCAGAAAATGCAGTAGCTGGGCCGCTGCTCCAGCGGTTCAACACCAACCAGGGGCCTGGGCCCTGGGTAGACATGAGGTTTCCAGACTCAAGGGAGGGGCCCAGATGGATTGAGATCAGCATTAATTAAACCATTCTGTAAGACATCACCTCTCTTAAGACCACATTCTCTTATTTGGAACCTTAGCAACTCTCTGCGTGTTTCCACGTGTCATCCACAAATATAAACAAGTGCCACAATCTGTCTGGGTAGTGCTGGCATCCCAGCACTTCGATGTGATGTTCTGATCTGGTGGTCCAGAGGTCTTCGGGTCCTTCCCGCCCACCGTCTCTCTGCTGACGTTGCCACAGACTAATACGACCTCCCCATGGGCCTTGCTTTGACGTCTGGATTTGCCCCCTTTTTTCACTCCAGAGATTTCAGTGATGTACTGGGGCATCACGTGTGTACTTGACACTTTGCTCCCGAGGGGGCCCACAGGCTTTTCCGGCGATGCCGAGATGGTCTTATTGTTGCCGACAAGAGTGTAGACTTCCCCTTGCTGTGACCTCCCTGTCGTGGCCTGTGTGACAGTGAGTGACAGCAGGGAAGGCGAGGCCCTGGGACACTCCTCCTGCCGCCAGCCTAAAAGCTAGGTTACCTTGGCAACAGCTGGTTTCCGGTCCAGAACTGAAAAGCCTGCTGCTTCTTCACTTTTCTTCATAAAAAGTCTGTTTTACCTTCTCAATCTGCCTGGGGCATAGATATGCCAGGAATGGGACTGTCAGGCTTGAATTTCTTTTCTGTGATTTTGAAATAGAGGGTCATATGCCCACGGCAGGGGAACTAGTGCGCACGCCCGAGTCTCTCAGTGAGTATCAAGTTCACCTATTCCCACAGAGCCACAATAGAGGCTGGTCTAAATCTTTTTTTTTTTTTTTTTTTTTTTTGAGGCTAGTCTAAATCTTAGTTTGACAGGTGATTTTATTTTAGACACAGCGCTGGTTTTTTGTTGGTTTTTTTTTTTTAAGGTCATCACAGACAGAATTCAGTGATATTCCTTTTGCAGCGGCTTCCAATGGCCTCGCTTGCATTTTTAAACCCTCATGCGCTTTGGAAGAAGCAGGACGGGAGAGGGAGTGGAAGATTCCTCACTGAGTCCATATTTGATTATTCCTAAAATAGCTTCACTGTTAAAGGCTCAGAATACTCTCCACATGGGAGCTTGTTCCAGCCACAGACCCTTAGCAAACCCATCAGCCCTGGATTAGACGTGCTTTCTTCTCTAATTGATGCTTCTGTTTGAGCCCAAAGGCTTGCAATTTTCTCGACTATCTCCTCTCCAAAAGTGCCCAGACCAATGCTTATCCTCAAGCCTACATTTCTGCCTGTCTCAGTTACAGGTATGTAAATAGCATTTAATCTTGCTTCCTGCCTTGAAGAGTTAAGTACCTTGTTTCTAACAAACACCCTCCAGATTTTATTTTAGAATGAAGAGAATAGCTGGTTTCCTGAAGCATCAAGAATCAGATCGTTCAGCTCAATTAAAATCTCTGGGAGTGAGATGTGCATGAGATGAGGAGGGCAGAGAATCCGATAAAGGATTGCCTTTGATACAAAGAAGACCCAGGCCCCTGACCTCAATCGGAACTTCCACATTTGGAAGTCAGACCTGCCCCTGCCCATTCTCTGGTATCAAGGGAGGCAAACTACAAAGACCAAGAAGCAGATTTGATGCATTTTCTCCCATTTCCTAGCAGAAGATACAACTGGGGTCCTGATGATAGGAGATAATGTCAGAGGGCTTCTAATCACTTACCATCAAATTGATTCTGACTCACGGCGACCCTCTGTGTGTCAAAGTAGAACTGGGCACCACAGGGTTTCAATGACTGATTTGGGGGAAAGTAGATCGCCCCAGGGCAGAAACATGAGGTTTTTAACACCTGTGAAGAGTTATAGTCTCACCTACTGGAGGAGCCAATAAAGAAAAGAGAAATGACTTTTTAATCAAAAAGAAATAGAAATCAAATGCTCTAATTTTTGTTTCCAGAACACCTTAAGTTTGTGAGCGTTAATCACAAAATATTAGATTTCGCTTATGAGTAGCGATATTGCAGCCCAGGGAAAATCACTCAGGACGATGAAACGAGATCCGAGGAAAAGTAGAAAGCCCCCAAATGCATATCTTCCTTGGCTGTTAGTCACAATTTTTTCTGAGTTACGGGAAAGGAACTGGTGGTAGGCAGGAAGAAGGCCCTCCGTGCATTTCATTACAGGAGATGAATAAATATTTTCGTCCAGAAGAATTCTTAGGATGTTTTATCAGTTTGCTGGAGGGTTTTTCCCCCAAAGCAAAACCTAACGGTGGCACTGCAAATGCCTGTTTTTCCAACCCATTTATTCCATTACTTATAAGTAAATGTATATCATTGAGACTATTGGAAAAGGTTTGTACGTATATGAAATTTCATAAATAATTCAACTCAGTTTATGTTATCCAACCCTTATGTTAATAAATAATCATTGTATTTCTTCATTATTTATGCTAAAGAATATGTATTTACCTAAGTCCAGGAACTCAATTAGTGGCCCTAATATTATTGGCAATAGGTTTAAGCAAATGTTTGTCTTTTGGGGCTATGAGTATTTGACCGTTTATTTTAGTTTATATATGCTAGGCATAATTTAAACATGATCATCTTAATCCAGCATGATATTTGAAAGCAAGTGCATATGACAAACTATTGTTGTAAATTAAATATTAACTCCAGCCACAAAGAGAGAGAGAGAGAGTCTCAGAAACCCACAGGGGCAGTTCCACCCTGCCCTGCAGTGTCCTGTCCTGTGAGTCAGCCTGGACTCATAGCAGTAAATTTGGTTCTGGTTTAGGAGATTAGCCCATGCCTTTTTGATGAGAGGCATCTGGGTGGACTAGAACCTCCAGTCTTACAGTTAGCGGCTGAAAATGTTAGCCCTTTGCACTAACCAGGGTCTCCTAGACTGAAGCTCCCTGGTCAGTAACAACAAAGGGCTTCATGCAAGCCGGTGAGGCACCAGGGAGCATGTGATCACAGCAATAGCAACCTCTGCTGTAGACCAGATCTCTGCTCTGGTCTGAGATAAGGAACCTTATCACCTGTTATCTTTCAGGACTTTATACACAATAAATGCTCCGCAAAGGGCTCAGGGCATGAAGGATCCCACAGTGAGGACAGAACAGAGCAGACATGGCCTTTGCCTTGAGGACCTTCTAAGATAACTGTTGGCATACTCGTCCCCCAGCACATACACACTGGATGAGCATGCAAGCAGCCAGCTGTTCAGAGAAAGGAAGAGCAGGTTGCGAGGAAAGTTTCACAGCAGTGCTGGTCAAGGTGAGATTGGAAGGAGGAGTGGCAATAGGCTAGATCAAAAGTAATGACAAGAGTTGTCCTCCACCTGAACAGAGGCCTGGGGAGATTGTTGGGAAACCCTAGGTATCAATATGCTAACAGGATAAGATTTGAAAGGTAGGATTCCTCTAGAAAGAGAAGGTTTTAAACTCAAACCATGGACATAGTGTCAACCCTGAATCCTAACAAGCCTACAGGACAGGGTAGAGCTGCTCCTAAGGGTTGCTGACACTACATATTTATGGGAGTCGTCCTCACCTTTCACTCACTGAGCACGAGGGGGTTGAACTGCCGGCTTTGTTGGGGTTAGCACTTACCCAGGGTGAAGAACTAAAAAGTCTCAGGAGGTCAGTAGGAGAATTAAAATCACGTGAGGAGGCTTCAGAAAATTCATGGAAAATTTTTATTATCTTTTAAATCCATTTATACCTCAACTTTTGGACTTCCCCTCAGATAACACACAAGGAGCTGTCACATTGTTCAAGAGCAGGGACTCTACATTTGATGTCTCCAAACTGGTCTCTTGGAGCTCTGGTGACTGTTGGATAAGCATCAGATTGCTAACTGTGAGGCTAGTAGTTCGAACCCACTCTCTGTTTCACAGGAGAAAGATGAGGCTATCTGCTCCCATAAATATCTTCAGGCTCAGAAACTCTGTGAAGGTCACCATGAGTTCGAATTGACTCGATGGCCATTGGTGTGGGTTTTTTAAGTGGGCACTCAAAATACCTCTGCAGACTATACGGTGTGTTCCCGCAACCATGAACCTATTCATTTCTTCACACCCAAGAAGAAACGGGAACCCCATTTCTAGGATCTAGGTCAATCAACAAGTAATGTTTATAGACACACTCAGTCACATGTGTGAATAGTGAAAGTCGTTCAGGCAACAACCCAGTCAACACTGGGACTGGGCTATTTGAGATTCCAGAATATCAACTACTTTGAAGTTTAAAACCACTTGATCTTGGAAATCATGGCATACACACTGTGATGACTGATGTCCACACTCCCAAGAATCAGGAGGAAGAAATTTCATCACTTTTAGCAATCAACTTCAGGCTGCCTGCCCTGTTCCTTTTTATTAAGACTAAAATATAACTATCATGAGTTAAGAAAGCTTATGTTTTAATTTGAGTCATCATTCCTTCAACTAGGTGCTGATCCTTGTATTTATACATAAATGGAGGCATCGACAGTTCAGTTGTAGAATGTCCACCTTCCTTGCAGGAGACGCAGGTTCGATTCCAGACAAGACACCTCACGTGCAGCCACCACCGCTCTGTTAGTGGGGACTTGCATGTTGCTCTGATGCTGAGCGGTTTCCAGGTTTCCAGAGTCAGATAGATGAGGAATAAGGGCTTGCAGATCTTCTTCTGCAAATCCATCCATGAAAACCCATGGATCACCAGGATCAGGTCCACAACAGTCCCACTAGGTTGGCACCAGGCTAGATAGCATTTTGTTTGCCCTGAGTTGGGAACTGACTCTATGGCATATATCAACAACATGCATACATAGATGGATGGATGGATGGATGGATGGATGGATGGATGGATGGATGGATGGATAGAGCTAGAGAGAGGGAGGAAAGAAAGATGAGAGAATGGGGAGAAGGAAGAAGATTGATGATAGAGGGAGAGAAAAAAGGAGGGAGGAAGGGAGAGAGAAATATAGAGAGATAGTAATTAAAGAAGGAAGGAAGGAAAAAAGATTTTGCACAGCAATGCAGTGAATTATTAATATGACTTTCTAGTATTATTGTCTTTGTAGCTCCCATGAAATGACTTGGAGAGACTATGCAAAAGAGGTGCTTTTGTCCCACCAACGGGATGAGATAACAATGTAAATAGAGGGTAATGGCACCCTTAGGAGGGGGAGCCATGCAAATAAGGTGTATTGAACCCTACAAGGGTATTGGTCAGTTTTGCCATCATCCTAGACCTATAATGAATCATCTCAGAGGTGGAAAGGAAGCTCTCACAGTTACCAAGAAAGATGGGCTAGGAGTGGAGTGCATCCTCTGTCCCCGGGCCCCTCCTGAGAGTCTCCCACTGAGGAAACCGGAAACGAGAGCTGGGACCCTGGAGATGGGGAAGGAGGACAAGAAGCAGGGGCAGGGAAACAGCAACAGCAGAGGCAGAAGAACCAGAATACTGGCCGGAGATGACCTGCAGACAGGAGGATTACTGGTGGAGTGGAGTGCCTCCGGGAGCTTAGTGACTGAGCTAACGAGCTTTGTATCACACCCAAGCAGGGAAGTAGCTGACAGGCCAAAGGCCCAAAGAGGCATACTTAGAGGCATAGCTAAGAAAAAGCTGTCCTAACCAAATCATGGTACCCCAAGTTATTTTTGATCCTGAATTGTAGTCTGTTGCTTCCCTAAGAATCCCCAGCGTCATGAGCATTGATTGGGAGTTCGATGAGGCCATTATAAAAAATTTTGAAAAGCATCCAAGAAGCAGGGCATGCCGTGAGAGGGAGGTGCCGTGTCAGGCTGGGCAAGAGGTTGAAGAGTGGAAGCAGGTCTGACCTCTGTCTCAAAGGAATAGCTTTGGGTTCATACTAATGATACCCCCCCCACACACCTTATGAGGTTAGGGATGTTTCAGATGCTTCTGCCACACCATTTTTACATGCACATACATTCAAGAGATTTTTTTCTATCCATCTGCAAGGGGCTCATGTATGTGCAGCTACTTTCAGCCCACTCGAGGCTCAGAATTCACAAGTTGGGAGGCATGAGTCTTGGGTAATACCTGCGGGTCTGCAGAGAGCAGGAACTATGACTTAGTCATCACTGTGTCCATCTCCATGTAGGCCCCACACACAGACTGAACTGAATGCCAATTAGGCCCCACACATGGACTGAACTGAATGCCAATCCTGTCAGGGAACAGCATGCCAGGGCTAGCTTGTCAGGTGCATTCCTATGGGGGTGGGTGCCCTAGGCATGAATGATTTGCTTATAAAATCCTTAATATCATCTACTGGAGTCCTGGTGGTATAGTGGGTTCCAAGTTAGGCTGCTAACCTGAAGGTCAGCAGTTCAGAACCATGAACCCCTACATGGGAGAAAGCTGAGGCTTTGTACTCGCATAAAGAGTTACAGCCTCGGAAACCTGCAGGAGCTGTTCGTTCTATCCTGTCTAAAGGGTCACTATGATATGGGATCAACTTGATGACCGAGGGTTTGCTTCATGTTGCTAATATCCTCAAATGGGAAAGGAAAAAGAGCAGGAGCTCCCTGTGAACATTACTAACAATTGCGCTAGATATTTTATGTTCTTATGTACTGTATTATAATATGTATTCCTCGCATACTGACAAGGCAGTTATTTTTTGCATTTTGTAGAAGGAGATTTTCCCCTCCCCCCCCACACACACACCCCAAAGATCACAATTCTCTTTATTAAAGAATCATCTTTCCTTTCTCATACTCCTCTAGTGCATCTTAATACCTTGTGTACAGCACATTTTATTGCTTTAGTAACATTTAACCAAGATTCCCCTGTGCGTCCAATAGGGTTACATGGGCAAATATAAAAGAAAATGTCCTATCTGTTCACTGAATTGTTCCAAGAATGCCATCACCTGTTACTCCTGCTCCCATCGGCGATGTTGAACTGATTCCCACTCCCAGTGATGCTGTGATGTGGGAATGCTCCTCAGTGTGTCCCACAGAGGGGAGGATGCTGAGACTCAAATAGCTTCCCCAGGGTTCTAAGCTATTGTGTTTCTGAAAGCCTGGTCCAACAGATTTACTTTTTGAGTAAATTTTAACTCAAGAACTCAAAAAAAAAAGACCATCTATTTTCTATCAAAAAGAAAATGTGTTGACCTGGTCTATCTGATAGGTGGTGTTCTGTGGAAATTCTTAGGTTGGCCTTCATTTTCTGTCTTTTTCTTTAAAATGAATCAGGCCCTTAACAAGCTGGAGAAGTCAACAAGCCATGTTATTGTACTTCTAATTAAATCTGTTTTCTGAACCTGCAATGTATGGCATAATAGAAAGAATTGTCACCCTGCCCTGTGGTCACTCCGTCCTATGGTGACGCTGCCAGGATACAGCCTACCTGAGGGGCTCAGCTTCACACACATGGTCAGCTTTACCTGGGAGAGCAGCAACGTCTCAGAAAAGCAAGCTTGACAAATCGCCTCCAAAACTCTTCTCTACATGCAGGAGCAGCCTTTGAAACACAACCATGAACTCACTTAGAGTTCAGAGTTCACCAGGAGCTATCCTGCCAAAATATGTCTGATACGCAGGATACCGGACGATTTCCCAAGACCCCATTAACATGAGTCAGTTCTGCCCCACACATTGTGCACCCACACTAAGGTGTTCATAGCAAGCCTACAAACACGGAACGATTCTGAACAGCACAGACTAGCACTTTGCTGGCAAGAAAAATCCCAAGTTAATTGGGGAGAAATAAATGAAAGCTTCCCAATTAAGCAGAGAATGGGGGAAAGAATCAATAAGGGACATTTACTAAGTAGGTTAATAAAGCAAAGCAGCAGGCTTCCAGTAAAATAAAACACAAACGATTGAAGAACCAATCCACTAACAGGGAAAAGATTGTTGCCACTGAGTTAACCCTGGCTCATGGCAACCTGACTGTCCTCCGTGGGGTTTTCCACGGCTGTGTTTTGGAAACAGACTGCCATGTCTTTATCCCAAGGGTTCTCCAGGAGAACTTGAACCTCCAACCTTTGTAGTAAGCATCTATAGCACCCAGAGATTCCAAATAACAAATAAATTAATGTAATTCCTTTTCATTGCGGGTGGGCTTTTGTTCCACAAGAAGAGGACTTTAAGAGAGCCACCCCATGCCCCCACATGACCCATTTTCTTTTCAAAGCCTGACCTTTGGCAGAGAGAGGCTCTAGAAATGGGCAGCTTATATATAAAGAGACGAGTAATTAAACTAAGTCCTAGTTAGAGTTGTCAATAGGTCTGTATCTCCAAGCGGGGTGACTTTCTGGGACCCAAATCAGGGGCTTTCCATCATATACATTACTGCTCAGAAAGGGGTCCATGATAATGACCAAAAGCACAGATGATAAATGAATGTGTTATAGTGATATTTTTTAATCCCAATCTATTCGTTTGATACACGTAGTGGCTGCAGGTTGCTCTGCTTCTGAAAAATACCAGTAGGATCACCCATGGTGGGCAGGCTTCATTGGATCTTCCAGACTAAGACAAGCGAGGAAAAAGGCCTGGCCTTCTACTTTAAAAATTGGCCAGTGAAAGTCTTATGAATCAAAGCAGAACATTGTATGATCAGTACTAGAGGATGAGCCTTCAGGTAGGAAAGCACTCAAAATATGATTGGGAAGAGCTGCCTCCTTGCAGTAGAATTAATCCTAATGTAGCGGGTTGTATAAGCTCTCAGGACATGTAGCTGCTGATGTGGCATGACTCGATGTGAATAAATGAATACCTGCAAATACCCATTAGTAATTAGAACTGGAATATACAAAGTGTGAATTAAGGAAAATTAAAGATTGAAAACTGAAGCGGACTCCTTGAAGATCAATATGTTAAGCATTAATGAGCTAAATGAACTGGTATTGGTCATTTTGAAGCAGAAAACCATATGTTCTACTAAGCCGGGAATGATACATTGAAAAAGAACACTGTCACATTGATTATCAAAAATGAGCATTTCAATATTTACCCTGATGTACACAGGTGTCAGTGATAAAATAGAACCCTATATAGCTTCAAGAAAGATCAGTTAATACAACAATTACCCAACATTACATACCAACCACAAATACTACAAATGAAAAAAATTGAATATTTTTATCAACATCCACAGTCTAAAACTGATTGAACATGCAATAAAAATCCAGTGATAATTACTGGTAATTGGAATGTGAATATCAAAAGCAAAAGAAAGGGCCCCTCCTCTCCTTCCCCCAAAAGACAACCAACAAAACTCAACTGTCAAGTTGATTCTGACTCATAGTGACCCTATAGCAAAGTAGAACTGCTCCATAGGTTTTCTGGGGCTGTAAATCCTTCTCCCATGCAGTAGCCGTGGGTTTGAATTACTGATCTCCTAGTTAGTAGCCCAATGCCTGACCAACTGTACCACCAGGGGTCCTCAAAAGAAGGATTGAAAAAACAAACAAAACTCATTTCCGTTGAGTTAATTCTGACTCATGGCAACCTCTAGGTTAGGTTGGAACTGTGACTCCAAGATTGTGACTCTTTACAGGGGTAGAAAGCCTCCTCTTTCTTTCTCCTGAGGAATGGATAGCAGTGCCAAACTGCTGTCCTCAAGGTTAGCAGCTCAACTCGTATCCACTCTGCCGCCAGAATTTCCTCAAAAGAAGGATGTAAGAAAAACCCAAAGGGATCTGTGTTTGGGAAATAGAAATTACGCCAGCAATCTCAGGATAGAATTTTGCAAAACAAATCATCTGCATTGGAAATTGGAAACACCATAAATGATGACGACACACTTGGATTTCTTCATAGAGAATACACAGCAATCAAATCGACCACGCTTGTGGAAAGAAATGAGGAAGACCCTTAATATCATCAGAATGAGGCCAGGGTCAAATGCCCACAGAATAGGCCATTGATTATGCATATTTGTCATGTTGAGGACTATGGGAGGCCTGACCCAAGCTGGGGCATTTTCATGCTAAAGCTCGATAAGAATAAAGAAGACTGCAGAAGAATTGAAGCCTTTGAAGTATAGTCTTGCTGAAGAATATTACATATACCACGGACTTGAAGAATGAACAAACCTGTCTTGGAAAATACAGCCAGAATGCTCCTTGTTGTTTTTGCTGTTGTTGTTATGAAGTGCTCTTGAGTTGGTTCTGACCTTAGAAAGAGCATTAGGCTGTGATCAGAGGAGACCACCAGCCCCTAAAGCTGGATATTATGTTTGTAGGAAGTCAGCTAAAGAAAGAAGGACCCTCAATGAAACGGATTGACTTGGCACTTTAACAATGGGCTCAAACATATGAATGCTGTGAATTTTAAAATTATTTTTAAAGTACAGACGAAAAAAACAAAGATAATATTATTAAAGTATGTATAGCAATTTAGGGGCTTTGGGTTTATGGATTGATTTCTCTTGGATTCAGTTATGCGCTGATGTATATAACACATGGCCCTAAAAATAACACACATTCCTTAGTTCGCCCAGGTAGGAGGGTCAGGAATCGGCAGCGGCTTAGCTGGTTAGTTCTAAGGATTTCTTCTGAGGTTGTAGTTATGCTGGAGATGGGGATGCAGTCTCTGAAAAATTGAGGAGACTGGAAGGTTGTTTTCTAAATTCACCCGTGAAGCTGTTAGCAAGAAGCTAACATGTTATTCATGGCACAAGACTGCTATGAAAGACATGTAGGAAAATAACCGATAGCCGGTGAAATGGCAAGCAAACAACCCAGTAAAATCATGAGGATTTCTGCTACAGCTTCTGGACTTTGGAATGTTAGAAAATGTTTTAGCTGAAGGATGTTCTATTACTGTCATGCAGCTAGGTTTAGCCCAGTCTTGAGCATTCAGCCTCCAACAAAAGCCAAGGGAGGTTCCTCTTCAATTCCACAGCTGTGATGCACACCCAGAGCCCAGAAGGCATCTGCAGCAGCTGGATGTAAACCTCCATGGTATTTCTGGAGAGGCCTGCTGCCATGCTCCCTGTCTTTCTCCAGCATTTGTTGAGGACTAAAATTAACAGTTCTACTGGGGGAATAAAACTCATGCTTTGTGCACAAAATATAACTACCAGTAGAAAAAGGTAGCACCTCACAGTGTCATTTCTTATCATGTAAAGACTTGTTTGAAAGTTTGAAACTATGAAATATACAAAGTTGGATGTACAGGAACAAAACTATACAGGAAGTAACTCATCACCTGACATTCTACTGTCGATAATCAGAGCAGTCGTACTTCACAGTTAGCTTGGAATCAAATCCTGGCTTCGATGCTGAGTCAGGGGTAGGACCCAGCTTCGAGAAGTCTCAGTGTCTTCATCTGAAAATGGATATATATATTCATAATCACCTCAGACTGGAACAACCTATATATATGTCCATTGACTGGTGAATAGATAGGCAGAATTTGGCAAGATAATACAATGGAGCCCTCCCCCCACAATAAAAAGGAATGAACTGTTGACACATGCTGTGACATGGCTGGAACAGAAAGAACGATTCGGCTAAGTGAAAGGGGTCAGAAACAAAAGACCAAGAAGCCACATGTGGTATGATTTCATTTATACGAAGTTTCTAGAAAAGGCACCTTTGTAAACAGAAAAGAGATGACTGGTTGCCTGAGGCTGGTGGTGGAAACAAGGATTAATGATGAATGGGTGTGAGGGATCTTATCCAAAGGATACAAATCCATGCAAATGGATCACAGCAATGGTTGCACCACTCGGTAAAGTTACTAGATATCATGCAATTGTACACTCAAAAATGAAGGAATTTATGACATGTAGAATATGCCTCAAAAAAGTTTTTTCTTTTTACAAAAAGATCAGAAACTAGTTACTATGCCTGTAGCATTGTGTACTAAAAAATAGAAGCACTGGAAGTAATTTTGAAAAAGGAATGCAATCCCATACTGTGCTTAATTTTTAAATGAGGGTATAAAGCACTCGAGTGTTATCTGTTATAGTAACAACGCAACATCAACCACTGTTAATACCTAAAAGAAATACAACCACAAATATGTTTCCTATGCATGGATTTTTCATGCAGATCACGTCATCTTGTGCCAGTCCTTTCTTTCATTTATCACAAACATTCTTTGCATTATTTTAAGTCTTTCCTGAAGCGTTTGTGATGGTTCATGTTCTGTGTCGGTTTGCTTGGCCTGTGAATCACAGTGGTTTGGCAGACCCTATGTAACCACCACCCAATTGGCGATCTGATAGAAGCAGCCAGTTTCTTCCAGGAGAGTTGCCTTGAGGGTGTGTTGATATACTGCCTCCAGCAGATGAGGGAGTAACCAAAATGAACAGAATTGTGCTGGGCAGAGTGAAGCTTTTCTTATGCATCCCCCCCCTCCCCGCCAAACCTAGCTAGGTGAGCATCCAGCAACTCGCTCTGAGTTAGTGCACCAAATGGCGTTGCCTAGGAAGGTTCTCTCTAGTCACAGTAAATTTTTTCATCGAAGCAGTTTCACTTTGTGGCAGTTACATAATCTCCTGTCAACTTGAAAAGGATGGAGTCTAGCCTGTCAATCAGCTTGCAACTTGATGACTTCATTTGGAGGCTCAAAGGAGATAAATAGCTCACAGGAGGCCAGATACGCGCTCCGTTACACATTCCTGTTGACAAGCCACATGAAGCCAAGAAGATGGAGCCCGAGCTCTGGAGCTGGAGGAGCCACATGCAGACCCATGCTAGTGCTGAGATGCTTCCACCACCACTGGATGCACAAGACTGTCTACCCACTGGCCTGTGATCTTCCTGCATTCAGTGTTTTTGCATGTGTTGCATGAGTCTGAAGAGGAATTTATAGACTGGCATCAGATTTATGCTAATATCAGACGTGTGGACTGCATGTGGACTGGACTTGGCTGTTTTCTTATTATATGATTGCTCTTTTATATAAAACTCTCTCTTACACATATTTGTTTTGTTTCTCTGGATTTGTTTCTCTAGTCAACCCAGACGAACACACCCTTGAACCTTGTTTTTTGTGATGGCTCATTTAAGAGAACAGCCTGTGGCTGTGAAATTTTACTTTCTGCTCAGGAAAAATGCCACAGAAAATGTTACAATGTTGAACACAGCTTACAAGGACAGCGCTAAGGGAAAAACTCAAGTGTATGAGTGATTTTCTCATCTCAAAAACGATGAAACGTTGATTGATGACCAACCTCATTCTGGACATTCGTCAACTTCCCTTAGTGATGAAAATTTCCACGTGTAGTGCATTTGGAGTCTTTCCCTCAGGGCAGACTCTTAATAATGCTTTCTATTTAGAGGTTCTGAAAAGATTTTGTAACAGTGTGTGACAAAAAAGGCCTGATTTGTGGCACACTGGTTTTGCCACCATGACAAAGCACCTGCTCATGCAGCCATCTCAGTGTGCCGGTTTTGGCCCAAAGCAGCATGCCTCTCTTGCCCCACACACCTTACTCACCTAACCTCACTCTGGGCGACTTCTTTTTGTTTCCATGAATGCAAAGGGACATGAAAGGACTGCAATCTGATGGCATAGAAGAGGTGAAGAAAAAAAACAAGGGAGGTGCTGTCCGCCATCCAAACAGATGAGTTGGAAAAATGTTTTTAAGAATGGAATTGTAGATTTGACAAATGTAGTGAGTGTAACAGAGAGTACTTTGAAGGTGGTAAAGTTGTTTTGAGTGATACCAGGAAGGCAGGGGGAAGGTGGGGGCAAGGAGGTGAAGAAGGGGGAACTGATCACAATGATCAACACATAACCACCACCACCTCACCCTAGGGGGTGAACAATAGAAACGTGGGTGAAGGGAGACAGTTGGTGTAAGATATGAAAACAACAATAATTTATAATTTATCAAGGGGTCACAAAGTTGGGAAGTGGGTAGGGAGAGAGAAAACAGGAACCAATACCAAGGGCTCATATAGAAAGAAAATGTTTGGAAAATAATGATGGCAACAAATGTACAAATATCCTTGGTACAATTGATGTATGGAATGTTATAAGAGCTGTAAGAGTCCCCCCAAAAATTTATTTTTAAAAAATGAATTAATTAAGAATAAAATAAATTTGGGGGAGGGAGGGGAAGGAGAGAAAAAAAGAGGAGCTGATACCAAGGGCTCAAATAGAAAGTAAATGTTTAGAAAATTATGATGGCAACATATGTACAAATATGCCTGATTTAATTGATGTATGGAATGTTATGAGCTTTAAGAGCCCCCAATAAAATGATTTTTAAAAAATAAAATAAATTTAATTTTTTAAAATTAAATACATAGCTTTGAAAAAAATCCGTTTTGGAGGGGGTACCCCCTTGTATGTACATTGTCTTCACATATCAAGTATCTCATTATATGATATTCTACATTGACCACAACTTTGAAAAATTCTCATCAGTGCACTTCCATAGCCCACACCCCCATATAAGGCTGTGGCCAAGCCTTCATCCCCTTCCATGGGCCACTCCAAACAATACACAGGAGACCCTGGAGACGATTGGGCCACATGTGAGATGGCATTTGACCTTCTCCCATTCATCTGCAACATCTTAGTCCTGTCACAGAAGGGTGGGTGATAATGGAATAACGTAAGTTATAGGTGGGCAAGTGGAGGCCAGGCAAAGGCCTAAACATGCCAGGCAGGTTGGTGGAAAGAGGCAAAAAAGGGGGAGAGGAAAAGAGTCACACAGAGTGATGGGGCCAGGGGGGATGGAGGACAAGTGGAGTCCCCATCTAGGGTGGTGATGGGAGGCATCAGACAACGTTGTACCCACATCACCGCCACCATCACCGCCGCCGCCACCACCACCACCACCACCACCACCACCTACCAGCCCTCAACTGCCATGGACTCCACAGTGGTGGGAAGGGTGTGGCAGGGAAGGGGACCCAACAGGTGGTGAGTGACAGAGAAAGGGACACCGATATCCTAGACGACCTGTCCCTGACTTTTGCATAATGTCAAGTTCATATAATGAACTGCTGTTTGGAACTTAACTGTGTCTAAAGGTGAGGAGTTGGGTGTAAATGGATGTTACGCGAAGGTTCATTCTCTGTCTCAAGTGTATATTCTTCTTGTTGCTGACCTCAGTTCTTGGGACTGATGCCTGCAGACGTGCTCAGTCTTCTGGTTGACTCGCCAGTCTTGGACCTGCCAGCACTGTGAGCCAGCGAGGACCTCGAGCTGCAGGTCAACCTCTGCAACCATGTGAACCAGCGGAAGTCTTTAGGGTGACACCTGATATACTAACTTGGGACTTGCCAGCACCCACAATGGTGGGGACCATGTTCTCACAATTTCATGGGTCAATTTCTTGAAAGAAAGTGTTTTTCTATCTGTACTGTCCTATATGTGTCACTGGTGTTACTTCTCCAGTGAACCCAGACAAAGACAATGTTCTGTGATGGCACAGAAGAAAGTTCAATGTTTGTTGATTGTTCGTGAATGCCATCAAACAGGTCTTGACTCCCAATGACCCCACAGACTGCATGGTGCTCTTGGAATGACTGCCCTGGGCTTAAGTATAGGTTCCACAAGAGCTTTCTTTTTAGAATCATTTTATTGGGGGCTCTTACAGCTCTTATGACATTCATGTATCAATTGTATGAAGCATATTTGTACATATGTTGCCATCACCATTTCCAAAACATTTTATACTTGAGCCCTTGCTATAAGCTCCTCTTTTTGCCTCTCTCTCCCCCCACCCTCCAACCCTCGTGAATCCTTGATCAATTATATATTGTTATTATTATTTTGTATCTTACACTGTCTGCTGTCTCCCTTCACTCACATTTTTGTTACACAAGAGCTTTCTTCACAACACTCCTTAAACTTTTATTGATGGGTAGTCAGCCTTTTCACTGCTCGTCAGTTTGATCTGCAGGCTCTTCTGATGCCTGTGGGTGGGGCTGGCATGTCGTTAGGATGCTGGAAGCTATGCTACCCATTTTTCAAATACCTGCCCAGCCTTGGGGATCATTTCCAGAAAGCAGTCCATGAAAATGCTATGAATCACAATAGATTTCTGTCCAGTTTAGTGCTGGAGTTGCACAAACCAACAACCTCAAAGATGGCACAGCACCGAGTGACCGTTCATTCTGCGTGCAGAGTCGTCATGAGCTATCACCAACTCCACAGAGACTAATAGCAACTAACAGTCTCATTTCGCTTTAAAAAATAATTTTTTGCTCATAAGTAACTTGGATGAACATCTTTCTTCATTAAATTTGAGGGTTTTCATCGAAAAAAACTAAATAAAATTCAGTTATGAAATCCAAGGGGGGAACTCTGCTATTCCGCCTGCTGGGGCATGTTGCTGCCCTGAAAGATTTTCCATTTAATGCCCACTAACATTGCTTGAAATCCAAATGTCACCAGCCAGCACAGTGAATAGAACTGATTTGTTTTTTCATCTTGGCTAATTCAATAGGTAGAAAGTGATTGTGCTTTTGAAATTCAAGTCTCTGAGGTTATGAAATGTTCTGATTTAAGAATACTTTCTGTGTGCTTATTCCAAAAATCAAACCCATTGTTGTGAAGTTAATTCCAACTCACAGCAACCTGATAGGACAGAGCTGAGCTGCAGAACCCCATAGGATTTCCCACACGGATAACCTTCACCATTACCAACCTTTCCGTTAACAGCGAGTACTTTAACCACTGCGCTGCTACAGTGCCTTAGGTACTTATTGCTCCATTTCACTGCCATCAGTCCAATTCCAAGTCACAGCAACCTGATGGGACAGGGGAGAACCGCCTGTGGGTTTCCAAGACTGTCCCTCTTTACCAGGGCAGAGAGCCTCCTTTTCTTCCACAGAGTAGCTGGTGAGTTCAAACTGCTGGTCTGGAGGTTAGCAGCCCAGGGAGTAACGACTATCACAGCAGGGCTCCTTAATTTTATGAACAGTGACCGGAAACCTAAAATTGATTGTGGGCATGAATGCACAACTCCGAGTAGCTCATTTTATTCTTTTTAAAAATTATTTTAAGCTTTTTTTAAAATTAGGATTTAATACATATATCATGTCAGTCCAAATTTCAATCACATCAAGTAGAATGTACAATTGCTACCATAATCAGTTTCCAAACATTCTTTTTCTACCTGGATTCCTTGACATTGTCTCCCCTTTGCTCCATCTCCACCACTTTATCTGCATCCCCTATTCCCTTATTCTACTTGATGTCCCTCTAGGTTCAGCGATCTTAGGTTTCATAAATGGAAAAATGAAAAAGCATATAACACAGCTTCAAAAGAGGAGAATGGAAACCCAAAGCCCATCAGTGATCAAAATGGCCACAAGGAAGAGAAGCCCCAGTCAGTGCAGTATAGCACTGATGAAACACACAACCTTCCTCTAATTCTTTAATGCTTCCTCCCCACCCACTACCATGACCCCAATTCTATCTTAAAAATCTGACTAGACCAGAACATATAAACTAGTACAGGTAAGAGCTTGAAACACTGGAAATCCAGAACAGATAAACCCCTCAGGACCAATAAGGGGAGCAGCAATATTAGGAGGGTAAGGGTGAGGGGGTGGGAGTAAAGGGGAACTGATCACAATGATCGACGTATGGCCCCTATCCCAGGGGGCGGACAGCAGAAAAGTGGGTGAAGTGAGACAGCAGTCGGTGTAAACCATGAAAACAAAAAAATTTTTTTTAACATTTTATTAGGGGCTCATACAACTGTTATCCCAATCCATACACACATCAATTGTGTAAAGCGCATTTGTA
>NW_022111373.1:99048598-99058292 GCF_000313985.2 Echinops telfairi
CAGCTCTTTCCTCTATTTCCCTTGATTCTCCTCCTGTCCCACTATCATGCTCAGTCCCCACCAGGATTTCAGCACTTCCTCTTTGTTAAGGGGACATGGGGGAGGGAGGGAGTGGGGGGAGGAAGGGAGGGATGAGGAGCTGATGCCAAGGGCTCAAGTACAAAGAAAATGTTTTGAAAAACATGATGACAACATATGTAAAGATGTGTTTGACAAAATGGATATATGTATGGATTGTGATAAGAGCTGTAAGAGGCCCCAATAAAATAAAATAATTTTTAAAAGATATAGTACCAAGAACATAAAAAAAGTGTGACCTCCATTGACATAACACCTCTGAGATACACTCTAATATGAACAAACATACATGTTGATCAGTTAATACTTTACCACAAGTCAGGATCAGCAAACTGTCCACAGCAACACCTCTCTTCAGAGCAGATCACTGCAGAGACAGATCCTCCTGATGAGGGAACTAGAAGCCCAGCATATAATGGTGTTCAGGGCTTGCTGTGATACAGAGAGCTTTAAAAAGAAATCTGCCCCCAAAACATGGTTGGCTGCGGATCAATGCATCCTAGTTACGCGTGGAACTCCTGAGACAGGACTGAGAGCATCATTGGGACAAGTCCAAAAGCCAGAGAGCTTGCGAGAGTGGTCCAGGGGAGGTGGTGGAGCTAGTTCGGCAGTAAGGGGACAGGGCGGCCCCACGGGGTGCTAGCAGATGGTATTCCCCACTGCTCTGCGGGACGTCCACCTTCATTCACTGCACTGTGGTCCTGGCACTCCCTCCTCCAAGCCCGCCTGCGACCAAGGCGTGCACGCGGTCTGCGGGCCGATCCGCAAGGGGAACCTGCGGAAATACATCAAGCACAAGTACCCGCACCAGGCTTAGCCCCACAGAAGCCCCCATCCAGCTAAGACAGGTCACGTCCACCCACTGGTGGTTTGCCCAAAGCCTGGGCTTCAGCCTGAAGATGCCGTTCACTTACTCCTCACGGGTCTCCTTTACCCGCTGGCAAGAAATGACTTCGCCTACTAGACGCTCCTATCTGCTGTGTCTGCAGTATGGTTGCTCCAGGTGAAAGGGGTCTTCATTAACGACCCACCTGGTGAGCCTCTAAGGGAGATTGGTCCTCTCTGACTCCACTCCACACCTTCACACCCCGGGGCCTCCATATTTAGCTGTGCTCTAATTCCTATACCAAATCCTCTGTTCCCAATCTGTGTGTCGTCACTCCATGTTTCTGACTGCATTCTGTTGGTTATACAACACAAAGCTGCCTGGCAGGGAAAGACACCGGTGGATAAGCACCCCCACACCCCTGCAGTAGTAAACCACGATAGAAATCCAACAGGCAGAGACTTTATGGGACGAAAGAGGCAGGTTAGCCTCCAGAGCGGAGAGCTGGGCACTCGAGGAGGGGAGGAAAGCTGGTGGGGTAGGGTTGGGAATCTCTGGCAAAATAGTTACTGTTAGACCCATTTCTAAGAAAACTGGAAGTCGGATGAATTCAATTGTATATATGTGCTCCTTTACAAAAAGTTCATAGAAAATGGAATTACAAGCTAATGGAATTTTCCTAGGAACTTTTTTAAAGCCCCCTTGGAGGCAAAACCAACACTTGTCCTCGTGTGGCCTCCCTCCTTGGGGTCAGGGTCGACTAGGGTTTTCAGGGTTTGGTTTTTTGGTAGCACGTAGATCACCGGGCCTTTCTAGAAATACCCCTCTGAGCAAACGCAAGTTTTCAACCTTTCAGCCAACAGCAGAGCTCGTAGCCAATCACCCCACACAGACCACCCACTGATAGTGAAAAAGAAACCTTGGAAGTCTTCACAATGACAGAAGAGAAAGGAAGAAACTGAAAAGGAGCACATTTGCATAATGCTCTCTGTGTTTTAATTGGACCTAAGTTGCATTGAAATGCTTTTCATAAAAAGATTCTCCCCGGAATAATAGTCTCTATGAACCACCTGTGCTCTGCCTTTATGGAAGAGAAAGAAAATAAAAATTTTTACAAAGAAATTTGAGTTAGACTCTTGAAAAATAAAGATAAGCATAGCTATTTTTTCCCAAGGTCAACTAAAGCAAAGGTTTGTTCCACAATGTCACCCTCACAGAAAGTTGGTGATTTTTCACTCTTTCTATTAGGAACAAGAGAACTCTCTAGAGCAGTGGATCTCAACCTTTCTAATGCCGGGACCCTTTATACAGTTCTTCATGTTGTGGTGACCCCCCAACCATCAAACTATTTTCGTTGCTACTTCATAACAGTAATTTTGTTACTGTTATAAATCAGGCGACCCCTGTGAAAGGGTCATTCAACACCCAGAGGGGTCTCGGCCCACAGGTCCAGAACCGCTGCTCTAGAGAATTGACTGGAATATCTAGCAGAGACCAAGAGGACTCTCTGGTCTGAAGCATCATTCGCTGTCCAGTGGAAATAGAAATCTAAGTCCCATAGGTTGTTGTTAGCTGCCATCAAGCCAGACCTTGACTCACAACTCCATGCCCGATGTCGTACCAACCTCTTGATCTGTTTCCAGATACACAACTAACAATGCCCAGCAATCACAGTTTAACAGTAAAGAGAAGAAGGTAAAAGTCATGGTGCCAATATTTTACACTCACCACACAGCTCAGTTCAGACTCCCATCTCGAGTGCTGAAGAGCCACATATGGGTACTGTAGCGGCTACTCTGGAATGTGTCAGAAGACCTGTTTTTTCATTTCAGCACCAAAACCAAACTCACAGCCATCGAGTTGATTCTGACTCATCGTGACCCTACAGGACAAAGTAGAACTAACTGCCCCTTTACACGTCTGAGATGATAAACCTTTACAGGAAGAGAAAGTCTCATCTTTAGCCTAAGAAGAGGTTGGTGGGTTCAAATGGCTGACCTTGTGGTCAGCAGCCCAGTGTGTATACGTCATGAAAAATAAACCCAGCAAAAGAAACAAGAAAAGCAGACTCTGCTATCCATCAATTCTGACTCATAGCAACCCCCTAGCAATTAGCCAGGGCTCCTGACATTTCTCATTATACAGGAAGAAAATTTTCAAAAAGCTTAGCTATTTAATTTTGGTGACAGCTATTTTACTAGATGTTCCTAGATGGTCCCCTTGTCCTATTCACCAGCTGCTGTGATTGTCGGTGGCCAATAACTCCCAGCTGCACCCTTCTCTGGACTGTCGGCAGAGGGAGACTGGCCCAGGTACAGGAAGGACTGCCACCCCCTGGCTGCCTGATGAGAAGGTACAGACAGAAGTTCAGCCTCTTGACTCAAAGCTGGAAACCTCTATAGTACCCTGTTTGTTCCATATCTCTCTTAGAGTGAGGATGAGGCTAGACTTCAGTTTAACTGTTGATGTTGCCTGGCTTCTTCCAACACGTTCCCTATCCTGTGTCCCTGACTCCACTAGAGTTCACCCCAGCGCACTTCTCCAGTAAATCACGGTGCAAGAATCTTTCTCCCAGGCTCGACTTACAGGGAGCCAAACATTAAAAGAGCTCGTGAGTGGAAAATTCCATATTTGGATGCAGTTCCTCTAGAATTACCGTGCAATCACTAGAGTATACTGCCTTCCTATCAAAGACGTTTAGGTTGGCCATGCTATAGATAGCAAACATTTCCTGCTAATTCATCTTTTACCTTGATGATGTTTGTTTGTCATAGCGAGGGTTTTAAAGGTGAATAGACAAATCTGTAGCTGTCTCTGAGTGGCACAGGTAGTTTAGCACTGGGTTTATAAACAGAAAATGTGATGGTTCAAACCCATCAAGAGTTGCCTTGAAAGTTGGGTCTGGTGATCTGCTTCCCAAAGGTCACACTTGAAAATCCTCTGGAACCGCTCAGCTCTGACCCACATGGAGTCACCAGGAGCCAGAATCAACTCTCGGCAGCTAACCACAGACAAATCTCTGGTGATGGCTGTTTGCTGTTGTACTTATTCCAGCCTGAGGTCTATGGGGTATGTATTCCTCTAGTTCTTTTCTGCCATAATTTACTCATGTATTTTTTTAACACATCCGTTTAGTGGTTATTTGACAAATCATTTAGGGAGGAAAGGATTGGACCCATTAGAAAGCTGTCTTTCACACCCACTTTGAAAGCTTACATTTATCATATGTCCTGTGATATGGACCTCCGAGCTGGTTTGGATTTCTCTTTGGCTGAGTTCTACCTACAATGCAGTGTCCGATTGACCATTTTGAAGCCTCTTCTCATTGAAATGTTCTGGGAGATTTCTCGGCAGTTTTATTCCAAATAAACTTGGAATTTAAACCAGTTGGAAAATAATGGAAAGATTTGCTGAGCTGCACACTTAAGATAGATGCATTTTTCTGCATAAATAGATGCATACATATAATATGAGCTTCATAAAAGATCATTAACATCTTATTTGGAATTTCATGGCACCATTCAGTTTAGAAAGAATAGACATCTGACAGCCATGGAGAACTCCTACAAAACACATGCTCTTTCTTCATCAATTCTAGTAATTTTTTAAAATCATTTTATTGGGGCTCATACAGCTCTTATCATAATCCATGGATCGATCCATTGTGTCAAGCACGTTTGTACATATGTTGCCATCATCATTTTCAAAACATTTTCTTTCCACTTGAGCCCTTGGTATCAGCTCCTCATTTTTTCCCTCCCTCCTCCACCCTCCCTCCCTCATGAACCCTTGATAATTTATAATTTTTTTTTCATGTCTTACACTAATCAATGTCTCCCTTCATCCACTTTTCTGTTGTCTATCTTCCTGGGAAGGAGTTATATGTAGATCATTGTGATCAGTTTCCCCTTTCTCCCCGACCTTCCCCTTACCCTCCTGGTATCACAACTCTCATTATTTGGTCCTGAGAGGTTTATCTGTCCTGCATTCCCTGTGTTTCCAGCTCTTATCTGTACCAGTGAACAGGGTCTGGTCTGGCGAATTTGTAAGATAGAACTGGGGTCATGATGGTGGGGGAGGGATTCAAGTATTTTTATAATCTTCAATAAGGTTTCTGAGGAACAGAGCAGGGGAATAGAAATCCAAACAACATGCATTATCTACCTTAAATTTACTCCTAAATTGTATTCTGGTTTATATTACTAGAAATATTGGGCTTTATCAGTATATGTAGCATTGATGTAGCTACCAGGATTATAGTGTAGATATCACTAGCAAATAATTTTTAATCTTCAGATATTAAACTTAATTCTAATGCTTCACAGATGGACAGACAATTCCTAGGTTACAAATATCCTATTTAATTATAGCCCACAGTTACAACCCAGTCCCTATGTGTCCTTCTATGAGTGAAAACTCAGAAATCGTGCCTAGGGCACACAGGGAATGGACCCTGAGGGTCCCACATCACTGCTGCCCAACTTACCCATGCCATTGAAGCTTCCTACACCCAGCTGGGGCCAGACCTTGCAGCACTAACCCCAAATGGACTCGGGGGCAGGGGGAGGGGTGGTTTGATGGCGTTGCCCAAGGCACCTCAATGGTGGCTCAGGGGCTGATATGTGCCCCATCTAGAACTGATGGGACCCTGGACCAGGTAAGAGGTTGCAAACACAGACCTGGCTTTGCCCCTGGCTAGGTGCTACTTGGGAATTGTCCAAAGTCATGGGCATGGCTTGTCGGTCCCAGACTTTGTCCTAGACTCTGGCTACCCCCAGCCAGGCCCAGCCTTACATCAGCAGCATCCTTGGCCCAAGCCTAACACCCTAAGCTGGACTCCAGGCTCCAGGCACAAGGAGAAGGGAAAGCCCCAAACAAGAGAGAAAGAAGAGCCCGGCTGCTGCTTCCAACGGCTACTTGGGCATGGAATCCTCACAGTTCCCAAGAACAGATAGAAGGGCACCAAAGCATTGTGACTATCATGACTGTATTATTATGTTAAAGATGTTTTCATTCATCTAAAAGTGTTTCCTAATGATTTGTCAAATATTTAACTAACTGGCACAATACCAGCCATGTCTATCTGTTCTGATTTAACTTACAAACTCCACTTAAAGACAGTATTAGGAATGTGACTCTTTTATAATGTAAGGACTGCCTAAATTTATTATAGGCACAGTTTATGAAGATGTCCAGATGGCACAACAATTTAGCACTCAACTGCTAACTCAAAGTTCAAACACTGTAACTCAAAGTTCAAAACCCAGTAACTCTGCTAGAGAAAGACCTAGTGATCCATTCCCATAAAAAGAACAGCCTAGCCCTCAGGCCCCTCCACTGGCTCCCTACCCTTGCCAACAAGCTGCATTCTTCTGGCACTGGCTTTAAATCTGGTCCCTCTTTCCCTGTGGAGACACAAACAATACCCTTCCCCTTCCTTTGGGTGGTCAGTGCCCTGTTCCCCTGTCACATATCCCTTTTTTTTCCTTTCCCCATTCCTCCCCCGCCCCCTTGGAGTTGGCTACACTATGTACCCCTGGATTTGGTCTGACACCTGCCATACTACCTGGACCTTACCCCTAGAGAGTTTGTATACAGTAGCTTTTTCCCTGTGCCACTTTTGCATTTACCTTTCTGTTCTTTCATATATATATATATAAATATATAAACTTACCTCAGCAGACTCATGTTATACTTGTCCTTTTGTGCTTGGCTTACTTTGCTTAGCATTATTTCCTCCAGTTCTTCCCATGAAGTGATATGCTTCATGCGTTCATCGCTGCTTTTTAGTGATGCCCCATACCAGCTATGTGGACAACAGCCCCTCCCCCCAGAAGAAGCTACTTGAGAGGCGAGCAATGAAGCTGAAGTTAGGGGAGAGGGGCATGTCTGATCAGAGCAAATGGGAGCATTTAGGGGGAGGAAGAGAGAGCGGAGCACATCCTGACCCACCAGGCCTGGAGGATGACATCCCCGCTCTGAACAGCCTGTGGACAGAGTGGACAATATGGCTGATCCCACCACGAGACATGCCATCCCTTGATGGCCCTGGGCTTAAGGGGGACAACGCTGGAGACTCAGACTGACCCTGAGACACCAAGGCAAACCACAAAAAGCATGTGGCAAAGCAACCGTGAGAGCAGAGCAGAGAGCCTCCGAGGGAGTACAAAGGACAGACTTGGGGGCCAGAGCATGGTACCCCATCGGTCTTGACTGAAGGACACACCTAGAGATAAAAAATCAGACCTTGATCTATTTACAGGTTTTTCTTTCTGCTTAAAAAAAATTTTTTTTTTCGTTTAATTAACTTATTCTTCTATGGGTGATTGGTTTCCTTTTCTGTTGCCATCGCTGTGCTCTCACTGATTGCCTATCTTGCTATGGCTTGGTTTTTAATGCATATTAGTATCTCTACAGATCTATCTAGATAAGACACACTGGATGAATAGTCTGGAGGAGAAAACAACGGGACCAAGGGTTCCAGGGAGGGGGAGGCGGGGGTAAGGAGGTGGTGCTGACGAACCCAGGGACAGGGGAGCAACAAGTGATCCAGAAACAGTGGCATGGAGGGTGCGAGAGGCCTGGTAGGGATTCAGCAAAGGCATTGTAACCAAGAGAAATCACTGAAACCCAAATGAAGGCTGACCATGATAGTGGGACAAGAGGAAAGTAAAGGGAAATAGAGGAAAGAACTAGAGGACAAAGGGTATGTATAGAGGTTTTAAGACTGGAATGTACATATGTAAATATATTTATATGAGTGTGGAGAAACAGATCTACGTGCATATATTTATAGGTTTAGTATAAAGGCAGCAGATGGACATTGGGCCCCCACTCAAGCACTTACTCATTGCAAGAACACATTGTTCTTTTAAATTGGCATTCCAGGATGCACACCTTCCCGAATTGATTGCTGAAGAAAAATGTGAACATAAGCAAAGGTGGTGAAGAAAGCTGATGGTGCCCGGCTACCATAAGATATAGCGTACAGGGTCTTAAAGGCTTGAAGATAAACAAGCGGCCATCCAGCTGAGAAGCATCAAAGCCCACATGGAAGAAGCACACCAGCCTGTCTGACCACGAGGTGCAGAAGGGACCAGTTATCAGACATCAAAGAACTAAAAATCAGATCAGTGGGTGCCCAACTTCCTGATACGATCACTGAAAACAAAGGTGTGCATAAGAAAAGGTGGTGAAGAAAGCTGATGGTGCCTGGCTATCAAAAGATATAGCATGTGGGATCTTAAAGGCTGGAAGATAAACAAGCGGCCAACTAGCTCAGAAGCAACAAAGCCCACATGGAAGAAGCACACCAATATGTGTGACCACGAGCTGTCGAAAGGATCGGGTGTCAGGCATCAAGGAACAAGAAATCATGTCATTGTAAAGGTGGGTGAGTGCAGAGTGGAGACTCAGAGTCCATTGGTTGGCAACTGAACACCCCCATGCTGAGGGGTTTTGGGGAAGAGACAAACTAATCAGGGTGCAGGGTAGCAACGACGAAACATATAACTTTCCTCTAGTTCTTTAATGCTTCCTCTCCTACCCAATATCATGATCCCAATTCTGCCTTGCAAATGTGTTTATACCAGAGGATATACATTGGTACAGATAGCAACTGGAAACACATGGAATCCAGAATAGACGACTTCTTCAGGACCAGTGGTGAGAGGGGAGGTGCCTGGAGGGTGAAGGGAATGTGGGGTAGAAGGGGGGAACTGATTACAAGAATCTAAGTATAGCCTCCTCCCTGGGGGATGGACAGCAGAGAAGAGGGCGGAGGGAGACGTCGGACAGTGTAACCTATGACAAAACTATAATAATTTATGAATTATGAAGGATTCAGGAAGGAGGGAGGAAGGGGGAGGAAGGGGGGAAATGAGCAAACGATATTGAGGGCTAAAGTAGAGGGCAAATGTTTTGAGATTGATGAGGGCAACAGGTGTACATATGTGCTTGACTGAATGGATGTATGTATGGACTGTTTTAAGAATTATACAAGCCCTCAATAAAATAATTAATAAAAAAAGAATAATGAGGGTAACAAATGTACAAATGTGCTTTATACAATTGATGTATGTATGGATTGTGATGAGTTGTATGAGCCCCCAATAAAATGACTTTAAAAAAAAAACTCACAGGGAGGGGGAAGGAGGAGGAAGGGGGCACCAATCACAAGGTTGGATATATAGCCCCACCCCCACCCCCAAAAGGACGACTAACAGAAATGTGGGTGGAGGGAGACAATGGACAGTGTAAGATATGAAATAATAATAATATATAATTGATCAAGGATTCGTGAGGATGGGAGGGCAGGATGAGAGGGGAAAAAAGAGGAGCTTATACCAAGGGCTCAAGTAGAAAATGTTTTGGAAATGATGATGGCAACATATGTACAAATATGCTTGATACAATTGATGTATGGAATGTTATAAAAGCTGTTAGTGCTCCCAATAAAATGACTTAAAAAAAAAGAAGATCCGATTAGGGTATCACTACTCTGTCACATGGGGTTCTCAAAGGGAAAAAGAGCAAAAGACCTGCCATCAAGTCCTTTCTGGCTCAGGGTAAGGTAGTGGGTGACATGCTGGGCTGCTAAACACAGCAGTTGGAAACTACCAGCTGTTCTTTGGGAGAAAGAGGCGGCTCTCTACTCCCGTAAGGAATGTAGGGTCTCAGAAACCCACAGGAGCAATTCCAGCCTGTCCTAGATGGTTGCTATGAGTCACAGGAAGCTGCTGAGTAAAAAAACCCACTTGAGGGAGATGTGCCCGATCTGACGCCCCCCAC
>NW_022111373.1:99058401-99080287 GCF_000313985.2 Echinops telfairi
CCCCAGCAGACTCGACTGGAAACACTCATAAAGGCCAACAGACAGACCTGGAACCGCTTGAGGGCTTTTCCGGTTTTTGCTGTTGGTTTTTCCTTTTCCCTTTATGCTTGTTTTGTTGTATTAGCTGTGGTTGGTTTGCTTTTTGCCTTCCTTTTTTGTTATGCTTCGCTGTTATGTTTTACACATATTATTGTCTCTGCATGTCTATCTGGACAAGGTAGGCGGATGAACAATCGGAGGAGAGAACAATGGGACCTATGGCTCCAGGGGGACACGAGAGGGAGAGATGGGGGAAGATGGGGTGCCATCAACCCCGGGGACATGGGAAGAATAAGTGATCTAAAATTGATGAGGAGGACGGCATAGGGTGCTTGGCAGGGCTCGATCAAGGGCAATGTAGCCGAGAGGAATTACCAAAACCCGAATAAAGGCCAAACATGATAGTGGAATGGAAGGAAAGTAAAAAGAAATACAGGAAAGAACTGGGAAGAAAAGGAGCGTTATAGAGGTCTAAATACAGGAAGGTATATATGTAAATACATTATATACAATGACAGGGGAATGGAGCTATGTATACATATATTTATTTATAAAGTATTATGGTACAGATGGACATTGAGGCTCCACTCAAGTACTCCCTCAACGCAAGAACAATTTGTTCTACTAACACGGCACTCTGATGCTCACCTTCCCTGACATGATCACTGAAGACAAATGCGTGCATATGCAAATGTGGTGAAGAAAGCTGATGGTGTCCAGCTACCAAAAGATATAGCATCTGGGGTCTTAAAGGCTTGAAGATAAACCAGTGGCCATCTAGCTGAGAAGTAACAAAGCCCACATGGAGGAAGCACACCAGCCTGTGTGAGCATGATGGACCAGGTATTAGGCATCAAAGACCCAAAACAAAACAAACAAAAAGCATATCAATGGGAATGAGGGGGAGAGCAGAGTGGAGACCCAAAGCCCACCAGTAGTCAATTGGATACCCCCTTGTCAGAACAGCCACAAGGAAGAGAAGAGCCAGTCAGGATGCAGTAGAGCACTGATGAAACATTCAGCTTTACTCTAGTTCTTTAATGCTTTCTCTCTCCCCAACCCCACTACCATGACCACGATTCTATTTTACCAATCTGACTAGTCCAGAACATGTATACTAGTACAGGTAAGTGCTTGCAACACAGGAAATCCAGAACAGATAAACCCCTTAGGACCAATAAGGGGAGCAGCGATACTAGGCGAGTAAGGGAGGGGGAGTGAGGGGGAACTGATCACAATGATTGACATATGGCCCCCATCCTAGCGGAACGTACAACAGAAAAGTGGGTGAAATGAGACAGCAGTTGGTGTAAAACATGGGAGGGAAAAGAATAATTTATAAATTATCAAGGGTGCATGGGGGAGGGAGGGGGTGGGAATGAAGAGCTGATGCCAGGGGCTCAATTAGAAAGAAAATGTTTTGAAAAAGATGATGACAACATATGTAAAGATGTGTTTGACAAAATGGATATATATATGGATTATGATAAGAGCTGTAAGAGCCTCCAATTAAATAAAATTTAAATTAAAAAAAAAAACAAGCCCACTTGATGGCACCTGATAAAGACAACTCATTAATAAGTGAATTTACACTAATTAGGGGACAAAACTTTCCCAGGTCAAAGGCCACAAGATCTTTGAGGATTCCGCCAGAGGGCCCGGTCAAGACTGATGTTAGATTAATACACATTAAAGCTGTACACATTAGTACATGAAGACAGCATGTGTTCTAATTGATTGGGCATCTGCTCTAATTGGTTTCTTGATCTGTTAAATTTTGCACATTACCGGTCCCTAGTTCTCCCTATGTAGCAATGCCCACTCATGTGAAACATGCAACATGCCATGTGAATCTCAGGATTTTATCTATGAATTGCGAAAGGAAACAAAGAAAGAATGTTTATGGATTGATGCAGACCAAATATTTTGTATATGTTATCCCAATGTTCATAGCAACTTCTCATTCATTAAAGACTCTTTATTATGCACCTAGCTCTCCGCTTACAGTTTAGTGGTATAAAGAGATAAGTGAACAGGTAGGATACCTTATGATGGTAGAACTGGAGATGGAAGAAACAGTTATGTAAGTTTGCGAGAGAGGTACCTAGTCTAGACATGAATCATCAAGTAAGTTTCAGTATGTAAATTCAAAGTCTGAGTCTGGAGGATGGGATTCTGATAAAGTTAACAGAATGAAGGAACTGTAAGTGTGCAGTGGAATTTAACTTGTGACAGTTGGAGGCAGATAGGGCAAGGGAAGGAGGGATGACATTTCTGTTTCCCCAAGATTTCCCAACTACTGCCCTAATTTTAAGTGCTGATGCCACTGTGCGAGACAATTATCTGCGCAATCATGGTCTAGATTGCTGGCTAAGTATTTTCTTAAAGTTAAAGGAAATAGAGTACCCAATTTATGTGACTCAGCAATGCTATCAAGAAGCCACAGTTGGGGTTTTTTTCTCTGGTATCTTAGAAATGCTGTCATGTTGCCTCCTACCATATTTCAAAGCTGCAGAACCTCTTGGGACGTTCGAAAGCAAGATGGGCATGGGAACTGCTCAAGCATCTACTGGGGAGAAGTGTTTCCAAGGAATCCACTATCCCTGAAAGTTTAATGGCTGGAGTTTAATTGTATATCTAAACCTTATCTCCAAGGGAGGATGAGAAAGCAAGTATCTGGTATTTTCATCTTTCCTTCAGGATGGGCGCAGGACTTGACAGCAAGGAAGAAAGGAAGGACGGCTGGGAAAGCAAAGGGCGAGCCTCGGTCCACTGTCTATCTCTATGTCTTTACCTGTACACGTTTCACAATCGCCACCGGATCTGACACCAGCTCAACTTCAGAACGAATCAATCATATAAACCAACAAATCCCCTTGGTTGTTTAGGCCAGTTTGAATTGTATCCTGTTACTTGCAACCAAAAGGATCCTAAGCGATAGCCAAACACAATCCAATAAATTAATAGCAATCAAACCAACTTTTCCACCCTGGTAGCTTTCTGGGCTATTGTCTCCTTTAGAGAGGGTAGACACGGGGCCTGGAGCCTCATATACTTTTAGGGACCCTTTTTTTTTTACTGTCTTCTATTCACCTCATTAGTGATGGGGGTGGTAGTGGATATTTCTACTTAAATAGTATGAGATGGTCAAATCTACACCACGTGGCATTGAGAAGATGAGACTGATAGTAGTTTGTGCTCCTCACGGGAGGAGTTCTTCACCTAGTATTCAGGGCCCACAGGGCTGTACTCAGGAACACAGGACACCAGCAGTGGCATTGGGACGTAGGCTTTGAAGTAACAAGAGGATTGAGGGGCTAGCACATGGTCCCCACAGGAAATGAGATAAGCTTGTTTGAATAATTCCATGGGCTGGGATGGAAACGAGTTCCATTAACTTGAGAACCAGGTAGAATGCAGCTGGTTTGGCTGATAGAGAACTAGCCAGATGGGAAGACTAAGCCATTGGACGGAAGGGCAAATCTGATGAGACTGGAAAAGCTTGTATTCAGGCCTTTAAAGTCTAATAATGAGTAAGGTATCAAGCCAGCACTTTAAATTTTAGAACTGGCAATAAATATATCCATTAAATTTTTCCTTTTAATTCATGTTAAACACAAAGAATAAGACAAATGTAAGTATAATGAACACATAAAATGAGTGTAATCTGGATCATATGTGTCTCTATTCTAACACAGTTATAAAATGTAATTTTGGTATTTTTTATAAAAGAAGAGGTTGAGAAACTATTTTTTCCAACCCCAAATGTCATTTATTTAATATAATCATCACAAGGGTGCAAATGGAGATTTAATTTAAAAAACAAACAAAACAGAAATGACACCACAGCTTAAGAAAAGAGTTCTGCACAGAAATCAAGGGGGGAGGGGAGGGAGGGCAGACAGACATCTACGGAAGAGAAGACCACACAAGGACAGGGAGGGTCAGGGCTCTTGGCTGGAGACTTGCTTTGAGTAGGTTTCCTGCAGGTATTGCTTATAGGCTATGGGGTTTTTCCAGAGTTCAGCAGCTGTCGATGTTGGGCTCTCCCAGCAGGCTCTGGATGGAGAGGAGAATTGTCCTGACGTCATACAGGGCAGACCACTTGTCCTTCAGGATGTCCAGGCAGATGTTACCCTGAGTGTCCACGTTGAGGTGGTAGCAGGGGGTGAGGAACTTCACTGTGGTTCATTGTCAGGGTAGCCACTGGGGGACTCCAGGGAGAGCTTATACCTCAGGTCTTCATAGACTGTACCAGCTGCTCCGTGGGTGGTCCCTATCCACTTGAAAAGGTTGCCTGATTCTGGGAAGGCAGAGATTCCTTTGTTGCCAGACATCATGAGGGTCATCAGCTCCTGTTGTAGCCTCTTGCCCATGGCACCGTGGGCTGCGCCCCCACTGGGCTCGGTTCCTTTTCGGGCGGCTACGGCACTGGCTGCAGCTGGGTTGCGGTTTGGGGAAGCCATTCGCTCGGTGTTGGCAGACAGGGTCTCGGAAGCCTGGACCGCAACTGCCGGTTGAGGAACTTTAAAAGAGCATTCATGGCCCTCTCAAGTCAAAGAACAGCCTTACTAACATGACTCCTGATCAGATTATTCAATTGTTCTCTTGGAAAGTCAATATAAGACCCTTTAAGGGTAGTAAGAAATATTGATAGACAAAAAAATCAAAAAACTAGTCGTGTGAATTTTTGTTTTGTTTTGGTTTGATTTGGGGTTTTATTTTGTTTTGCTTTTCAGAAATACAGATGTAGCTAATCAACTCTAGCAGGGAATCCAGAAGATCCAAGGAGCAGCAAGCTGATCTTGAGAACCTGGAAAGTGGAAAATAGACATGTGGGAAATGGGAACAGAGGAAAAGAAGAAGCTAAGAATGGGCAAAGTGGGTTAAATGTAACTCCTCTGCACCAGCGATGGCCCTGGTTATAAAGTCTACACGGTCCCTCGTCACAAGGGACAACTTAGCTAGGGGCTATGGCTGCTATTCTGGGATCTAATGCTTTTCCCACTTTTGAAGCATGCTCTTAAACTATGTTTTCAGAAATTAGTCTGCCATCAACAGCTGGGTTGGATTGTTCCACATGGTACATTATTGAGTCCTACCCTTGTCTTTATTATAGTTCCAGGGTCTACATGTGGCAAAGTTAAAAAACAACCCTACCAGATTAAAGAGCCCTAGTCTTGCTTTTGCTATTCCCAGGAGTACCTGGTTATTAAAAATAAAGAAGAAGTTATAAGGATTTAATTAACTTTAGCATTAAAATGAAAATTAGTGTAGCAACATGTGGGAACATGGGTCTGTGCTAGCAGATCTGGATCTGGAAGGCCTACTTCTGTCTGTTATGTGACCCTTAGGCAGTTTTCTTGGCCACTCATGATTCTGCAATTGTAAAGTGAGAGAATTTAAATATATCATCTCTCGGGTTCCTTCTAGCTCCAAAATTATACTAATTTTGTGGGTCATGCAACAAGAGCGTCGTTTTCTAGAAGCAAATGAAACACAAAAGAGTTTCAGCTGTGGGGAGGCTGGAAACAGCGCAGCACACCGAATTCCCTTTGGGATCATCCTGTTGCAGATAGCCCTCCGTTGGGAACAGCCAAGAAATGAAGTTGCACTGTTCTCAGCAGTAGTATTAGAGACGGCAGACATGGTGACTGTATACCTCGTACCTTGTCATGCAATCTGAAAAGCAGTGTGTGCAGCAGGTAAGAAGTTTGACTGCCCCAGGTTTTAGCACAACCCTTCTCGTGACACTCTGTGTTCACCAGTTACCAAAACGTGCAGCTTTTGGTAATTCATCCAAAAAGGACATCAGAAATAATATCCTGTGTCCGAATTTTACTCTTGGAAAATTAATGATTCAACTCAGCAAATTGAAAATCAAAGGGGATTTCCTTAACCCGATAAAGGGCATCTATGAAAATCCCATCTCTTCCTTTTTGGTTTTTAACACCAGGTCTTTGCACGTTTCACTAGACTACATTGGCTTCTCCAGCTGCCCTTTGACATTGTGTGTTCAGCTCTTTGACTTCATCAGTTCTCCCACTTGCCTTCAATTCTGTCATCAAGACTCTATTTTACCACTACTGTTCCTTCCCATTTCCAAATTTTTGTTCCAATTACCAATTATCAATACATCTTGATTGCATGTTTGATCAATTTCAGAGTGAAGATATTGGTAGAATTTTTCAATTTCTTCACATAAACTTTAGTGTCTGGTGCATAACTTTGAAGAGTAGTTGTATCGATTGACTTTCCTTTAAGGCAGATAGATGTAACCCTATCACAGACAGCACTGTACTTCATGATCGATCTTGAGGTTACATGTATTTGTTAGTATAGTAAAACAGTTCTATTTTACACTTTAAGTGAGTGAATTGTACAGAAAAACAATCTATGCTTTAGGACTTGTTCCAGTCGGATGACCCTGCCATAAATTTTGGGGGGTTATTATTGTCTTTTATTATCTGCATCTTTTTAAGTGTGATTTTAATTTGCCATTGAGAGTGTAAACACTACTTATAAACATCTGTGACTGAACTTCTAAAAATGATATCAATGTATGTTCACAGGGGAAAAAAATCAAACAAGTGTGGTTCATCATTAACTTAAATATGTCCTAAGTTGGGGGCTGCCTTTATGAGAATCTCAACAAAACTGTTAAAAGATTAAATTATTCAAGCATCAGTGATTCATTCTTGTTAAAGTTTCCAGCCATTTAAAATCAAAATCCTTCCTATGTATTTTTCCAAGAAATCTGACCGCATTTCCCAAGAGTGTTAAAAATGCAATGCTGAGTATCTTTTTTGTCTTTGTGGTAATCAATAAAGCTCTTGGCAATGACCAGTCTGGACGGGAGCGGGAGTGAAAAGCTAGCAAACCAATCCCTGCGCAGTGGTTTGTAGAACTCTCTGTAATGCTCCTTCTGATGACATTTCAGCTGGAAGCCCCAACCTGGAAGCATTTAGCTCAAGCTCTGCGGCGCAGCAAACCCAGCTCCCTAAGTGGGAATGATGTGCCCAGAAGCACCCACTCTGCAAATCAGCCTCCTGCTTTCCTTGCTCCGTGGATTGGGAAGTCCATCACTCCGTTCCATTCTCTGGCTCCTAGTTCTGCTGCTCTTCTCTGATGGTATAGTTGTCTTCTGGATCCAGGAGGCTCACTGTGCAGGGATCTCACGTCCAGAGGACATGCTCCAATCCTGGCTCTTGCTGGTAAGGAGATCCCTCCTCCTCCTTCTCAGAGGGGTCATTTTATACACAGCAGGACGCCAATGCAGAGAATCCTGTTCACAATTGCTCACAGGTGAATCTAATCAGTATCTTCCCTCACCGTTTTACCAGACCCATTTGATGGAAGGTAGAGACTTTGACTAGAGGGACCGCATTAAAGAATTCACTGCCATGCAGAATGTCCTCCCAGACTTCAATACAGAAGCAAAATTTTAGCCTTCATTTTATTGGTCAGTATAAAATATAGAACAGTGGCTAACATAGGTTGATACTATAACGGTTTCTTATAAAGTGAACACACATGAAGTTACCAGCATTTATCAATCGAACATGAGCACACTCTGCTGTGTGAACAGCTCACTGTGTGCCTCTCACCATGCTAACTTCTTCCCTTTCCACTCCACCTGTGCAATGACTTGATTGCTCTTCTTTTTAATTTCAACACCCATGAGCGCCTCATGAACATAATTATTAGTAGTTCTTGAGCATTCTAAACAGAATCCTTGTGTTGAATTCAGAGAATCTTCAGGGTGCAACAGTTAAGTACTGGGCTTCGAACCGAAAATTTGTTGGATTGAATCCACCCAGCAACTCCAACAACTTGATGATCTGCTTCGAGCAGGATCACAGCCAAGAAAATCCAATGGAGCAATTCCACTTTGTCACTGAGGGTCGCTATGAGTTGAAATCCACTGGACAGTGCCAATCAACAACAGTGCAGGATTTAGCTGATTCACTGGCCAGTTTTGCTTACCTCACCCAGGACGGCCCCATTCATACCCCGTGTTGTTAGGTGCCAGTGAGTTGGTCCCAATTCAGAGCGACCTTATGCACAACACAAGGAAACACTGCCTGCTTCTATTCCATCCTCAATGGTGCTTTGCCTAACCCAATTGCTGCAACCACTGTGGCAATCCATCTCGTGGAGGGCCTTCCTCTTTCGTGGCCTCTCCACGCACAGTATGATTTTAGCATCTTTCTCCTCCAGGTGCAATTTCTTTGCAAATAGAGCTGTTCTATATCAAGTCTTGTTTCAATCTTGCATCAAACCTGAGAGAGTTGCAACCCAAAGGGGCTGCCCTGTTTCTCTGGCCTACATTCCGCCTTTGACAGGTGCACTCTATCACACCACACTCATAATTTCGTGGAGATGTTCTTGTTTTCCTTTTCTGGCAGGTTTCCACCTTATGCCATTTCTTACCTTCACAGGTTTTACTGTAGACTAACTGCCTCCCAGTCCTTCATTGTTAAAAATCCCCTATCTTCTTTTATTGCACTGATGTGGCTGAGCAGGAAATGAAATGTGTCTGAGGGACCATTTAACAATTAGTCTGTGGGAGCACTTTTCCATTAGAACAGACAAAAAGCAGGAAGCACAGCCTAACTGATTTGATACTGACTGTCAGCCCCGCCTTGATCCTTACCGTTTCCTCTGCCGGGACCCAATCTGTTCTAAGGTGTCTACCCAAGAAGAAACAAGGTTATCTTGGGTCCAAAGGACAACTCAGTCTCGTATGTAACTGTGCAAGTTGGACAAGTGACAGGTCTTAATTTTACTGGTAAAAGGAGGAGAATGTACTAGCATATTTCTGAGGATATTTCCAGATTTAATCATGAGAGAAGTTTTTCCCTAGACTTACCACTCACTCACTACTCACTTTACATTCAGATGTGTGCATAATTGGAATACTGGACAAAACTAAGCACCAGAAGCCCAAGATCTAGTCTTTATTCAACTTTGAACCCTCAGAAGATGTATTTCATGTTGTCAAGTGCCATTGAAAAAGTTCCAGTTCAAAGCTACTCCATAGACAACTGAATAAAAAAACCTCCTGCTCCTGAGCAAACCCCACAGTCAGTGCTCTGCCGGAGCCCATTCTAGTAACAACAGTGTCAATTCATCTCTTTGAGGCCTGTCCTCTTTTTGCTAACCCTCCACTTACAAGCAGGATGTAGTTCTCCAGGAACGGGTCTCTCCTGATACCATGTCCAAAGCACAAGAGACAAAGCCTTTCCATTTCTCATTCCTAAGGAACGTTCTGATTGTTCTTCTCCCGACACACATTTGTTCCTTCTTCTGGAAATCCATGGCATAATCAATGTTCTTTACTAATACCGTAATTCAAATGCCCCACTTCTCTCGCCTTCCTTCTTCATTGTCCTGGGTTCACATACATATGCGGATGCAAATCCCTGCCTAATTAATAATAAAATGTTTATTTTTTTTTAAATGCAAGAAATGTCAGTTTAAGAACTAAGGCTTGTTTGAGCTACGCAATGGTATTTTATATGTAGGTGAAACCTGGACAAGGAATAAGGCAGGACAGCCAGAATTCCCCTGAGAAGCAAGGGTGCTGAGCCGTCGTATCCTGGACTTGGGACATGCTGTAGTGGGAGACCAGGCCCTGGAAAAGGACATAACACTTGGTAGAGTCGAGGGGCAGAAAGAAAGAGATGGACTCTCAGCAGGGTCGACTGGCACAGAGTCTGCAACCAAGGGCTGGGCGTGACACACTGCTGCACAGAAGGTCACTGTGAATTAGAGCTGACTTGCCGGCACCTCATAACCCAAAACGAGAGGAAGAGACTCCAGGCCAGTGGGGTAGGCTAGGGTTTTGGCTTCTTTAATAAAAGGTGATTCTTATCATACTTTGAGAGTCTTCCGGTTTAGGGGGTTCAACTTACTCTGCTATTCATACAGTTTTCACTGGAAGTTTTTCTTTTTCTTTTAGATATATTTTCCTGTCCTTCTTCCTAGTCTGTCTTAGTCTGGAAGCTCTCCTAAAACCTTGGGTGAGCCTGCTGGTAAACCAAACGCTGATGGCTTCAGAGTAACAGGCAAGTCACCACAGTAGGACAAACTGACAAATGAATCTAAGATCTCCTCTCTGATTAACCTGTTCTGCTTTTTCCTGCAAGGGTCGATCAGTCATTTAACTTCTAATCTTAATTTTTCTCTTACTTTTTTCATTCTATGATATTTAAGCTTTAAATATGTACATTCAATTTCTATAAGCAAGACTATAGATCCTGCAGGATGCTTGTACCCATCCACAACAATATCAGAATCAGGATTTCAGAAGGCATTCCGTCCTTACAGAGTTAAGAAGAGTTAAGAAGTTGGCACTTCACGATAGCCTCTTGGCTATACACACAATGGAATACTGTGTATCCTTAAAAACAACGACAAATGCATGAAACACCATGTGACGTGGAAAGACCTGCAAACCACTATGCTGAGTGAAGTAAGTCAATCACAAAAGGACAAGTATTGTCTGAGTGCACTCCTTACTGTAAGAGGAAACACTAACTTAACCAATCCTAAGAACCAATTCCTGAACAAGAGGAGAGAAGACCACCTACCAGCCACGAGCCATGCATCATCTTCCTTTTGCGTACTTCACAACAACCAACCTGAGGGCGGAGACCCCACTGTCTGACGTCACACCTTCAATAAGGGGGAATTTGCAGGTGACCAACCACTTGAAGCTATGTGACATCAACACAAGACGGGAAAATCATTGCCCCTCCCCACCCCGCCACAGGAATGGAAGGAGAAGCTTTCCAGAAGTTCAAGCCAAGAGCACGAGAGGGGACCACCTGCACTGTGGAGGAAACACTGGGAGTTCTGTTGGTGAGTGTGGTGGGTGATTGGGAAAAACTAATCACACAGCGGGAAGGGATGCTAAACAATGAGTATAGAGCATCTTGGGGGACAATGGGCCAGATTTTAGGTACCTGAGTAGACACTACGAATTTGTTTCCACCCAACCTTTGGGTGAACCGCACCATGGACTGAGCCCCAGGATGATCGCGGAAGCTGACCTGGCAGGCAGCAGGGCACAATGCAGGGCCTTCACCAGCAGGACTTAGCATAGAGGCCCCACTGAAGGAACTGAGCCCTTCCTCGAAGCTGCCCGCACCCTTGGACTGGAGGCTGGGCTACTTGGGTGGGAGAGGAAGCAAAAAGTGGCTGCCCCAGGATTGTGGAAGTGGCTGCTATTGGACCTTGGGGGGAACCCCTGGCTCGGTGGGTGTCCAGTGGAAGGGGACCCAGGGTCACCATAATATAGTGCCTCAGTGCCCACCCTGCAGTGACACAACAGGTTGGTATCTGTTGAACTTGGATCTACACTTGGGGGTGTTGGCCTAGGAAGAGCCCTACTGGGATCAACAGAGCCCAATCAATGAGAGATCAAACTATGTAGAACAAAAACTCATGGGTTGTAGCTCAAGGTGAAATTGTCCTGAATAGGCTCCTCATACTGAATCTTTGGGAAAATTGATGAAAATAGTGCAATCGACATACCCCAGGGGGGTGTTGACAGTACTGTACGTCTTTGTTTATATGGGTTTTTGCTTTCCTACTTGTAGCTTGCTTTTTTGTGACTTTGTTTTGTTTTTTCTTTTCTTTTTGGGTGTGTGTGTTCTCATTGTTTGGTGGCTGATGGGCTTTGACTGCTATTGATGCAGTAGATATTGTAGGGTTGTGATTTTGTCATATCAGGACCACCAAAGTAAACCTGAGATGTGCAAACCCCATGGAAGAGCACATGGAGTCTGGGCTCCTACTTAACTCAAGCCCCAATTCAAGAACATTTAGTTCTGATAACGTGGCCCTGCTTGATATTCACCTTCATAAAAGGATCACTGAAGATAAGGGTGCATCAGTAAAGCATGTGAAGGAAGTAGATGGTGCTCAGCTATCAGAATAGTGTGTGGGATCTAAAAGGCTGTATTCAAACAAGCAGCCATCTAAGTGAGGAGTCAACTAAGTCCACCTGGAAGAAGCACACAAGTTTGTGCAATCCAAAGATGACAATTAAAAAATTCAAATATGGCAAAAGGAAAAGTATCAGAGGTAATATTATGAACACCCAATTTGTAGAAAGCTATGGAGGACAGTGGGAGCCCAAACCCCATTTGCAGAGTATCTGGTCAGACTGAGCCGCTGGCAGATCTCCTCTAGCCACAGACAAGTCTCAAATAGCCTTGCTGTCAGCCAGAGACCACTGTAACTTGAATGTGCTGAATCAAACTCGATACTTGGCCCAATGACCTCCCTATAGACTGGACCTGAGTTGGTTCTAGGTGCAAGTATCTCTTACTTGTTCCATGACAGAGATTTCTACCCCGACTTTTGGAATGTTGATAATGGTATTTTCTTTCTTACTCATTGTGTATATTTGGGGTCTTTATATTATTATTATTTTATCCTTACAACCTTATTTCAAATTTGGTTTTTATTGTTTCTGTTAGGTTTCCCAGTTTGTCACCCACAGGAAGAGTGGATGCATAGTGATAATGACACAGAGGTGGATAGGGGTGCAGGGGTGGGGAGTGGGTGATAGGGAGGGTAGGGCGATTTCGGGTGTGGGAAATGAAGACAAGAGCAGGGATTGAGTACTAGAACTTCCTGTGATTACACAACTCATTTGAAAGGCAATTTAACCGTGGGGGTGGTGGATGTTCTAAATTGATATGACAATGACTGTACAATTCTCCTTGGTATAATTGAATGACTGAACTATTGAAGTGTGTACTGTGTAAATTATGTGCCAATAAAACTGTTAAAAAAGAAAGGAAGGAAGGAAGAAATCCAGGCTAGGTCGAGCTATGGAGACAGTAACTGGGTGGACAATCACCTAGGGGCACGGCAGGGGAAGATGGCGGGAAACGGGGAGCTAAGAAAAATGAGCATGAGAAGAACATGCTCTGAAATTGATTGTGGTGACTATTGCATGACTCTTCTTAATAAGAGAGAGCGATTAAATTGTATGATCTGTGAAATATATGCCAATCAAATTATTTAACAAGAAGAAGAAAAAGGACATTGAACAGTGCTATCGTTTTTCTGTGACTGATGACAAAGAGTCCTAGTATAATTTTTCCATTTCAGGGGTAAGCAGTGTGACCCTCCAGTCCCACATCAGACTGGACAGTGCAAGTATCACTAACCAGCTTATGTTCTTGAGGGGTGTGTGTGTGTGTGTGTGTGTGTGTGTGTGTGTGTGTGTCTGTTGAGGGTGGGTGGTTCTTCTCTATTGCTGACGTTGCTGTAGTTGCCATCTAGTTGATTTCAACTCCTGGTGACTTGAGATGCGTCAGACGAGACCGTGCTGCCTAGAGCTGTCAAGAAAATCAAGACTGGCCTGAGCGCCGCTCAGAGGCAAGGATTGTGAAACTTGGTCTCGTGTACTTTGAATACATTGTCAGGAGAGACCAGCCCAGTAGAAGAATATCGGGCGTGGTAAAGTAGAGTGGCATGGAAAAAGAGGAAGGCCGTTGACAAGATGGATTGCACAGTCGTTGCACCAGTTAACGTAAGAACAATTGTGAGCGTGGCACCGGGCTGGTCAGGGCTCTGTGCTGTTGCACCCGGCGTCAACTCAGTGGCACGTAACAGCAGCAGCACCATCGAAAGCAGCAACAAGGGACGATGTCCGTTGCACTCCGAGAGCCCCGCACCATTCCTCTTCAATCCGGAATGGAGAGCTGTGACACAAGAGACACAGCAAACCACAAAGGGATTGCAATTGTGACAGCAGTGGCAGTGGCAGCACAATCAAGAGCACAAGCAAGGTGACAGCTTTCCGGGATGGTGGAGAGACACAGCTGAGTGCCTGCAGGCAGGGGGCTCATAGCAAGGAGTGTGCTCTTGGGCGATTTCCCGCTATTCCTAAGCAGCTGTGTAGCATTTGTCTTAGCAGGCAGAGGCCAATAGGACATATTTCTGAGAGGCGGAGAACAAGGGAGAGATATGCTCGCAGCCATGACTGAGAAGTGCTTCTGACTAAAAGAACTGCAGTCTGAGTGTTTTTTATCTTGATTATAGACTGTTCACTTCACTAGTAAACCTCATAATCATGAGTATTGTCTTGGAAAAACAAATTGCCAGGCCTTTCTTCCTCGATGCTTCTGAGTGTGTCTGAACTACCGATGTTTCAGCTAGTACTCAAATTCTTACTCACTTGTGTTCCCCAGGACAGCATTTTTCACCAGCAGAACTTTAAAGGCTTTCATCTCCATATTGAGAAAACATTGTCAAAAGTCCTGGATTTTCCTAGCTGTACGAGGGAGGGAAGTATATGACATTTCAGGATCCTCATGACACCAGATGCTGCCCTCCCCCAAAGTCCCATCCCCATTGGGGTGCCTGTCGAGTGAATGAATGTTAATCAGTCTGATCAGGCACCGGAGTGCCTGTTCCAGTGCAGCACTAAACTATTCGTGTAAATTAAAAACAGAAACCTATAAACTGATCACAGCTGCACTACTTCTAATGAATCCAAGCTGGACACTCGAGTATTTTGCTATTTTTAAAGACAGTCATTTTTTCCATGCCTGCATTTTGTTTTACCATAACACATATGCAGCAAGAATTTTTCCATAAGCTTTAAAAATAGAAGTTATGTACCCTCAAGCTAGTTCTCTCCTCAAACTCATTGTTGTGAAAACTTCAATCTATGGAATTTTTCCTCTAAGCCCTCTCATTTTATTTCATGTAGTTTTTTGCTGTTTCTGCTAAAAGTGCTGGGTGTGGGGTCGTGGCCAGGACATAGGAAGTAAACCATCTCTGGTTTTTCTAGGGTTGTATGATTGAGGCTTTCTTTTATCTGCTTTTAAAGTTGAATGGAATACGAACATGACATCCCCACACCAGAAGGACTTAACATGGAAACCCCACTGAATGAACTGGGCTCTACCTCAAAATTACCTGTAGCCCTTGGATTTAAAACTGAAATTCCCTGATGAGAGCAGAAACAACTGAGGGCCAGCCCAAGACGGTGGAATTGGGGGGTCATTGGACCTTTGTTGGGATCCCTAGCTTAGTGGGCATCCAATGGAAGGGGACCCAGAACCACCATATATTTACTACCTTAATGCCCTCCTTACATTAATGCGACATCTATCAATCTGATAGGCCAAGACCTGCCCTTGTAAGGAATATTACAGGAAATTTCTCCATGGTACCAACCCCCATGCTCAACGTAAACACAGCTCAATCATTTAAGAATCCAATCTGTACAAACTCATGGATTCTGGCTCCAGCTGGTCTACACTCGCATAACCTCCTTTTCTTAACAGTACGTTAAGTTCTATGCCACTGGACAAATCATGTTTTTATCAATGGAATCATCTTATACCCCAGGATGATGATTGTTACTTGCCCCCCCCCCAAATAAAATGCTATGACCGCTAAAGTAAACCACGTGTACAACTTGTGGACCAGCAGATGGACTCTGGGATCCCACTTAGCTGTAGCCCCAATCCAGGAAGTTAGTTTTCATAACACGGCCTTGCTTGATACTCACCCTCATGAAGTGATAACTGAAGATAAGGGTGCTGCAGCAAAGTGTGGTGAAGAAAGAAGATGGTGCCTGGCTCCTCATTGGAATAGTGTCTGAGGTCTTCAAGGTTATGTTCAAACAAGTGAGACATCAACTAAGTCACATGGAAGAAGCACACCAGCCTGGGTGATCCAAAGATGACAAATAACAAAATCCAAATACGATGAAGGGAAAGTTATCGGAGCTTAAATTGTGAACACTCAATTTGTAGAAGGCGATGGAGAACAGTGGGATCCCCAAACCCATCTGCAGTCTCTAGTCAGATGAAGCCTCCGGCAGGTCCCCTCGAGCCACAGGCGAGGGACTTGAACACCGTTCTTATCAGATAGAGATGATTGTAAACTCCAATATGGTGGATGGAATGATGGTATACTATGATACTGTTAGATCTCTCTGGAGCTAGATATACCTCGGTCCTTGGCTCCACGCAAGAAAGAATTCACGCCGAAGCCTGGTTCATGATCCAAGTGAGTTTTATGAGAGTTAGAAGAAGTTTCAGGTTTACACGGCACCCGAGGGACTCCTCCCGAGCGTACAGTTTGTCTGGAAACTGTGCGATGTCACGTAAAATGTGGATGCCATTACAAGATGGCGCCGGACCGCGCCCGCATTGTCAGAGCTGAGCTCTAAACAAGCTTGTTGCGCATGCGCTGCCAGCCGCTCGCTACGCATTATCACATTGCACCAATCCTGGTAGGACACGTCACCGAGCAGGGTATTTATACCCGGGGTTTTAGGAGCTTGGGGTCTTCCGCAGCTGACTTCGGGCTCAGAAGCAGCGTCAATAAACTTCGCAGATTGCATCTACCAGAAGGGTCCTGACCATTCTTGTCTCGGTCCGTGCTGCGCCGTATCATCCGCGCGCCACAGTAAAAGTTTCCCAAAGTTCCTCCAAAGTTCTCCCAAGGTTCTGCCGAAGTTCTCCCAAAGTTCTGCCGTTAGACTCCAGGCTCCTGCCTTTTCAAGGACTCCACGGGGAGGCGTGGTGGACAACCCCTGATTGACCCCACAGGCTGAATTGAATTTACCTGACCTAGGTGGGCCAATCCAGTTTCAGTGCCCACCCATGCCTACCAGCGGGAACCCTGAACTTCTGAGCTTGTGCAGTGCGCCACTCCTTTGTTTCCCTTTGTTTCCATAGCTTGGTCCTCTGGACATGCGTTAATGGACATCCCCCAGCCCTACGCTAGCCTCCATAACAATACCTGGTCAATTGACCTCTGTGGTAGTCATCTAATCTGGTGTCAATTTAAGTATTAAGAGTGCAGGGGTGGAGTCTAGGCTGTCAATCTGGAGATAGCCAATGAGACTTCTGTGGGCATGGCCTTCTCTTGAGAATTCTGGGAAATCTGGTACTTCCTCTTTGGAGGCAGTAGACACCTCTCTCTCTCTGCTACTCTCTGGGAGACATTGCAGAAGACAAGCCACATGGATGCAACCAGACCTCCGAAGCCAGAGAAGCCACAGAGAGACCCCTGCCAGTGCTGAGATCTTTCCAATGACACTGGACCCAAAGACTTTCTACCCACTGGCCTGTGATCTTCTGCATTTGGAGTCAGTGCATGTGTTTCGTGAGTCTGAAGAGGACTTTATAGATTGATATCGGAAATATGGGCTAGCATCGGACTTATGGACTTGATCTGACTGGGCTGGGATGTTTTCTCAATGTTCAATTGCTCTTGTATATAAATATCTTTCTTATAGACATATGCATGCTTATGAATTTGTTTCTCTAGTCTACCCAGACTAACACAATTTCTCTCTTGACCCATCCCAAATTGCTATAGGTTTAAATATCTCTCACTGATTCCTCAACGGAAATTCTCTCTCATGTTTTAAAATGGCTGCTCTTTTCTTTCTTCCTCTTTATTTTTATTTATTTATTCTATTTAAGATTTTTTTCTGTTTTGTTTTGTCTGGGTTTTTTACTGTTACTCTTATGTTTCCCAGTTTACAAAACACAGAAGGAATGGCTGCATAGAGACCATAGCTGGTACAAGGGTCTATCAGGAATGGGCAGGGAGGACAAGGGGATTTGGGAAGCAAATTATGAAAGTGGAAGGGGTAAGAGTGTACTAGAATTGATTGTGATGATGGATACACAACTCTTTTTAAAAAGCGACAACGATGGAAGTGTACGATATGTGCATATTATATCAATAACACTATTGGGGGGGGAATTGAGTATAATGGAAGGAGCTAGAACACGATATGGAAGCATCTGTGCTATGGCAGAATGACCTAGGAGTGAAATTGAAACTTAGAACTGGAGCAACGAATGTAGAAGACCTTTTCCTATTCTTCCTCAGGGTGAGGAGGCCACCCATGTTTGATGTCAAGAGGCCGACTATGAGCTAACCCAAAATCCTGCCTGAAATTAGGTCTTCCTAAAGAACTTACAAAAATAGTATCTATTTCTTGGGAGCAAGTTGGGAGATGCAGAAAAACCATTAATATTTTTTAAAGATAATTGATCTTCAGATCACCCAGAGACATCGTGTGTTCTCTGGTTGAGATAGCTGGTCCTTTTCAAAGCATTTTCACAGCACATTGTGGCACTCCTACGGAGAACAATCGAGCAGGTCCACGCAGAATGGAGATGGCATCGAAAGACACCGGTTCAATATGTGTATGACAGTGGCTCTTCCACAGGTCCACAGACTTTTTGAAGCAGGCCTTGACAATGACCCAAGAACAGAGGCGGCTCATGTGAGAGCTGCTTCACTGGTCTTACACTCTAACCCCACATGACACAAACCCCTGCATTTTAGGGAGAAGGGAAACAAAACCCCCCAAAAGGTAAGAATCCCAGCTCTGCCCTGTTGCCTTCTCCAAACCAAGCAATCCTTCGGCAATGACTTTTACCAAACTCACTACGAGGGAGCATGACATCCACTCTCCATCCAGTGGACATTGACTGTTCATTTAGCCAGAATCTCCTGGACAACGTCCAGGCTTCCTACAAGTGAGACCCAAATAAGGTAAGACGTGATCTTCTTCCAATAGCCAGTGCTGCCAAAAAGAAACATGTCAAGTGAGGTACTCTGGAAAAGGAAGAAAATGGCGTGGAAATGACACAATCTTACTTGCTGTGCCCATAGCTGACCTCCTGTGGCTACATAAGAGAGGAGACTCCAACTCCAGGCAAACCCAAGGCTGATCGCCACCAGGCAGAGGTCACGCATGCCACCACCCTACTTCCTTCTTTACCAATTCTACACCGACCGTGTCTCCCACAGCATTCTGAATCTCTGCTCAGTTCTATAATTCATTTCAACGACCAAGCAGAACTGACAGGTAAAAATGTATAACTATATGGGTTTATTACAGGAGCCAGTAGGTTACCATAAATGACAACCAGTGACCAGTAGGAATACAGTCATCAGTGCACGTTAGCACCTCTGAGTCTTCAACCAGTCTTCTGCTTCTCAGCCATGTGGTCACTTGGCCTCTGCTTCGGTGGGCCAGGCTGCCAGTCCACTGCTCTATCTCATAGTCTCATCTATGCATGGCGCCTCTATTCTGCTTGCCTCAATCTCTGACCTCAGTCTGGCCCCTTAGCTCTGCCCCATATCTGTGCCATAGCCATTGGTGCCCCTGGTCCCTGCCTCCACCACTCAGGTAGAGATCTTGAATGCACTTCACTGGTGATCTTTTTTCTGATGGTCCTGGTATTTTCTGTGTGTGTTTCTATGATGGCTCTTATACACAGAGGGGTGGCTTTGATGGTGGTGTGTAATGTCCTATTTCAGTAGACCATGTTGTTGTTGTTGTTGTCACTAAGTGCCATTGAATCAACGCTTACTCATAGTGACCCTATGTACAACAGAACAAAGTACTGCCCGGCGCTGCACCATCGTCACAACTGTTCCTATGTTCTAGCCCCTTGCTGCAGCCACTATGTCAATCCATCTTGTTGAGGGCCTTCCTCTTATTCACTGTTTCTCTGCTTTACCAAGTATGATGTCCTTATCCAGGGACCAGTCTCTCCTGGTACCATGTCCAAAGGATATAAGATAAAGTCTCCCCATACTTGCTTCTAAGGAGCCTTGTGGCTGTACTTCTTCCAAGACAGATTGATTGATTTTTTTGGCAGTCTGTGATACTGTCCATATTCTTCACCAACACCATAATTCAAAGGCATCAGTTCTTTGGCTTTCCTTCTTCAATGTCCCACTTTCACACGCATGTGAGGCAATTGACAATACCTCACTGGCTTGGGTAAGGTACAGCTTAGTCCTCAAAGTAACATCCTTTCTTTTCTACCATCAGAAGAGGTCTTGAACAACAGATTTACCCCATGCTATGTCATTTCATCTCTTGACTGCTGCTTCCATGAGAATTGATTGTGAATGCAAGCAAGATGAAATCCTTGAAAGCTTCAACCTTTTCTCTATTGATCATGATGTAACCTATTGGTCCAGTTGCCAGGATTTGGCTCTTCTTTACATTGAGTTGTAATCCAGACTGAAGGCTGCTCTCCTTGATCTTCATCATCAAGTGTTTCAGGCCCTCCTCACTGTCAGCAAACAAGATTGTGTCAGTTGCATAGCAAAGGTTAAGAAGCTTTCCTCCAACATAATACCATATTCTTTTCTTCTTCATATAATCCAACTTCTCTGATTACTTGCTCAGCATAAAGATTGAATAAGTATGGTGAGAGGATACAGCCCTGGTGCACACCTTTCTTGGTTTTCAGACATGTAGTCTTCCCTTGTTCTGTTCACACAACTGCCTCTGGATCCACGTACAGGTTCTGCATGAGCACTATTTGCTGTTCTGGGATTCTTCTCAAGACTGTTTGTTATGGTCAACACCGAATGTGTTGGCATAGTCAATAAAACACAAGTAAACATCTATTAATATTCTCTGCTTTCACTCAAGAGCTATCTGACATCAGCAATGTTATTCCTTGTTCCCTGGCCTCTTCTGAATCAACTCTGAATTTCTGGCAGCTCCCTGTGAATGTATTCTTACAACCTTTGTTGGATGATCTTCAGGAAAATTTTCATTGCGTGTAATATTAGTGCTATTGTTCTTTTAATTTGTGCATTTTGTTGGGCCACTTTTCTTTGGAATGGGTACAAATATGAATCCCTTCCAGTCAGTTGGCCAAGTAGCCATCTTCCAAATTTCCTGGCATAGACAAGTGAATGCTTCCAGTACTTCATTGCCTTGTTGACACATTTCAATTGATACTCCATCAATTCCTGTAGCCTTGTGTTTTTTGGTAATGCCTTCAGTGCAACTTGGACCTCTTCTTTCACTGGTGACCTTTTTGGCTCTTGATTATCTTGGTGCCATTGGCTCTTGATTATCTGCTGCTTCTTGGAATGGTAGAAGACCCATTAGGGTTTTTTGGTACAGTGGTTCTGTCAGCAGGTCATACCCCCAAGGAAACAAAGAGTGGTGGTTTGGTTCACACCCTCTACTTGAGTGAGACTTAATCCCACCTTCATCTTGTCTATTAGCATAGCAGAGAACATCCTCTAAAATGAGATTTATAGCCATAGGCATAGAGGCTGAATTTACAGGACCTGACAAAAGGGATGGCTAGAAAGCCTTTCTAGAAAGGCTATTTCTAAGTCATTGGGTACATCTCAGAAGACACTTGACAACCAACAAAGACTGAGAGATGTCAGTGCACACGGTCTCCAAAGGGGCAGTTCTACTTTATCCTGTAGGGTTGCTATAAGTCCGAATCAACCTGATGGCACTGAGTTTTTGGTTTAAGGCTCCCAAGTCCCGGTGGGCTCAGAGAGGCACCAGAGCATGTTGGTATCTTATCTATGCAGTTACAGAGAAGTTTCCTCACTTCAGGAACTTCACTGTGCCAGAGGGCAGCTGGAAGATTATTCCACTAGCTGCTCCTATAAACTTCTACTCTCAATGACTGAGATCTGGTGGTCCTGTCTGACAGCAGGGCAGGAGAGAGATGACTAACGTATTTCTAGTTGAGCCCTTCATGGAGGCAAGCAGTGGAAGTGGTAACCTTAGAGACGCAGCCCGGAGGACGCACTGTATATTCTGTTTCCCAAGCTCAAGACAGTACTTCTCAATCATCAGTGGTCCTGAAGACACAGCTGCATGAGCAAGTACACAGAAGTCCATGGCTGCTATATAGCCTTGACTCTTTTAATTTGCACCCATCACTTCAAGGCCATTTTCTTTAACTAGTTGACTTAGAGAGAAAATAGTTTTAATCATCTTGCATGGCTTTCTAACACTCCTCAAAAGTGAATGACCACAGCATCAATGCCCCCC
>NW_022111373.1:99080387-99131303 GCF_000313985.2 Echinops telfairi
ACATGCACCAGGGAGGCTCTGACAAACAGTATTTAATGAAAATCTTCCCAGGGAGCAGAACTTTTAAGAGTGTGCCTGATTATTCATTTTAAAGAAGAGATGGCTAGAGATATGGATCTACACTGGTTATGGGCAGAATAGTCTTGGCTGCTGTTTTAGTGCACAAAAGAAACTGCAAACCTCAAGTATAATTTAAGGAGGACATTTACGAAGTCCTTGGTAGCCTAGTAGTTGTGCATTGTGCTTCGAACTTCAAGGTCAGCAGTTAGAAACCACGTGCTACTCCACAGCAACCATTAAGAATTGCAATCTCGAAAGTTCACTGGGTCAGGTCTACCCTATCCTGTAGTCACTCTAAGTTGACAAGTCAATGGCAGTGAGATTCATTTGGGTTTTGGAAGCAGGTCAACAGCAAGGCAAAAACACATCAGCTGGGTGAGAGAAACCATTAGCACAAGGTCATAAGGGGGTCCAAAGACTCATAGCCACACAGTCACTTCAATAGGACAAGAAGCCCTGGTGGCCTGGTGAGTTACCTGTTGGGCTGCAGAAAGTCAGCAACTCAAACCCACCGACTGCTCGGCAGGGGAGGCTGAAGGTTTGTCACCCTGTGAAGTTACTGGCTCAGAAACTCACAAGGGCAGTTCTGCCCTGTCTTATGGATGTGCTATGAGTTGGAATCCGTTTGGGTTTGTTGTTTTTCGTTTTCCTTTTTGGTCATAAAAATCCCAACTGTTGACAGATCCAGGCATCACAGTTACAGGTGGGACTACAGAAGCAGGGACAGAACCATGATTGGAACAGGTACCTTATGTTAGACAGAAAAGCTCACAGAATGTGTCCAGGGCCTTTCAACCAAGGCAGTCAGGGGATGGCGAATGACTATACAACCCCAGGAGAGTCATCTCCATCAAGGACACACTCAGGCCAGCCCTGAAGGGAGGTTGCCTTCCCTGGGCTGGCTAGGAGGAGTGGAGATAATCTAATTTACAACAACAACAAAATTCACGTCTATCTCGTCAAGTCTAATGAATTCTGACCCTCCAGGGCAGAGTGGAAACCCCTGCGGGTTTCCCAGACTGCCACTCTTGACAGGAGTAGAAAGCCTCATCTTTCTCCCTCACAGTGGTTGTTGGTTTCCAACTGCTGACGTGGCAGCAGCTGCCCAACTTCTAACTCACGATGCCTCCGTGGATCATAAGACTCCTCACATCCTCAATGAATGGTCAGAAGCAATTCACTGGAGGCTTAAAATCCAAGTGGGAACTCGGCAAATGAAAAATGTTGGGCGTTCCTTCATAACCTTCTGCAAATGGTGCTCAGTATTTAAACTCTGTTCATCCAGTGGATAGTAAGGGATTCAAAAAAGGTATGATTAGAGCATTGGTGGCAAAGGAAAGTGAACAGACATCTGCAATTTTCACAGAATGTGAAAATATTTCTGACTCATGTCAATCTTTACCAAAAAGCAATCGAGGAAGATTTTAATAATGAGGTGAACATGTTGATCTCCTCGGTGGCTGTTAATCAGCCATCTCTGCCTTTGCCCATTGAGCTCTCAGACATCCCTATTGGATGAACCTGATCTGACTACCCCATGAGCTTTCCTACATTGAGGGAAATGGACAGTTCTTCAAATATTTGCTAATGTAATAACATGAGGCCTCGTTGGATCATTAAGGGTAAAGTAGGCAACAAAGTCCACACCAAAAAAAGAGATCCCATAAATGGCCTCAAAGTCATTATTGAGACCAAACAGTTACCCCCTCCACTGTCTGTGGCTCATTTCCTGCCTTCAATCAGCCTTTGTAAAGTCGCTGCTACATTCTTAAGGTGGTTCCAATTATAAACAGTTGTTTTTAGTAAAGCTTCAGGACTGAGGAAATTCTGTTATAGTACTCAAACCTCTTAAGTCCCCCCTTTTCTTTATTTATTTTTAAAGTTGGGGTTTTTTTTTAAAAAATCATTTATTGGGGAAGTCCTACAACTCATCACAATCCATACACCCATCCATTGTGTCAAGCACATTTGTACATTTGTTGTACATTCTCAAAACATTTTCTTCCTACTTGAGTTCTTGGTATCAGCTCCTCATTTCTTCCCCTTCTCCCCTCCCCCACCAAGTCCCCAGTTTCATAAATGATTTTAAAACTTTCAACTACAAAGGATGAGGCCAACTCCTAAATGCCTTTGTATGCTGCCAGTGTGTTCTAACATCTACCGCCACTGCCTTACCTCATCAGGAGAAAATGACACCTTGCAGGCTTCCTCAAGATTCTGAAGGTATCTTTGCCTCTCCTCTCCTTTGTTCTCCACACCTAATTTCTTAGTGAGGAAGTTAGTTTATTGGGCCAAATACTGGCCGATGAATGGATGTGGGGTTAATTGAAGGGCAGAGAGATAATGGCTTGGTGAGCCTCGCCTTTCTAATTCTAATTCTCTGGTCTCTTGCTTTCTGATGGTCGGACCAGGTTGCAGCTGCCTTAGCCAGTTCCTTGTTTCAGCTGGCAAGGCTCACTTCCTGCAAGACATCCCTGAGGAGAAGCCTCATGGACCTACCCCGATGCAGCCCTGGGTGCAGGAGCAGCCACGTAGAGACCCCTGCCAGCGTTGAGATGCTTACACATTTACTGACTCAGCTTTCCTCCTTCAATCGGCATCATTGGGTCTGTTTTGTGAGATGAAGGAGGACTTTGTGGATTGGTGTCAGACATATGAATTAACAGGTTAATGTTGGATTTGTGGGCTTGGGCAGCACTGGGTTGGGATGTTTTCTTGATGCATGCTTAACCTTTATATAAAACTCTCTCTTATACATGAGTTTCTGTGGATTTGTTTCTCTAAATTACCCAGACTACACACTTAGAAAACCAAATACAGTCACCCTGTGTGACAAAACTGTCCCAGTGGGTTTCCAAGACTGCAAATCTTTATGGGAGTAGAAAGTTCCATCATGCTCCCGAGGAGCAGCTGGTGGTTTCAAACTGCCAACCATGCAGTTAGTAGCTCAACACTGAGCCACTAAGCTACCAGGGCTCCTGAGTTAATTCATATAGGGACCGTGTTTTTTTTACTTAACAGTTACCTTTGCCTTCTATTTAACTTATGACTCTGGTCCAGAAACTTATCTACTCATTCTTTGAGGTTGACTTCGAAGCTTTTGAATTTTCTCCCTGCTCTTAGACTTGTGCATTTAACCCTAGATTCCAGGCATCCGGCGCTTTTTCTAGAATACAACTTCCCTGAGTGAATTCAAAGCCTCCAACTTCCCCATCAAACAGTCATGCCTTATGTATTATTGCTGTTAGGTACCATTCAGCGGGTTCAGACTCAACGGAACACTTTCTGGTCTTGCGTCATCCTCACAGTGAGTCTGTTAGATCCTATTATTGCAACCATCTCTTTGATGGTCATCCTCTTTTTCACTGACCCTTGACCTTTCCAAGCATGATGTCCTTTTCCAAGGATGGGCTCTTCCTGATCACATATCCAAAGTACATGAAAGATAGTCTACCTTTTAAGGAACATTCTAACTGTACTTCTGCCAAGACAGATTTGTTTGTTCTTCAGGCAGTCTATGGTACAATGGGGCTTCAAAGAAGTCAGGGAAATTTTTAATTAATTTTTTTCTCAAACTTTGAAAAATATAATCAATATTCCTCACCAACACCATAATTATAAGGCATTAATTATTCAGCTTTATTAAAATTTCCTTATTCATTATTGCGCTTTCTTTCACATACATACAAGGCTTCAGAAAGTACGATGATTTGGGTTGGGTGCACTCAGTCCTCCGAGTGACATCTTTAGCTTTGCACACTTAAAGAGGACCTTTGCAGAGGCCACTGTGAGTCAGCATAGCCTCGATGGCAAGGAGTTTGGTTCTGGTTTGAGGCAGAGTTGGCCAACTCAACATGTCATTTGATGTTTTCACTGCTGCTTTCCTAAGCATGGATTGTGGGTTCAAATAAAGTGAAGTCCTTGGCACCATTAATCTTCCATTGTGAGACTTTGTGTTCCCTTTCTGTAATCCATACTGAAGGCAACAGTATTTGTTAAGCACTTAAGTCCTTGTCACTTTCAGCAAGCACAGTCATGTCACCTGCAAATCACAAAATGTTCATGAGTCTTCCTCCAATGCTGATGCTTCATTCTTTTTCATACAGTGCATTCACAGAGTGCATGCTTTTTCATACAGTGCATTCACAGAGTGCATGCTTTTTCATATAGTGCAGCTCCTCAGCATACAAACTAAATAAGTGTGCAGAAAGGCTACCACCCTAATGCATACATATCCTGATTTTAAAATAAGCTCTATTCCTTTGTTCTGTCTGAATGACTCCCTCTTGGTCTATGTAGGGATTCTAGATGAACACAATGAAGTGTTCTGTAATTCCCTTTCTTCAGAATATTATCCATAATGTGTTCTGATCCACACAATTGAATGCCTCAAAAAACAAACAAAAAACCCAAACAAATTCAAACTCAATGTCCTCAAGTTGATGCTAATTCATAGCGACCCTACAGGACAGGGTAGAATTGCTGCTAGGAGTTTCTAAGACTGGAACTCTTTACCAGAGTAGAGAGCCCCATCTTTCTCCCACGGAGTCACTGGTGGTTTTGAACTGCTGACCTTGAGGATCACAGTCCAACACTTAACCGCCATACCCCCAGGGCTCCATCAAATGCCTTCGTATCATTAACAAAACATACGCTCATTCTGGTATATTCTGATTTCAGCTGCAATCCATCTGACATCATCAATGATATCCCTCCTGTGACTTCTTCTACATCCAGTTTGATCACCATAACCTCTTTCCTAGTCTGTCGTAGTCTGGAAGTTCTGCCAAAACCTGTCCACCAGCTCTTGCTAGTATTTGAAATACCACCTGTGTAGCCTCTAGCATCAGAACAACACGGAAGCCACCACAGCATAGCCCAAGTCCCTACGGAGTCGTTTTATAACGTGCTACATTGCTCAAGGCACAAATAGGTTGAATGTCCCCTGGAAGGGCCAGTTAACTCTGAGTCTTCTCTTATTTACCTATTACTGATGAAAACATTAGGTCCTACTATCTGGTTAGCCAACAGGGAAGAGGGTGCTCCAAAACTGATCGTGGTGATGACTATAGAACCGTTTTCAATATGACTGAACTATGAACGTATATGATGTGTGAATTATATGTCAATAAAACTATTTTTAAAAGAATTTTATTGTTCTGTTGCTCATGGTCAATAATTGTTTCCCGTGGTTATCCTGAAACTTGAATTAATGTAAAACATCTGTATGTGACTCCCCCAGGATGTGAATTCTATAGTAAAAAGTAATTATTCTCTGTGTATTCTGATTTCAAATGGGACACCATCAAGACAGTCTGCTGTGCTGCCAGTCTCTCCACTGATGTCACTTTCTAATAAAATTCTCTTTTTCTCTCTGACTTCCAATTAATGCATTAACTCTAATGGTCCAGTATACAATCCCTTATTATCAGTAACAACAACACAATAAACAGACGGAAGGGTGGTGAGATGTCTTATCTAGCCCTGTCTGACGTGTTCACTACCCCTTCGTACTGGTTTCTTTAAAGGTCAAGCTCAGTCTTGCCTTTCCACTCACTTGGAATGCCCTGCTCTCTCTTCTCTAACTCATGGCCTTGTACATCCCACCTCGTTCCCAGGATCTGAATGTTAGACCTCAATGATGTTTTCTTTTTATTGCACATATAGCCTTTCATTTCATAGTGATGTGAATTGCCATTCGTATCATAGTGATTTTTCACTCTTCTGCTAATCAGACATATTTCCTAACAATTTTAGATTTAAAAAAAAAAAAATCGAGTACTAGCTACGCCAAACAGCATTCTCAGTGTTCTGCAGTTTTCCTGTGTTTCCTAACTGAATGCAAACAATTCTAGAGGTAGGTTCAATAGTCAGCAGTTCACAGATGAGGAAAATAAGGTGGGAAGAAGTTAAATATTTTGCAACAAATCACCCTGGGACTGCAAAGTTGGAAATACCCTCTGAAACCTGTGTTAATAGTCAAGTAATTCTGCATCCCCTTACTGGGCAGGAGGGAGTTGGCCTTTGGAGACGCCCATAGCATCCCAGAGAGCTATCACAGCACATCTCAATGCTGAATTATTGTTTTCTCCCAATTAATGGGTGCTCTGACTCTGATGCAAATATATGTATTAGGTATTAAATCCTATTCAGTCAGGAAAAGGGCTGAAAGTATCAACCCCTCATATAAAGCCTTACCTCAGGGGACTTTCCAGTAGCATCCTTCTCTGTGTAGAAGTATATTCAGATAGTGTAAGCAGTTTGTTCTCTGAAGAGACAACCCCAGGAGATGGTCATCTGATGAATAGGCTTCACGTTTTTCACTTCCTTGGGACTGATTTGATTTGTTAAATTTGGTGCCTGTCAAACACAATGAAAGAGATGAATCCTTTGTTTTAAGATTTATCAAACACATGCCTTCACCTATTTTTTAAAAGAAAAATGACCCAAAAGCACCAACTACACTGCCCCATTACAAAAGCAGTCTCCTGTCCATCTAATCCGGACTCTTGTTCCTTTCCAAGGCTCCTCCCCAGGATGCAGGTGAGACTGGGGCATCGAGCAGTAGCAACTTGCATATTTCAATGAGTCCTTCTTGCCCTTCCTTCTTTCCCAATGCAAAGGACGTCTGTCCTTCTTAAACATAGCTTATCACTTTCGATGAGATACAAAACAGCATTTCCTTCCTGTCCCAACCTATGACCCTGCCGTGTCAATTTCTGTTTTGGAATTTCTAACAATAATATAAAATATTGTTTGCTGTCATGTGCATTTCACTCAAAATAACTTGAAATTTGAGAAACGTTGAGGTTTGAGATAGAACCACTAACGGAAAAGTAAGATTTGAGGGTTAGACATACAATTTTGGCCAACTGGTTACCCGCTCAGGAACCTTGCGAACTGCTGATCACAGAGAAGGCTGTTCAAACCCAATGGCTTCTTCCTGGGAGAAAGATGAAGCTCTCTGCCCCTGGAAGGGCTTACATCCTTGGTATCCCTTTTTGAGTCAGAACTGACTTGATGACAGTGGGTTTTAGGGGCTGGGCATTTTACCACTAATACAAGCCTATAAACTATTGTAAAAACAAGCAGATCTGGACGTGGTCAACAATATCATTCTGGGCTTACAACAAGGGTCTTTGTCTTACAATAGGATTGCCATTCCCATCCAGAGGCTTTCCCCAGTGCAAACGGGATTTGTCATAGTTAATTAAATATGTTTGTCTCTTTCCCATACTTCTCCCTCTGTTGTATAAGCAATGAAGCCAGTTTCAGGATGGTGGGATGTCAAATCATTTCATGAAATGACTTTTGCTATTTTGAGAACTGAGTATTGTTACTGCATTGTGCTGTAAATTACCTTGAAACAATACCACTTATAACCATGTCTTCGATTCCGCTACATACTCAGTAATTACAACCTTTTCTGGAGAGTTTTAAACAAAGAAACAGTGATCCACTCTTTCTCCCACCGGTCATCATAATCAAGCATCTAATGACTGTTGAGGTTTAGAGAGAGACAATGCAATATTGAATTTCTTAATTTTCAATAAGAACTGCACATGGTTTTAATATTGCAATAATTTTCTTTTGTTGACATAAATAAATAGTTGAGTTTTTAAAGTGTCCCTCTGAAATTAAAAAAAATTTTTTTTGGTTTATTTATTCTGTTCCAAAACAATATTGTTTATCCTGCTGATATGGCATGACTTTATTTATTTATTTATTAATAATTAAATCGTTTTATTGGGGGCTGTACAACTCATCACTATCCACACATACATCCATTGTGGCAAGCACTTTTGTACATTTGTTTCCCTCATCATTCTCAAAACATTTGCTTTCTACTTGAGCCCTTGATATCAGCTCCTCAGTTTCCCCCTTCCTCCCCACTCCCCCCTTCCCGATGAACCCTTGATAATTTATAAATTATTATTATTTTGTCACATCTTACACTGTCCGACGTCTCCCTTCACCCCCTTCTCTGCTGTCCATGTCCCAGGGAGGAGGTTATATGTAGATCCTTGTAATCGGTTCCCTCTTTCTCCTTCACCTTCCCTCCACCCTCCTGGTATCACCACTCTCACCACTGGTCCTGAGGGGTTCATCTGTCCTGGATTCCCTGTGTTTTCAGTTCCTATCTGTACCAGTGTATATCCTCTGGTCCAGCCAGATTTGTAAGGTAGAATTGGGATCATGATAGTGGAGGGGAGGAAGCATCCAAGAACTAGAGGAAAATTGTATGTTTCATCATTGCTACCCTGCACCCTGACTGGCTCATCTCCTCCCCACTATCCTTCTGTAAAGGGATGTCCAATTGCCCACAGATGGGCCCTGGGTCCCTACTCTGCACTCCCCTCATTCACAATGGTATGATTTTTTGGTCTTTGATGTCTGATACCTGATCCCTTCAACACCTCGTGATCTCACAGGCTGGTGTGCTTCTTCCATGCAGGGTTTGCTGTTTCTCAGCTAGATGGCCGCCTATTTATCTTCAAGCCTTTAAGACCCCTATATCTTTTGATAGCTGGGCACCATCAGCTTTCTTCACCATATTTGCTTATGCACATGCTTTGTCCTCAGTGATCATGTTGGGACGGGCTGGTGTACTTCTTCCATGTGGGTTTTGTTGTTTCTCATCTAGATAGCCACTTGTTTATGACTGAGCATTCTAAACCTCTAGCTTTCTTATTGAAAAATATCACTTCTGGGATATAATACTTTTTAAAAGAATATAAACTAGGTTTTCACATAATACTTATGAATTTGATTCTCAACCCTTATAGACCAGGTCAGATTTTCTTCTTTTCCTTCTAAATATGAGAGTAAGTCAAAAAGTATCACTATAAAATCATGGAAACTTTTATTAAACAAAAGCTATCACAATGGAAACCTTGTTTCCTCAGCACATCCCTATGTAGGTCAATGCATGAGAGATAGAAGGTGTTTTTCCATCTCTCCAATCTTTCCCCATGCTTTAATCATAAATAGAAGGCACCATTGCTCTAATTTATTGTCAGGTTTTTGCATTCCCTGTGAGACGATTGACCAGATCGTGGTTTGGACTGGCTCGCCTTGGTCGTAAAAGTGACATCCTTGCTCACTAACACTTGGAGGACCAGCAGATCTTCCCATTGCAGCGTGTCCTTTGATTTCCTGACTGTTGCCTCTGTAGGCATTAAATGTGGATCCAAGTAAAAAAATCTTTGACAACTTTAATATTTTCCCATGTATTGGTCCAGTTGAAAGATTTTTGTGTTGCAGTATAATCCAGCCTGAAGATTGTAGCCTTTGAACTTCATCAGCAAGTAAGTGGTTCAGGTCCCCTTCACTTTCAGAAAGAAAAGTGTGTCGTCTGCCTATTGTTGACTGTGAATGAAACTTCCTCCAACCCACTCTCTTCTTCATATATCCCAGCCTCTTAAATTATTTGCTCAGCATATGTTTAGAATAAGTCTGATAAAGAAATACAATCTTGATGCACACCTTCCTGAATTTAAACCACTCAGTATTCCCTTGTCCTGTTTGAAAACTGCCTCTTGGAGGATGTACAGATTCTGTGTGAGTATAAATAATCATAAATTTCCATTTATTTGTAATATTATCCATACTTTTTATGCTCTACACAGTTGAGTGCTTTTGCATAGTCGATAAATACATGTGAACGTCTTTGTGGTATTCTCTGCTTTCAGCAAATATCTATCTGATATTATCAATAATAGCCCTCATTTTATGTTCTCTTCTGACTATCTGGCAGTTTTCTATCAATATACTGCTGCAACTATCTTTTAATTGTCTTCAGTAAAAGTTTCCTTGCATGTGATATTAATTATATTGCTTGGAAGAGCTACCTGTTGCCAACATTTGATCTTTAACTACTGAGCTAACCTACCAGAATAATACTTACTCCTAATTACTGACCATATCATTATCTTGAATTTCTCATTTATAAAAACAGTGAAAGTCCTACTATCTTACTATTGTATGCATTAGTGGTGAATGCAGAGGTAGTAGGTGAAAGTAATGTTGGCTGTAATGGCTAAGATTATGTGTTAACTGGGCCAAAATTTTCAGTGGTTTTATAGTTATATAACATAACTTGGCAGGTTGGTAATGATGCAGTCATTCCCCAATTTGTGATTTGTTGTGGTTCTCCTCCATTTTCAAATAATGCCAATTTTGGCATAATGACCTGGTCTTTGGAAGCTCGCCACACCAATGAGTGAGAAGTGGTTGTACTTGCAGTTGCTGTTCCACAGCAAGTGGTAGTGGTGTCATAAATTGGCCAATGATCTTTGGACCTTTGAAAATCCCATGAAGTATCACCATAATTCCTTTCAGCTCCAACTGGTTACAGTTGTCAGATCTCTCATGCTGCAAAGTTATTATACCCTTGGTAGTGCCAAAAAACTTCCCCCAATCCAAAATTGCTTTTCGTTTCCTTGGCTTGAGAAGCAGAAAGACATGGTGCAACATCTAGCTTGACATTCTTCCTTTGTCCATTACTGCCAAATGCACACTACTGGTCATTCATGATCTGTACCAGAAAACACACACACATACACGTAAGTGTGGAGATGGGGGTGAGGGACAGAAGGAGGCCATATTAGAATCAAACCTATTCCAGAGCACATTCTATTTAGGATGGCTTTGTAGAATGTATACCAACCAAGGGTTAATAAAAAAAAATAATTCATGAATGTCTTTACTGAAGATGTACATTAATATATATACTCTAACTCTCACTAGTTGGCAATACTTCACACCATACAAATTCATCGAAAAATATCAGATCCACATTATAGACAGCTGTTCCGTGGAAAGCTCAGAGACTGAGCATTATAATAAATCTGTCTGCGTGGCCCGGCGTTGCGCACAATGGACAGAGCCTTCAGAGGTTGAGAAAGCAGTGCAGGTAGACAAGGAGGGAGAGAAGGCACTGAGAAAGCTTTGCTGTCATGAATCTTCCAGTTCCTAAGATGCCTGTCAATTATGACTTAACTTAGTTCAGTAATTAATAACTAGTTCATTAATTTGATGCATGTTTTCTTCTTCATAATTTCTTTCCCCTCGAAGATGACATTATGTAGGATTCAAGTAATTGATTTAAAAATAAAGTGCTTCTAGAGATTTAATTTTAAAATAACTTGTTTTTTAAATAATTAACTCACAATTACCAGGTCTTTTCCTTTATCTCATTAAAGGCTATGCAGAATACTGTTGATTAGAAAGGCACATTCGGAGTAAAGGAAGACGAGAAGATCGTCACTGTGCCCAGGCCAATTCTGGTCAGAGGAGCATATTTACCAATGTGGGAGTGCCACTGGTGTCCCTCAGCTTGCCCAAGGGAATCCTGACATTAGGAGCTCAAACCTTCAAAAAGCCTTTCTTACCATCTAGGCAATAATGCAACACACATAAAAGGAGCTATTGTGAGACAAGAAAGGAAAAGAGCCAGAGAGGTATGTTCTGTATTGGCACACAAATAATAGAAGCAAGAACCAAAGGCTAGCACAGAGGTAGACCCATGTGTACAAGGCATTTCATGTAGGTTAAAGGTGGAACCATCTAGATGTGGGTAAACGACTGAACTGTTTATCAGGTGGAATTGGAAAACTGGCTAATGACATGCATATCAAAAGTCATACTAGTGGGAGAGAGAACAAAATTAACACCAGTATCCAACACTTACATAACACTTCCTGTGTGCCAGGCACTGTTGTAAGTACATCACATTGACTAGTCTAATTTTATTAACCCAGTGAGGTGAGTAGTATTTGCTCCTTTACTCGTAAACGAGAGTAAATAAGTTACAGAGAAGTAGCATGCCCAAGGTCACAGACTAGAAATAGGTAGAGCCAGGATTCAAAACAAGATAGATTGACTCTAATATCTATGTTTGTAACCACTGTTCATAAAATAGAATGATTTAAAAAAAAGAATGATAAGCCTTAACATAGAAATATATTTGAGTGGTTCTTGGTTCACGTATGTGTTAGTCTGGGTTGACTAGAGAAACAAATTTATACACATGTATACGTGTATAAGACAGAGTTTTATATAAAGGATAATTACACATTAAGAAAGCATCCCAGCCCAGTCCAGTCCATGTCCATAAGTCCGATATTAGCCCATATGTCTGATACCAATCTATAAAGTCCTCTTCCGACTCACAAAACACATGCAATGACACTGAATTCAGGACGATCACAGGCCAGTGGGTGGGAAGTCTTTGGATGCAGTGGCGTTGTAAGTATCTCGATGCTGGCAGGGGTCTCCACGTGGCTTCTCTAGCACCCAGGGCTGCATCGGGGTAGGTCCATGTGGCTTCTCCTCAGGAATGTCTCACACGGAGTGAACCTTGTCAGTAGAGAGTCTCCCAGGGAGTCAGCAGGGAGAGTCTCCTGCCTCCAAGGAGGAAAAACAGGATTTGCCAGAATTCTCAGGAGGCTATGGCCACACAGAGGCCTCATTGGCTATGCAATGATTGACAGTCTAGATTCCACCCCTTCACTCCCATCCTCAAATTGACACCAGATTATGTAACTACTACAACATATAAGAGAGACCCTCTGCCCAAATTAAGGGTAACTACAAAATGTTCTTTGTAAGAAATACAGCCATAATGAATGGTCCTTAGAAGCCAGGATTGCAAGACGTTCTCTCACATACTTTGGACATGTTTTCAGGAGAAACCAGTCCTTGGAAAAGTTGAATTGACAGAATGGCTACAACAATGGGCTCAAACATAGCAACATCTGTGAGGAGGACTTGGGACCAGGCAGTGCTTCTTCCTGTTGTGCATAGAGTCGCTATGATAATTCAATGGCATCTTTCAACAGTAACAAAACGAAATGTTTTCATATTATGTCTGTGATTTTGAATGTGATTGTTTTGCACTAATAAATCAATTAGGGGAGAAATGACCATTCTATTAATCTTCCCTTTCATGATCATTGTATACAGTATCTCCATTTACTTACCTTTTTAATTTGTCTCAATATCTTGTCATTGTTAAGAATTACTCTTGTTACTTTTAGGTACCATTGAGTTGGTTCCTACTCAAAGCTACTCTATGTACAACAGGAGGAAAAGCTGCCTGGTCCTGCACCATCCTCACACTGTCATGCTTGAGTCCATTGTTACAGTCACTGGGGCAATCCATCTCATTGAGGGTCTTCCCTTTTTCCATTGGCTTTCTGTTTTAACAAGTATGTTGTCCCTTTCTAGAAAGGAGTTTCTCCTGATAACATGTCCAAAGTAAGTGACACGGTCTCTCACTAACTTTACATCTAAGGAGCAGCACTGTTCTTCTTTCAAGACAGACTTGTTTGGCTTGCTGATAGTCCATGTAACTTTTAGTACTCTTCCACAACATAATTCAAATGCATCAATTTTCATTTGGTGCATATGAAAAGGTTGAAAATCGCCATGCCTTTGGTCAGGTGCAGCTCAGTGCTCACAGGGACGTCCTTGCTCTCCAACAATGTAAAGAGGTCTTGTCCAGGTGTCATATGTCGTTTGATTTCTTGACTGTTGCTTCCTTGAGCATTGACCGTGGAGCCAAGCAAAATGAAATCCTTGACAGCTTCAATCTTTTCTCCATTTATCACGATGTGATCCATTTGTTCAGTCGTGAGGATCTTAGTTTTCTTTACATTGAGTTGTAATACACACAGAAGTCCTTGATCTTCACCAATACGTGCTCTAACTCCTTTTGGCTTCCAGCAGGCAAGGTGGAGTCATCTGCATATCGCAGGTTGCTGATAAGCATTCCTCTGATACTGATGCTATATTCTTCTTCACATAATCCAGTCTTTTAGGTTATTTGCCCAGCATACAGATCGAATATGCATGGTGAAATGATACAACTTTGAAGTACACCTTTCCTGATATTGAAGCAGGCAATATCCCCTGCTTCTTGCTCTACTTCACTCCAACAAGGACGTGTTCTAGCATTCCCATTCTTACCAATATTATCAATAATACTTTTTTGCTCCACATAGTATAATTTCTTTGCATAATCAATGTGGTAGTTACATAATCTCATGTCAACGTGAGGATATCAAGAGCGAAGGGGTGGAGTCTAGCCTGTCAATCAGGCCACAGCGTGATGATGTTGCCTTTTGGGCCTGGCCTTCTCATGAAGATTCTGGGAACTTCCTCTCTTTTTCTCCCTGGAGGTGGGCCACACACTTTCTCTCCACTTTGTGGAGCTATGCTGAATCTGAGCAAGTAAACCAGCAGAGACCTGCTGAAGCAGTCCTATGATGCTACCACTGGCATTGGATCCACAAGACTTTCCACCCACCAGTCTGTGATATTCCTGCATTCGGTATCATGGCATGTACTGTGTGAGTCTGAAAAGAAATTTATGGACTAGTATCAGGCATATGGGCTAATATCAGACTTATGGACTTGGTCTGGACCAGGCTGGGATATTTTCTCAATATACAATTGCTCTTTGATATAAAACTCTCTCTTACACACTTATGACTGTCTCTGGAATTGTTTCTGTAGTCAACCCGGCCTACCACAATCAGTGAAACACAATTAAGTATCATTCTGGTATTCTCTGCTTCCTGCCAAAATCCATTTGACTTCATCAGTGAAATCTCTCCTGTCCTCTTTGGAATCCAGCTTGAATTTCTGGCAGCTGCTTATTGATGTAGTGCTGCAACCATTGTTAAATGATCTTCAGCAAAATTTTACTTGCATGTGATATTAATGATATTGCTTAAGTTTTGCACTTTGTTGGATCACCTGTTTTATAAATGAGCACAAATGTAGAACTCTTGTCAATTGACCACACAGTTGTCTTCCATATGTGTTGGCATAGCTAGAGATGTTGTCATCTGTATCTTTCAGTGCCTCATCAGCTTTGTGAAACATTTCAGTTGATATTTGGTCTAATTCCTAGTGTCTTCTCCCCCACCCGACCCCCCACCCTTCCTCTGTAAGTGCAGTATGGATCTTTATTCAGTACCATCAAATCATCTTGAAATGGTTGAATATCAACTAGTTCTTTTGAAAACAGTGAATTCTGTGTATTCCTTCCATTGTCTTTTGATGCTTCATGTACCATTCAATATTTTGTTTATGGAATTCTTCAATGTTAACATTCAAAGCTTGGATTTTATCTTCCGTTTTTTCAGCTTGAAATATATAGCAAGCATGATGTGTTTCTCCGGGAACTGATCCCTCCCAACGGCTTGTCCAAAGTATGTGAATCATAGTGCCCTGGTGGCATAATGGTTATGCACTGGGCTTTGATCTGCATGGTCGCCAGATTGAAACCACCAGCAGCTCCCCAGGACAAAGTATGCGAGTCTTGCCATCCTTCTAAACAGTACTCTGGAAGATTTTATAGGCATTTATTGTGGATCCAAGTAAAAGGAAATCCTTGAAAACTTTAATCCTTTATTTCTTATTTTGTGACATGGCTTATTGTTCCAGTTGTAAGGGGTTTTGTTTTATATATGTTGAAATGTAATCCATATTGAAGGCATACAATCCATTTTGCCCATATAATCCTCTTGATCTATGTACAAGTCCTGCATGGGCACAAATAAAGTTTCTGGATTTTCCATTCTTCACAATGTTACCCATATTTTTTATGATCCTGAGGATAAACTGTGGAAACCACATCTGACCTCATTCAGCTTTAGGAGAGAAACAGAAAATCAAACTCCTCCTAACAAAGAATGACTACCAAAGGCAGAGGTCAGACATGCCTCCACCTCCTATCCTTCTTTATTCTATCCTCACACCAGTCATCACTTACAGGACACTCATTGCTCTGCTGCATTTGCATCTCAATGGCCACATGGACTTAACAGACAATACTCAGGATTATGGGGTTGGGGGTGGTGTTTTCTTAAGTGAATAAACAGATTACCGGAATTGATGCCTTTGAATTGTAGTGCTGGGGAAGAATATTAAAAGTACCATGGACTGCCACAAGGATAAACAAATTTGTCTTGGAAGAAGTGTGGCCAGAGTGCTCCTTAGAGACAAGGATGGTAAGACTTTGTTTTACGTACTTTGGACATATTATATCAGAAGAGACGCTGGAGAAGGACATCATGCTTGATAAAGTAGAAGGGCAGCAAAAAAGAGGAAGGTGATGTCAATCCAAAGAGTTGGATTGACACAGTGGCTGCTACGATGGGCTCAAGTATAGGAACAATTCTAGGGAGGATGGTGTAGGACTGGGGAGTGTTTTGCTGTCCATAGGGTTGCTAAGGGCCAGAATGGACTCAATAGCCCCTACACAACAAAGATGACCACAAATCAAGATGAGAAAATGTTAAAGATACAGTTCTGTTGTCCAAAGCAGTGCTTCTTCTCAGTCATACCAGCAGGCATGTCCTCAGCCTCTCAGCCCACATGGCTCCTTGTGGCTCGGCACAGCTCCTCTGCTCTGTCTCATGGTCTTGGTGCTCTGATGCCTTTAGTGTCTCCACCATTTCAGACAAGGACATTGCACTGGTGGCCCTTCTTCCTTGATGGTCACAGGATTCCTGGGTTCTGGCTTAGGAGATGGCTCATATTTATAACCAGGCAAATGGCAAAATTAGCCAAACCTTGAATTAAAGTCCTATATAGCTTCTTGATTGCATGATTATAGATAGAAGAGCCATATGAAGTAAGTAATCATCAATTAATATGGCCCTTCTAGCCATAATTCCTTATGTGATATATTATAATTCTAGACCCTATATGCCTATAACTGCAGTTCCAATTTGGATGTCATTCTCTAACGTTCTAATGGACAGGATTAAAGTGAGATTAATACCTGACCTTAGTAGAGGGTGTGAACCTAGCCACACTCTTTGCTTCTTTCAAGACATCTTTAATACTCCATCTTAGCAGAGGGTGTAAATCAAGCTCCACTCTTAGTTTCTTCACGTCTATGACTCTACCCTTTGTTTTCCTTCAATGGGCATCTTTGTAGTGGTACTACTAATAAAGTTTCTGGATTTTCCATTCTTCACAATGTTACCCATATTTTTTATGATCCTGAGGATAAACTGTGGAAACCACATCTGACCTCATCCAGCTTCAGGAGAGAAACAGAAAATCAAACTCCTCCTAACAAAGAATGACTGCCAATTCTAACACATACATTACCTACCTGGAAAGCCATACCTCTATGTCCTGGCTGAGCTTTAGTAGAAACAAAAAGATCTACCGTGATCTGGGGACATTTGGGGCTTTAGGGTCTGGAGCCCCTATTTGTCTCAGCTTTGCCTGATCTTTGGATCTGGTTCTGAACAGCACCCACGGCCACAGGAGACATTTTTTCAAAATGTCGTGGGTTTCTGTAGGATGTTGCAGCAAATCACAGAACCCAGGGACATGTGGGAATGTACTCAAGGGAAGCGAGGGGGAAACGGAGCAGAATAGCACCTTGGGAGAGTTGGACATTTGGGACTGTGGTAGTTACATAATCTGGTGTCAAATTGAGAGGATTACTAGTGAAGGGGTGGAGTCTGGTCTGTCAATCAAGATATAACCAATGAGGACTCTGTGTAGGCATGGCCTTCTCCTGAGGATTCTGGGAACTCCTGTATTTCCTCCTGGGAGGCAGGAGACACTTCTCTCTCTCTGCTCATTTCCTGCAAGACATCCCTGAGGAGAAGCCACATGGACCTACCCTGATGCAGCCCTGGGAACTGGAGGAGCCACATGGAGACCCCTGCCAATGCTGAGATGCTTCTATCGCCACTGACTTTGCACCCACTGGCCTGTGATCGTCCTGCGTTCGGCGTCACTGCATGTGTTTCGTGAGTCTGAAGAGGACTTCATAGATTGGTATTGGACATATGGGCTAATATCGGACTTATGGACTCGATCTGGATTGGGCTGGGATGTTTTCTCAATGTTCAACTGCTCTTGTATAAAAACCTCTTTTTTATACAACTATGAGTGTCTCCATGAATTTGTTACTCTAGTCTACCCAGGCTAACACAGGGACATCTTTAATCTCAAGCTCTTTGGAACTCAAAAAATAAAAGCAACCTCATTGTCATCGAGTCAATTCCATCCCGGAGTGACCCTATAGGACAGGGTAAAAGTGCCTTTGTGGGCTTCTGAGACTGCAATTCTTTAAAAAAAAAAGTTTTATTGGCATTTAATTCACCTATCACACAATTCAATAGACCAATCATGACAAGAAGAGATGTACAATCATCACCACAATCATTTTAGAATTTTCTCCACCCCATGGTTAAAGCACTTAAAATTTAAAAATAAATAAATCAATTTATTGGGGGCTCTTACAGCTCTTATAACAACCCAAAATCACTTTTACATAAGTTGTGCAATTATCATCAGTCCCGGAGAGTGCTCCCTTCACCCCTTCACACACAGGTCTCCCATCTCCCACCCCACCTCCCTGTAAAACCTTGCATCAGTCCTCGCTGTGCATCCATGCCTATGTTCTGCAAACTGGAAAACTCAACAGAAACAGTTTGAAAAAGGAAAAAAAGTAAGTGGTAAGGGGAAAATAATAATTATACGGAGATAAAAATACAAATAGTGAGTAAGAAAGAAAAGACCATCGTGAATATTTAAGAGGCCAGGGAAGAAATTTCTGTCATGGAACAAGCAAGAAACACGGGCATCTGGAAGAATCTCGTGGGGATCTGCCGGCAGCTGAAACAGGTACTTTGCAGGGGATTTTGAGCTCCTGCTCTTCTCCATAGCCTTCTACGAAACGGGCGTTCACAATTTAGGCTCTGATACTTTGCCCTTTGCCATATCTGAATATTGTTATTGTTGTCTTTGAGTCACACAAGCAAGTGTGCTTCTTCGGTGTGGACTTAGTTGACTCCTCACTTAGATGGCTGCTAGTTTGAAGACAAGTCTTTAAGACCCCCACAAACTAATTGAGATTGGTAGCAAGACACCATCTGCTCTCTTCACCACACTGTGCTGTAGCCCCCTATCTTCAGAGATCATGTGATGAGTGTGGAGCAGGGCCATGTGATCAGAACTAACTCTTCCTGGATTGGGCTGGAGTTCAGTGAGACTACATCTCTCATGGACTAGAAAGCCTCATCTTCTTTCTCCTGAGGAGCAGCTGCTGGTTTTGAAGTGCTGACCTCATGGTTAGCAGCCCAATTCGTTTAGTATTAATTCTTCTAAAAGAAATTATTACCATACCAATATATTCACTTCACCAAAGATTCACACAGTTGAATCCTTTGCATAGTCAATTAAATACAGACAAAACCTCAATGACAATATTAACCAAAAATCTTTATGCCCAGGAAGATGATCAACAAGACTCTCTAAGGTAAATTCACAAGAAGATTTTGAAAGGGGACCACATGCAGATTTAAAAAAAACAGATCCAGGAATGGGTTTGGGGGTCTGTTTTAGGTCGAGTTGACTAAAGAAACAAATCCAGAGACACCCATGTATCTGTAAGAAGGAGCTTTATATCAAGAAGCTTTATATATCAGGAAAACAGCCCAGCCCAGTCCAACTCAACTCCATAAGTCTGATACTGGTGCATAGTCCCGCTTCAGACTCAAGCATTCCTGCAGAATGTAGGAATGCAGGAATAGCACAGGATGGTGGGTGCAGAAAGGTCTGGATCCAATGGCAGTGGTTTTGGCAGCAATCCAGGTCATCCAGCAGGAAAATGAAGACAGAGAGGGCAGGGGTTGGTGAGGTGGGGGGGAGTAGGTTCACAGGGCACTGTTTATGAGAAGGCCACACCCACAAGGAGGCCTTCAGCCTGTGACCTGATTGACAGGTTGAATAACACCCCTACATTTTTATATATCCTCAGCTTGACATGAAGTTATATAACTACCACAGGCTCACACTAAATCCTAGTTCCACTGTAAGAACAATTAGTTCTTACATCATGGCCCTGCCCAATACTTGCCCTTCAGAAGGAAACACAGAAGATATGGATGCTACTGGAAAATGTGGTGAAGAAATGAGATGGTGCCTGGCTACCAGATAAAATAGCATCTGGGGCCTTAAAGGCTTGCTTCCAAAGAAGCAGACATCTAAGTGAGGCATCAACTAATTCCACATGGAAGAAGCACACCGACATCAGTGACTGAAAGATTGTAAATCATATGATCTGAAGCCAAAGGAGGGAGTATCGGAGCCTAAACAGTAAATTCTGGCTTGCAGCAGTCTGTGGATGACAGTAGGAACCCAAGATACATTTGTGGGAAATAAGTCTCTGGTGACTTCCCTCTATCCACAATAGAGAGGTAGGAAGAAACTGGTTAGTGAGCAGTGCATTAGAGAGAACTATACTAGATCAGAATGGTAACCCTGACTGGAACGGTTAAAACCTTGTCAGTTGATCCCCCTTCTGATGCGTGTTGGACCTGATCTGGTTTGTGAAATTTTCTGCATTTGTGTCTTTTCGGTGGGGGTTCCTATTGGGGTTTATCTCAGATGTCTTTTGTCATTGGGGCTGATACCTCTTGAATTTTTGTGATAATGATGTTCTGTTTTTCAGTATCAGAAGCCCAGGATTGAGTTGCCTATAGAGTCAGCAAGCAGAATGAGGATTTTCTTGGAGGGCACAGTGGGGGCATAAAAAGAAGATGATGTTAAAGAGTTCAAGAAGGAAGAAAATGTTTTGAAACGGATTGTGGTAGCAATTGGACAATTCTGCTTGATGTGATTGAACTATGGAACAATATGTTATCTGTATTAGCTACCAATAAAAAAATGTGGCGGGGGGGATAGAAATAAATACAGGTAAAACCTTTCTGGCAGTCTTTGCTTTCAGTCAAGATCCATCTGACACTAGTAATGATATCCCTTGTTCCATACTTGCTAAAATCTGGCTTGAATCTCTGGTAGTTCCCTAACTATGTACTTCTATAACTATTTTTTAATGATCTTAAAATGTTTTCCTCGCAGGTGACATTAATGATATTGTTCAATACTTTCTGCATGCTGTTGAATTGCCTTTGCTGAGAATGAGGCAGCTGGCTAGGTAGTTTTCTAAATTCCTTGGCATAACTGAGTGAGCATGTCCAGTGCTCTATTCATTTGTTGAAACATCTCAGTTTTCTTCCCACCACTGTCTTCACTGTAGCTTGAACTTCTTTCTTCAGTACCACCAGTTCTTGATCATATGCTACTTTATTAAATGTTTGGAGGCTGCCAATTCTTTTTAGGTACAGCGACTCTGTATTCTTTCTCTTTTCTTTAGATGCTTCCTGTGTAGCCCAATATTTTGACCATCTTGTTGTTGGGCATCGTTGAGTTGGTTCCAACTCATAGCGACAATAGAACAACACACTGCTGAGTCCTGCTCCATCCTCACAACTGTTATCTTGTGACCATTGTTGCAGACCCTGTGTCACTCCATCTTGTTGGTCATATTTTGAATACCTTCTGCCCTAAGGGCCTCTTCTTCTGGCATTATTACTGAGCGTGTTTCTGTTCATGAAGGTTTCAGTATCGGATTATATTCTATTGCTGTCCGTTTTCAGTGGCCAATTCCTCCAAAGTGGACAGCCTATTTCTTTTTGATCTCTGCTTAATCCCGAAGCTCTGCTGAAACCACCATTGCAGCAGCACACCAACCACCCCAGTATGACAATCTGAAAGACAAGTGGCTCATTTTGTCCAGTGCAGAATACTTCAATATTGGAACTTGAGATTCGAAGTTTTTCTTTGGTTCATTCAGCTTGGACATTTTGAATGTTGTTCCCTTTTAGTTTTCTAACTCCAGGTCTTTGCACAGTTCATTTTATTACTTTTCTTTGTCTTCTTAGACCTGCCTGTGAAACCTTTGTTCAGTTCCTTTGCATCTTCTTTTGTTCTCTTCAATTTAAGTGTCAGATGTTCAAAATCAAGTTTCAGAGTCTATTCTGACATCTATTTTGGTCTTTTAATTTCTTTCCTATCTGTTTAATGACCTTTTGCTTTCTTCATGATAATGAAAGAATTACAATCACTTAAGGGAGAAAAAAGGATTATTCAATGAATAGAAAGTAATTAAAGATGCCTTACAACATCGGCAGCGTAAAACTTTAAGTATCCTACCACACATCTTTTTTCCCCTTACTTTTATTGGAGGCTCCAACATCTCTTATCACAGTCCATACATTCATCCAGTGTGTCAAGCACATTTGCACATATGCCGCCATCATCATTTTCAAAGCGTTCTCTTCCCACTTGAGCCCCTGATATCAGTTCCCCATTTCCCCACTCCCTCCTCCACCCACCTTCTCTCACGAACCCTTGATAAGTTATAGATTATTATTTTCATATCTTACATTGTCCTCCATCTCCCCTCACCCACTTTTCCATTATTCCTTCCCCTAGGAGGGGGTTATAGATTGAACCTTGTGATAGATTCCCCCTTTCTCCTCCCACCATCCTCTAATCCTACTGGTGTCTCTACTCTCATTGTTGGCCCTGAGGGGTTTATCTATCTTGGATTCCCTATGTTGCGGGCTTTTATCTGTAACAGTGTGCATGTTCTGGACTAATCTAATTTATAAGGTAGAATTAAGGTCATTAGTGGGGTGAAGGAAGCACCAAAGAACTAGAGGAAATTTTGTGTTTCATCAGTGCTATACTGCACCCTGACTGACTCATCTCTTCTCTATGACCCCTCTGTGAGGGGATGTCCAATCGTCTACAGATGGGCATTGGGTCTCCACTCCATGACTGCCCTCACACCCCCATTCACATTGGGTATGATTTTGTTCTGCGTCTTAGATGCCTGATACCTGATCCCATCGACACCTCATGATCACACAGGCTGGTATGCTTCTTCCATGTGGGCTTTGTTGCTTCTCAGCTAGATGGCTGCTTATTTATCTTCAAGCCTTTAAAACCCCAGACACTGTGTCTTTTGATAGCTGTGCACCATCAGCTTTCTTCACCATATTTGCTTATGCATCCATTTTGTCTTCAGCGATCATGTTGGGAAAGTGAGCATCACAGAATGCTGGATTGTTAGAGCAAAGTGTTCTTGTGTTGAGGGAGTATTTGATCAAGGCCCAATGTCCATCTGCAACCTTAATTCTTAACATATAATTCTTAACATAACATGAGTACATAGGTCTATTTCCTTATCATTATATCTATATAAGTATATTTACATGTGTACATGCCTATATGTAGGCCTCTATAAATGTCCTTTGCCTCCTGGATCTTTCCTCTTGTTCCACCATCTTGTTCCACCTTCATTCAGGTTTAGTAATTCCTCTCTGCTACCTTACCCTTGATTAAGCCCCACAAGGCATCCTATGCCCTTCTTTCCATTGATTTTAGTTTACTTGTTGATCCCTTGTCCCTGGGTTGGTTCCCCACCCTCTTCTTTTCTCCCACCTCCCCTTCTCCCTGGAACCATTGGTCCCATTCTTTTCATCTCCAAATTATTTATCCCACCTATCTTATCTAGATAAACATGCAGATACATTAATAAGTGCAAAAACCAGGCAAAGCCAAATAAAACAACAAAGGAAGTCAAAACCAACAGAACAATAACAACAACAAAAAGCCAACAAAATAACAATAACAAAAAGAAAGCCACTGACAAAAATGGAAAAGCCTATAAATAGTTCAAGGTCTGTTTGTTGGCCTTTATGAGTGTTTTTCAGTCGAGTCTAATGGGGTGCCACACTCTGTCTCCAAAGTTTATTTTTGGCATTCCCAGGGGATTTCATCACTTTGCTCCCCTTGCTGCTCTGTTGCATGCTCTTAGTGTTTCGCCCCAGTGTGATGGGGTCAGATTGTGCACTATTCCCGCACAGTGTCTCCAGTGTTGTCCCCACAGCACTATGGTTTAGTGAGGGACATCATGTTGTGTCTCCTGGTGGGGCCGGCGCTATGGTCCTCTGTGTGCATTGTCTGCTCTGAGCAGGAATATTGTGCTTGGGGCTTGGTGGGCCAGGATGTCCTCTCCTCTCCCTCCATCCCTTTTCATTTCTCCCATGTGCTCTAATCCAATACAATCCTCTCCTCAAGCTGTAGCCCCAGTGCTGTCCTTTGAAGTGCATTCTTCTGAGGTGGAGTGGGGGTGGTGGTGGTGTTCACATAGTTGGGATTGGGCCCAGCCCTGCAGACTTCCCTATTGGTTCCCTGGTACATGCCGGTATGTTGTGTTCAAACTTGGAACATTGGGTCGGAGCCTGGTCTCTCTCTCACTCTCCTGTGGAGATATAAACAATACCCTCCCCTTGGGTGGCTTAGCTTACCACACATCTTATAGCAACAAAAAGACATGAAAGGCTTGAAGGTTTAAACGTAAAAGTCAAATTATGAAACTTTAGTAAAACATGTCTCAATTAATATTTTTGAACTTGAGGTTAAGCAGCTTTCTAAATTTACTTTAACTTCAGATCGTTTAAAGAAATTCACACATTTAAAATACTTTATTGAGTTTTATTTAAACTTTTTGTGGTGATTTGGGTGAATGTTAATGAAGCAAGTTGATTTTCCATTCAACAATTTATGTGCGTTTTCTTTTGTTAACACTTATGGCAATTCTCAGGATGTAGCAGCATTTTCCCGTTGCCTCCCTGTGTGTGTTGTTTCCATATTTCTTCACATCTTGCTTTTTGAGATTTACCCTAAGGAAATACTGCTATTTTGATCCTGATGGTTGAGTGTTGTAAGGACTGTGTACATACCTGGTGTTAATTTTTCACCTTATAGGCCCATCAATTGTTTAGCTATAAGTTGAGCCACAGATGCAAGTTCAGTTACAGGATTAAATGAGGTCTAAGCGCCAAAGTTTCAAGGGTCCCATCAGTCTTTAAAACACTGGCGAGCTCTGTCTTTTTTTTTTTAAGTTTTGTTCTACATTTTTCTCCCACTATATCCAAGACTTCCTTTTGTGATCCTTTTCAGAACCGTGGTCCAGGCACCGTCATCTTGTTCTTCTGGTCTCAGGATGAAGGATACTGGGTGGGAATCATATGGCCCATTAGTCCTGTGGCCTAATTATTTCAGCTCATATTTAATTTTCTTGGTTCTTATTTCTTTTGAATAGGGAGAGATCAATGGTTAAATAGTTAAAGACCATACTTAAATGATCTTTTCCAAGCTTTCAAAACCTCAGTTGTTACCAATCAAAATAGAATGTCGAACTACTTTGGTAGAAACATTGTTTTTATGAACTATGTTAAGTCACTTTACCTCAATGTTCCCCAAGAGTATGGTCCTGAGCCCCGAGACCCAATGATTCATTTTCTCAAAATGTTTGGCTAGGACTAAGAGATTTTTATAGCTTTATCCCTGTATATTATATTCATGGATGTATTTGCAGCACATATTGTAAAAGTGGTATGGAAGTGATATATTTTTTAAATTTTTTAATCATTTTATTGGGGCTTAGTTTTATTGTTATATATTTCACATATCAACAATTTAATAATTGAGTCATAGGAAGCAGGTATATACAATCATCATTATCACAATCAATTTCAGAACATTTTCTTTTTTTTTTTTGCCCCCACCACCCACCCCCAGAACGCACTCGCTTCTCAGAACATTTTCTTCTCCTACCCACTGTTGTTAGTTCCTCATTTCCTTCCAGCCTCCCCTGCCATGCCCCTAGGGAACTATCAATCCAGTTACTCTCTCTAGAGATCTAACTACCCCGAATTTCATATACAGAAAATCACATAAAACACAAGCAGGAAGCAAACAAAGAATAATGACTAGACAAAACATAGAAAAAATTTTAATCAAAAAGAAAGCAGGATATCAAATACTGAAACAACTTTAAAGTGGGACAATAGGGAGATCCAATGAGACGGTATTACATTTCAAGCTGCCTACATCTGCCATTATCACCTTTACAATGCTCTATGATTGATAGCAAGGCTATTTACATCATTTGACTAAGGTAAGAGGCGATCCATGGTGGTGGTAGTTGGCCTTCTCACACTTCACAAGGGAACAGGAGAATCGAAACAACAGAACAAAGACAACTTCTGAGACAAAAGTCATACATGTCTCCACTGGCCCACCTTTTTATTTATCTATTTTTCGTCCCTAGTTCCAATATCAACTACCCTTCCATAGCACTCTACTTCTCTGTTCCAAAAAACACCAAATTCACTGCCATCGAGTGAATGCTGACTCATAGCGACCCCCCCCCCCACCCCTCGTGGGTTTCCGAGACTGTAACTGTTTGTTGGAGTAGAAAGCCCAGATGTCCTCCTGTGGAGGTGCTGGAGGTTTAGAACTGCTGACCATGTGGATCAAAACCCAACACATAACTACTACACCCCTGGGCTCCTATTTCTCTGTTGGTTTCATCTTATTGCAATAGCCACAAAGAACTCATAGATGATATTCACAACAATGAGGTTTATTAGGGAAGTAAAAGTTTCCAATTTAAGATCAGAAATAATTCAGGGTACAGTTCTTCAATTTGGGATACACTTCAATTTGGGAAAGTTGTGCCCGCAGGCATAACTTCCTCTGGCCCTTAGCTTTTCTTGGCTTCTGCCATGCTCAGGCAAGAGCTAGAAAGCTCTTTTAGTTCTGGTAATAAGTGTTCAAAAGCACCGCACCCTACCAGCAAGCCTCAACCAGGCACTCAGCTTTAGATCCATAAGTTGGCACACCTAACCTCCCCAGAAGCGTTCCCAGAGAGATGCCACTCTGCCAATAAGCCTCCTGCCTGAAGCTCTCAGCTTTCTCCCCTTCTAATCTGTCCCCTGTGCTGCCTGTCACTGTCGTTTTTCTGCCAAGGCTCATCACCATCTTTCACCACCTCTAATATCACAGTTCTCTGTCTCAGAGATCGAGGATGCGCAGGATAGGGATGTCAGATGCAATGGATATGACACACTTCAGGCTCTTTTTTCTTGATGGTAGTAAGATCACCCTTCTCTTTCTGGGGTGGCTTATTTTTAAGCCTCGTCTAGTGTGATGGCAAAACTACCTGTGTGAGAGTGGATTGACTAGCGAAACAAAACCAGTGACACTCATATATGTGTAAGAAGGAACTTTATATCAGGAAGTAATTTTATATCAAGAACACATCCCATTTCAGTCCAACTCGAGTCTATGGGTCTGATAGTAGCTAGTGCCGTTCGGACTCATGTAGCTCTAGGCTGATGACACAGAAAGGTGAAGTGGGATGCAGGAAGACCACAGGCTCAAGGTTATGATCAAAGATCTGCAGAAACATGGCACCCTGGGTGAATCGTTCCTTCCTTGTGACCCTTCTGTGAGGGAATGTGCAGATGGGCTTTGGGACTCCACTCTAGCCCCTCTCCTTCATTTTGATACAATTGTTTGTTTTGGGTCTTCTGATACCTGGCGGGAGAATGATAAGGCTTTCACCTCCCATTTAGAGTTACATAAACTAAGTCCACATGGAAGAAGCACACCAACTTGTGTGGCCCAAAGATGACAATTACAAAATTCAAATATGGTGAAGGGAAAAATATCGGAGCTAAAAATATGAATACCTAATTTGTACAAAGCTACAGAGGACAATGTGAGCCCCAAACCTATCTGCAGAGTATCTAGTCAGACTGAGCCACTGGCAGATACACTCTAGCCACAGGCAAGAGTCTCAGACAACGTAAGCAGAGACCATTGTAATCTTTCCTTTTTTTAATTAATAAACATTTTATTGGGGACTCTTACAGCTCTTATAATACTCCATACATCAATTGTATCAAACACATATGTTGCCATCATCATTTTCAAAACTTTTTTTTTTTGCTTCAGCCCCTGGTCTTAGCTCCTCTTTTTACTCGCTCTCCCACCCTCATGGACTACTGATAAATTATAAATTATTATTATTTTCATATCTTACACCATCAGCTGTCTCCCTTCATAGTATCACTACTCCATTATTGTTCCTAAGGGGTTTATCTGTCATGGATTCCGTGTCTTGAGAGCTCTTATCTGTACCAGTGTACATGTTCTGGTCTAGCCAGATTTGTAAGGTAGAACTAGGGTCATGATGGGGGGTTGGGGGGTCGGCGGGGCAGGAAGCATTAAAGAACTAGAAGAATGTTGTGTGCTTCGTGGATGCTATGCTACACCCTGGCTAACTTGTTCCTTCCTTGTGACCCTTCTGTGAGGGGATGTCCAATTGTCTATAGATGGGGTTTGGGTCTCCTCTCCGACCTCCATCATTTGTATCGATATATTTGTTTGCTTGGGGTCTTTTGATGCCGGATACCTGATCCCATCGACACTTCATGATTGCACGGGGTGATGTGCTTCTTCGATGTGGGCTTGTTGCTTCTCTGCTACATGACTGCTTGTTTAACTATAGGCCTTTAAGACCCCAGACACTATATCTTTTCATAGCTGGACACCATCAGCTTTCCTCACCACATTTGCTTATGCACACATTTTGACTTCAGTCATTGTATCAGGAAGGTGATCATCACAGAATGCCAGGTTATTAGAACGAAGTGATCTTGTATTGAGGGAGTACTTGAGTAGAGACCCAATCAATGCCCGTCCACTACCTTAGTACTTAACATTTTAAATATATGTACATAGACCAATATCCCTATTAATATATTTGCATATGTGCATGCCTATATTTGTACCTCTATAAATGTCTTTTGGCTCCTAGCTCTTTCCTCTATTTCTTTTTACTTTCTTCCTGCCCCACTATCATGTTCAACCTTCATTCAACACAGTACTTTCTCTCTGCTACATTGCACTTGATCAAACCCCACCAGGCATTCTATGCCCTCCTTGCCATCAATTTTAGAGCTCTAATTGTTCCCTTGTCCCTAGGTTTGTGGGCTCCCCCCTTCCTTTCTCCCACCTTCTCCTCTCCCATGTTCTCCCAGAGCCATTAGCCCCTTTATTTTCTCCTCAGGATTGGTTATCCTGCCTGTCTTATATGGATAGACATGAGAAAAAGAAAGAAGAAAAAGAGAAAGAATAAAGAGGGAAAGACTGTAAATAGTTCCAGGTCTGTCTGCCGACTCTCTTGAAAGTTTGCCATTTGGATCTGGTGAGGTGCCACGCCCTGTCCAACCATTCCGAAGTCTATTTCTGGAATCCTCAGGGACTTCATTGCTTTGCTCCCCTTGCTGTGCTGTTGCACTCCCCGCATGTTTTACTCCAGTGTGGGGGGTCAGACTGGGCACAATACTGCACTGTGTCTCTAGTGCTGTCCCCTGTAGCACTGTGGGCTAGTGAGGGGACATCATGTCTCCTGGTGGGGCCAACCCCATGGTCCTCTTTTTGCATTGGCTGTTCCGAGAAGGAATATCATCCTCAAGGCTTGGAGGACCAGGATGCGATTCGTTCTCTCTCTCTCTCTCTCTCTCTCTCTCTCTCTGTCCTCTTAGTTTGCTCCCACCACTCTCCCCAGGCTGATTCTTCAGGGCTGTCCTCTGTAGTGCATTCTTCTGGGGGAGAGGTTGATGTAGCTGGGACTGGAACTGGGGCTGCCCCCCAGACCTTTCTGTTAGTTTGTTGCTTCATTCTGGTATGTTGCCCTTGAGGCTTGGTGCCCAGGTTGAGGTCTGGTCCCTTGCTTACTTTCCTGTGGAGACATTAACAATACCCTTCCCATGTATGGGTTAGTCCCCTGTTCCTCCACTATCCATGCCTTCCTTCCCCCACCCCCTTTCTCCCTCCTTTTTAATTGGCTGCCATATGCATCCCTGGGTTGGGTCTGACCCCTGACAGAATTCCTGGATCTCTTCCCAGGAATTTATGAATTTGTTGGCTTTTCCCCTATGCCTCTTGTGCTTTTTAAGCTTACCTCAGGTTGTACTTGTCCTTTTGTGCTTGGCTTACTTCACTTAGCATATTTTCCTCCAATTCTTCCCATGAGACGATGTGCTTCATGCGTTCATCCTGCTTTTTAGGGATGCATAGTACTCCATTGTATGTATTTACCAGAGTTTTTAATCCATTTGTCAGTTGAGGGAAATTTAGGCTGTTTCCAATTCTTTGCAATTGTGAACTGCACAGCAATGAACATTGGAGCACAGATGTGTGGTCTTGATCTGTTTCTTACTTCTTCTGGGTATATAACCCAGTAGGGGGATTACTGAGTCATATGGTAGCTCAATTTCCATTTGCTTTAGGTATCAACATATCTATTTCCATATGGTTTCACATACCTATAGAACCACCAGCAGTGGATGAGAGTTCCTATCTCACCACATCCCCTCCAATATTTGCTACTTTCTGATTTTTTTTAATTAGGCTATCTTTGAGGGTGCTAGGTGGTATCTCATAGTTGTTTAAATTTGCATTTCATTTTGGCTAATGATCTGGAACTTTTTCTCATATGTTTGTTGGCCATTTGGATTTCTACCCTTGTGAAACTTCTGTCCAGGCCTTTTGTCCAACTTCTTAATGGGTTATTTGGTTTTTTTTCTTATTGTAGGCTAGTAAAGTATTATAGATTTTAGTAATAAGGCCTTTGTCTAATATATCATTGATAAAGATGCTTTACCAGTCTGTGCGCTCTCTTACTACTCTCTTGGCGAAGTATTTCGATGTACACAGGTGTTTTATTGTCAGCATGTCCCACTTGTCAATGTGTGCTTCCTCTGTGTTTGTGTCCTTCCCTATTTCTGATAGCCTATGTATCCCTGCGCCCAAGTTCTTAGATTTGTCCCTATTCTCACATTCAAGGCTCTAAGAGTTTGGGGTTTTACCTTGAGGTCTGTGATCCACCTTGAGTTTATTCTTGTGCATGGAGTGAGGTAAGGGTCTTGCTTCATTTTTATGTAAGTAGATACCCATTTTTTTCCCCAGCACAACTTGTGGGAGAGGGCAACAACTTCCCATTTGATATTTTGGGGGACTTTATCAAAGATCAGTTGTCTGTATGCTGATGATTTCATTTCTGGATTTTCAATTCTTTTCCATTGGTCTGAATATCTGCCATCATATCAATAACACTCTGTTTTGACCACTGTGGCTATACAGTAGGTGCTAAAGTCAGGTAAAGGAAGCCCTCCAACTTTGTCCTTCTTCATAAGGAGTTCTCTGCTAATTCTGGGCTTCTTTCATCTCCATATGAAGTTGGTAGTCAGTTTTTCTAATTCCCTGGAGAAAGATGTTGGTATTTGTATTAGGATAGCATTAAATGTGTATAGTGCCTTAGGCAGAATTGACATCTTTACTATATTTTCTTTTGATCCATGAGCATGGGATATCCTTCCATTTGTGGAGGTCTCTCTTGGTTCCTTGTAATTGTGTTCTGTAGTTCTTCTTGTACAAAATTTTTTTCTTACTTGTGAGGTATATCCCTAGATATTTCCATTTGTGCTTAGCTATTGTGAAGGGTACTACCCTTTTGATTTCCTCTTCTGTGGATTTCTCCAATGAACATAGCAGTCTGATAAACTTCTGTTTCTTGATCTTGTATCCTGCCATTCTGCCATATTCCTCTATCTCTTCTAGCACTCCTCTTGTGGAACTTTTGGGGTTTTCCTTACATAAAGTCACATCATCTGTGAATACTGATAATTTCACTTTTTCTTCCCCAGAATTTTGATGTCTTTCCTTTGCCTTATGTTGTTAGCTAGAACCTCTAGTATGATGTTAAATAGAAGTGGGCACAAGCAGCATCCTTGTCTGGTTCCTTTTTTCAGTGGGATTGTTTTTGTCTTTTCCCCATTGACTACCATGTTGGTTCTGTTTTTTCATATATAGCTTGTATTACATTGAGAGATTTCCCTTCCATTCCTATTTTCTTGAGTGTCTTAAATGGATGTTAGATGTTGCTGAATGCCTTTTCTGCATCTATTGATATTATCATGTGCTTTTTAACCTTTTTATTATCAATGTGATTAACAGTGCTGTTGGACTTTCGGATGTTGAACCATCCCTGCATGCCTGGAATGAATCCCACTTGATCATGGTGAATTATTTGTTTTATAAACTTTTGTATTTTATTAGCCAGTATTTTGTTAAGGATTTTTGCATTGATGTTTATTAGAAGTATCGATCTTAGTTCTCAAATCTTGTGGGATCTTTGCCCACTTTAAGTATCACTGTTATGCTAGTGTATTAGTCTGGGTAGACCAGAGAAACAAATTCAGGGAGACTCAAATGTGTGTAATAGAGAAATTTATATCAAAGAATAATTGCATATTAGGAAAACATCCCAGCCCAGCCCAGATCAAGTCCATAAGTCTGCTATTAGCCCATATGTCCAATGCCAGTCTATAAATTCCTTTTCAGACTCACGCAACACATGCAATGACACCAAATTCAGGAAGATCACAGGCCAGTGGGTGGAAAGTCTTGTGGATCCAGTGACAGTGGAAGTATCTCAGCACTGGTGTGGGTTTCCATGTGGCCCCTCTAGCTCCAGGACTCTGACTCTATCAGCATAGCTCCATGTGGCTTATCAGCAGGAAGATGAAGCAGAGAGTGTGTGTCTGGCCTCCAGTGAGCTCTTTATTTCTGTTGCACCTCCAAAGGAGGTCATCAAGCTGTGACCTAATTGGCAGGCTAGAATCCACCGCTTCTTGAAGTAGACAGTAGATTATATAACTGCCACAGCTATCTTCATAGAAAGAGTTAGGAGGTTGCCATCTTTTGCTATGCTCTGGAAGAGTTTGTGTAGGATTGGTGTCAGTTCTTCCCTGAATGCTTGGTAGAATTCTTCAGGGAAACCATCTGGCCCAGGATAATTTTAAGTTGGTATCCTTGATAACCTTGTCTATTTCCTCTATTGTTATGGGTCTGCTGAGGTTCTTGATGTCCATCTGGGATTGTCTAGGGGGGCATTGTTTTTCCAAGTTTTTGTCCATGACTTCCAAGTTGTGGAATAAATACTGTACTTTGGAGTATGTACACAGGCCTTCATAATACTGTGTAATAAGCCTTTTAATTTCATTAGGGTCTGTTCTAATTTTCCCTGTTTCATCCCTCATCCTGACTGGTGATATTTGTTCCTTCTTTTATTTGGTTGGGTTTGCCAGCGGTCTATCAATTCTGTTAATCCTTTCAAAGAACCAGCTTTTTTATTTCTGCATTGATTTTTTTTTGCATTCTTTTCTTGTTTTCAGACTTGTTTATTTCTGCCCTAATTTTTACTGTTTCTTTTATTTTGCTAATAGTAGGATTGCCCTGTTGACTCTATTCTAATGGTTGGAGGGTTTTGCCAGCATATCAATTATATGCCTCTCTCCCTTTTTCACATGTGCATTTATTGTTATCAAATTTCCTCTGATAACTACTTTTGCTGTATTCCAAAGGTTTTGATACGTTGTATTCTCATTGTCATTGGTTTCTAAAAACTTCTGATTTTGTCTCTGATCTGGGTCAGTGCCCACTCATTTTGCAGTAGAGAGTTATTCATCCTCCTATTGTTTGCCCTCGTTTTCTGACTCCTCCTTTCGTTGATTTCCAGCCTTATGGCATAGTGGTCAGAGAGAGAAGTCTGAGTGACCTCTATGTGTTTGAATTTACATAGGCTCAACGTGTGTCTCAGCATGTGGTCTATCTTCCAGTATAAGCCATGTGGGCTTGAAAATAATGTGAATATTTTTGCATTTGGCAGGAGAGCTCTGAAAATGTCTATCAGGTCAAGTCGCCTAATTGTAGCATTTAGTTTGGTAGCTTCTTTGTTAAGCTTCTTTCCATGTGATCTATCTTTCTCAGGGAGCAGTGTTTTGAAGTCACCCACTATGAGTGTTGAGCCTGTGGTTTTTCATCTTTTGGAGCATTTGATTGATGAATTTTGTGGGTTTCTCATTGGGTGTGTAAATGTTTATTATACTCACTGGTTCTTGGAGACCATTGCAATCTTGAATATGTTGAACTGAACTCGATACTTGGCCAAATGACCTTCCCATAGCCTCAACATGCTGCATGTTAGACCTGAACTGATTTTCAACATCTTGATTTCTTTGTTTTTCGTTTGTTCATGTTGGGGCATATCTTAGATGTGTTTTGCCATTTGGGGTGACACTCTTGAATTTTTGTTACATATTTGTCTGGGTTTTTTTAGTACATGAAACCCAGCATTTATGAACCTATAGGGACAGAAAGTAGAATAAAGATTTCTGGGGGGTACAGTGGGAAGGTGGTGCTAAAAGGGAGCTGATGTCAAGGAGCTCAAGAAGGAAAAGAATGTGTTGACATAGATTGTGGTAGCAATTGTACAATTCTGCTGGAAGTGATTGACCTATGGAATGATATACTTGTATCAACTCCCAATAAAATGATTTTAAAAAACCCCGAAAACCAGAGTTACAGTCTTGGAAACCCAAAGGCGTAGTTCTACTCTGTCCTATAGTATCACTATGAGTGGCATCATCTTGATGGCAGTAAGTTTGGCTTGGTTTTGAGATGAGTCAGAATCTACACAATGATAGTAGTTTGGGTTTTTTTATGGGGTGGCCCATGGAGTGAGGTTAGCAATTTTTATCCAAATTTTTCATGTCATTGGTTACAAGCTATAAAATATATCAGCATTTTCATTATTTCCTTTGTGTTCCCATTGCCCTTGCTTCCCTTATCATGTTTAGCTTCTTATCTAAGTTTTTGGCAAATGTTGATCACTTGGTCGCATACAGCTGATAATTTAAGGAAACTTTACTCATGGGTTATATTGTTTATTTTATAAGTCAATCTATTATTTGGCAGAAAGGTGACCTCTAGAAATAGCTACAGTGTCAAGTTCAAAGGGTATCTGAATGGTGGAAGACTTGGAGGTTCCTCTAGTCTCTGTCAATCTAGTAGGTTTGGCCTCTTTTAGAAATTTGAACTTTGTTCAATATTCTATCCAGGGTCTTCTATTGTATCCTTGGTCAGAATGGTCAGTAGTTGCAGTGTGGCAATAATTTCATTTGTAAGAAATTATATACCAGATTAATTCCAAGGAGTTGGAGATTGAAGATGTCTCAAATATCCAACTCTTCCAAGATACTACTTTGTTCCATTCCTATGCCACCCCATGCCCCCAGCCTGCGCACCACCTCACTCCTCCCTTGAGGATATTGCCCTCATCTCTGTGTTCTGTGATTCACTGCAGCATCCCACAGAAATGCATGATATTTTGAGGAAATGTCTCACGTGGTGGTGAGTGCTGTTCAGTCTAAAATCTATGGAACAGGTAGAAGTGAGCCAAATGAAGGATCCAGAGCCAAAATCCAGAAATATCCAAAAGAAACTGGTCTTTTTTCTTCTATCAAAATTCATCCAGGAAAATAGAGGTCTGTGGGGAATATATCCATATTCTAGAATTAAGGAAGGGAATGTCTCAATTCTACTGCTTAACATACAACTTTGGGAAAGGCCTTTCATTTGTAATTTTGGGATTTCAGCCTTTGATCACTGATTGTTTTTCTCACTCAAAGCTGACAGCATTTGGAAGTACTAGTGGGTTGAACTGCTAACTGACAAGTCAGCAGTTTAAACCACCAGCCACTCTGTGGGAGAAAGACGAGGCTCTCTACGCCCATCAAGAGTTACAGCCTTGGAAACCTACAGGGACCATTCTACCCTGTCTTATAGGGTCACTATGAGTCAGAATCGACTCGATGGCTGTAAGTGAGTGAGCTTGTAAGTGCAGGCAATGATACATTGACACTACAGGATTAGTTATATATAGTAAATAGTGAGACCTATACTCTTAGCAACTAACCAAGCTTTCATTTTATATGTCAACTTGGCTCAGCTATAATGCCCAGTGGTTTGGCCAAATACAAGACTAGTTGCTATGTAATAAATCTGATATAATACAATTCAATAAAACGTAATCAAGCAATTGGTTAAAATGGACATTTCTATACACCATCAGTTCTCAACCTGTGGGTTGCGTCCTCTTTGGGGGTTGAACAACCCTCTCACAGGAGTCACCTGATTCATAACAGTATCAATATTACAGTTATGAAGTAGCAATGAAAGTAATTTTATGGTTGGGGGGTCACCACAACATGAGGAACTGTATTAAAGGGTGGCAGCATTAGGTAGGTTGAGAACTACTGTTTTAGGATGTCATCTGTCCCCAGACTATAAAAAGATATTTTGTCATCAGTGATCATATCGGGAAGGCGGGTACCCACTGATATGATTTTTTTATTCTTTGATGTCTGATACCTGGTCCCTTCTACACCTCGTGGTCACACAGGCCGGTGTGATTCTTCCATGTAGGTTTTGATGCTTCTGAGCTAGATGGCTGCTTGTTTACCTGCAAGCCTTTAAGACCCCAGATGCTATATCTTTTGATAGCTGGGCACCATCAGCTTTCTTCACCACATTTGCTTATGCACACATTTGTCTTCAGTAATCATGTCGGGTAGGTGTGCATCATGGAATGCCAATTTAATAGAACAAAGTGTTCTTGCATTGAGTAAGTACTTGAGTAGAGGTCCAATGTCCATCTGCTGCCTTAATACTAAACCTATAAATATGTGCACATAGATCTATTTCCCCACCATCCTATATAAATATATTTACATATGTACATGCCTGTATTTAGACCTCTATAAATACCTATTGTCTCCTAGTTCTTTCCTCTATTTCCTTACACTTTCCTCTTGTCCCACTATCATGCTCAGCCTTCATTTGGGTTACAGTAATTTGTCTCAGCTACATCGCCCTTAACAGGCCTCTCACACCCTCCTTGCCACTAATTTTGGATCACTTGTTGCTCCCTTGTGCCTGGGTTGGTCAACAACACCTCTTTCCGCCTGCCTCCCCCTCTCCCATGTTCCCCTGGAACCATTGGTCCCGTTGTTTTCTTCTCCAGACTGTTCATCCAGCTTATTTTATCTAGATAGATCTGCAGAGATAATAATATGCACCCAAAAAACAAGGCAAAACAAGACAAAGCATGAAAAGAGAACACAAAGGTGGCAACAAAAAAGAAAACCAATAGCCCATAAAAGAATAAATTTAAAAAAAATTTAAAAATTAAAAAAACCCTGTAAATAGATCAAGGTCTGATTTTTGACCTTCAGCCATGTCCTCCAGTGAAGTCTGATGGAGTGCCATGCTCCCCCCACCCCCACCCCATTGCTCTGCCACACGCCTTTAGTATTTTGCCTCAGTGTCTCAGGGTCAGTCCAGGCTAATCCCAACACTGAGTCTCCAGTGTTGTCCCCCATAGGGCTATGGGTCAGCAAGAAATGTGGTGAAGAAAGCTGATAGTGCCTGGTTATCAAAAGATATAGCATCTGGGGTATTAAAGGCTTGAAGGTAAACAAGCAGCTATCTAGCTTGGAAGCAACAAAGCCCACATCGAAGAAGTACACCAGCCGGTGTGACCATGAGGTGTTGAAGGGATCAGATATCAGGCATCAAAGAACAAAAAATCATATCATGGTAAATGAGGGTGAGTGCAGAGTGGAGACCCAAAAACCATCTGTAGGCAACTGGACACCCCTTACGGAAGGGTCATGGGGAGGAGATGAGCCAGTCAGGTTGCAGTGTAGCAACAATGAAACATAAAACTTTCCTTTAGTTCTTAAATGCTTCCTCCCCACACTATCATGATCCTAAATCTACCTTACAAATCTGGCTAGACCAGAGGATATACATTGGTACAGACAGGAACTGGAAACACAGGGAATCCAGGACAGATGACTCCTTCAGGACCAGTGGTGAGAGTGACCATACTGGGAGGGTGGAGGGAAGGTGGGGTATAAAGGGGGAACCGATTACAAGGACCTACATATAACCTCCTCCCTAGGGGATGGACAACAGAAAAGTGGGCGAAGGGCGACGTTGGACAGTGTAAGACATGACAAAATAATAATAATTAATAAATTATCAAGGGTTCATGAGGGAGGGGAAAGAGGGAGGGAGGTCGAAAAATGAGGAGCTGATATTAAGGGCTCAAGTAGAAAGCAAATGTTTTGAGAACGACGATGGCAACAAATGTACAAATGTGCTTGACAGAATGGATGTATGTATGGAATGTGATAAGAATTGTACAAGCCCCCAATAAAATGATAAAGAAAAATGGAGAAAGTAAAAAAAAGATATTTTGTCAGGATTCAGTTTCTCTTTCCACACTATTTTCTTCCTGTTGCCTGACCTCTGAACCTTGGGGGATAAGCTGACTTTGGATAATACATACGCACTTTGAAAGTTAGTTTAAGAAATTCCATTACCTTTTCATTCCATTTTCCCACTGAGTTTTTGAACGCTCCCTTGTGTATATATCTCACTGTTTCGGTTTCTCTAGAGAACCTTGACTAAGACACGGTACACGGCTATATGGAAAGCATGTAGTTGTAGCACAGGCTAGCGGATACAGAGGTCCGAAGTTGGCCGAATGGATCCACCACTGGCAGTCTGTGGACAGCTCCTGGAATCGGCAGTGACACAACAATGAGACTGAGGAACCAGACCCAAGATCAAACTCCAGAAGACGGCAAAAGGCCAAGAAGAAGTTGACTCTGCTGGCTTTCTCTCTTTTATATCAAAAAGTTTATGGCACCAAGGAGGTGTCATCAGACTGCAAGGCAATTGATAGGCTGAGCTCCACCCCTCCCCTTACCCAGAAGTATCTGGTTGACATAATCCCTGTCATTCATTTGAAACTTTAATATCTATGCAGAGAAATGAAAACAAGCCAAATGGTTACATGGGTTTAAATTGACATTGAATGCTTTCTAACTCTGAGGAGGTTTGGTGACACTGTTGAGAATGCCTTGGGCTCCTAATGACAAGCTCAGTGGTTCCTAACCCACCAGCCGCTCCTCAGGAGAAAATTGAGGTTATCTGTTCCTATAAAGATGTACAACCTCAGGAATCTTGTTTATCATCTCTAGGAGTCAGAATTAACTTGATGGCAGTATGGTTTTGTTCTTTTAAACACATGGGGCAATTTAAGCCATAACTGTACTACGATGCGATGGTGAGAGAATTCGTAGTCGTGGAGGTGTTACTAATAGCAGTAGCGGTCATAGTGGCTTCTGTACCTGTGTAACTTCAATGGGGATAATGACCACGATCAGCCCAAAGCTGACTCCTGTGAGGCAGAGGTCAGACATACCTCTACTTTCTTTCTTTTCTTAAAACACCAATTCTGATACCAGCTGTCACTCCCACAACACTCTCTACTTCTTTTCTGGGTTCAATAACCAGTTGCAAAAATCTCAAACCACTTTGACAGTGAAGTGGGTTCTTAAGGAGCAGGGTGTAACTGAAGATGGGGATCAACAGGGATCTGGAAGCCTGTGAAAATGTAATTAATGCCAATCAACTGTTTATGTAGAAATTGTCATGTGGGAATCTAATTTGCTGTGTGAACTTTCACCGAAAACACACAAGTCTTCCTCCTGCAGAGTAGGACAGTGCTTTCAGCTCTTCTCAGCCTGCAGGTCTACTCTCTGACACCTGAGGCCACGCATCCCCCTCCCCATGTCCCCTGCCCACCCACCCCCTGGCATGTTCTGTCTTTGCCTAGGTTCTCTCAAGATGCCGAATCAGTGAAGCTTTTACATTTATAAATGTTGAGAGATTTGCCTTAAGAAAATGGCTCATGCTATTGCAGAGGCTGGTAAGTTCCAAGGGTCAGACACCTAGCTAGTGACCTCTCCAGATTCATGTTGCCCAAGACTGGATTAACCCAAGACTGGAGGTCAGACTTCTGGCTGTGAAGGTGAGTGAATCAATCCAAGGTCAGCAGGGAAAATGGCAAGCTGCTCATGACAACTGGAATCAGCAGGCAATGGTTAGGCTATGTCCAAAGAACCAGAGGCCAGAGGACGAGAACATGCTGGAATCAAAATCAGCAAAAAGGAAGGTTTGCCTGAGCGTCCACCAATATTGGAAGTAGGCAGCATCCCTGAGGAATTTTTCAGTTGACTGACTGGCTACTCATAGCAGAGTTCATCAGGAAGATGCTACATCTTAAATACCAACTCACTGAGGAAAGTGGCTGAGCCAAGTTGACACAAAATGGTCATGATTATGGACTCCTCTTGGCTCTGCTGCCTGTCATCTGCCGCTGGGTTCTTCCCAGGCCTCTTGCTGTCATCAGTGTTACAGCCCTTGCCTCGTCGTACAGTTCTTTTAGGAGATCCCTTGCCTCTTCTCTCTCCTTCCTTCTGTTGTGTCTACTATTTTTCTGCCAGATTCCTCTCTGCCTTAAAAACCTCAATGGGATTGGTTGGTTGCATATTCAAAGAGGCTTCCAACAGTTCATAGAAAAATCACCTTTCAATTATGAATGAATTCCATTTTCCCATGAACTTTTTTTTTAAAGATCATCTTATTGGTTGCTCTTACAGCTCTTATAACATTCCATACATCAATTGTATCAAGTATATTTGTACATATGTTGCCATCATTATTTTTTAAACATTTACTTTCTGTTTAAGCCCTTGGTATCAGCTCCTCTTTTTCTCTCCCTACTCCCCTACCACACCCATACCTTTTTGAAGCCTCTTCATGTACACAACTCCTTGTCAATGAAAAAAAAAAGGAGGCCCGATTGTCCAGTGGTGTAAGCACTCAGCTGCTAATATGAAGGGCTGCTGTTTGAACCTACCCGCTTCTCTTTCAGTGGAAGATGTGGCAGTCTGCCTCGGTGAAGATTTACAATCTTGGGAAACCCCTGGGGCATGTCTATTCAGTCTGCAGGGCTGCTATGGGTCAGAATTGACCTGATGGTCGCGGGTGGGGTGGTGGGGTGTGTGTTTCGGGTTTCATCAGTTTAAAGAGATAGCCTCTCCCAGTAGGTGGGCCACAAACTGGCCACTTCTCTGTTAGTAGGCCACAGACACTTAATTTGCATAGCTAACAGTCATTTCATTTGTATAGTGTGTCATTCAAATCCTGCAAGGTGCAAACTAATCACAGGGCAGGCTCTAGCTAGCTTGGTATTAGGCAAAAGCAGCATACCACAAGCGGTTTAGTTTCCCAAGGGAGTGGCAATCACATTGGATGTGTTAAGGTGAGTTTGCTGGAGAAGCAGTCAATGACACACACACACATATAAAGAAAATGACTCATCAGTTGTGGAAAGGGGTGACTTATGTAGTCAATTAATATGGTCCTTCTAGTCATTATTCCTTATGTGATACAATTTTGGACTTTCAATGCCTTTGGCGACAGTCTCATTTAAAAGCTGCTAAGGAACAGGAGGTGTAAAATGGGATTAAGACCTGACCTTAGAGTAGAGGGTGTGACTTGGTTTCCTTGATGAGATTTTAAGATAGTAGCTTAGTACTGGTGTAAACCAGGCCCTGCTTTGTTGTCCTTAGATAAATAATGTTGCTGCCTTACAATGCCAATCATTCATGGCCTCACCTGGAAAACCAGACCTCTGTTTTTCTGGTTGAGTATAGGTAAGAAGCGAGAAGATCCACTGAGGCTTTTGGACATTTTTGGCTTCTGGCTTCGGACCCTGTATTGGGCTCACCTCTGCCTGACCAGCCCCCATGACGTGTGAGATGCTTCTTCAAGGTTTGATGAGTTTCTGTGGGCGTTGCAGCAACCACAGAACCCACAGAAACGAGGGAATCCCTTCCAGGGAGGAATGGAGGAAAATAGAACTGACTAGCATTGTGGAAGAGTTGGACATTTGGGGACATCATTAATCTCCAACTCCTTGAAGATGCTAAACTGAGGGGTAGGGATCAACCCCTTCTGTCTCTGCTTCTTTATTTATGCAGTCAGAAAGTCACTTCAGTTAGGCTTTTCATTGTATTTCACTCTTGACACATTATTGTATAGAAGCTCTAATTATTAATACAGGAGGGAGTAATTGTCCTATCCTCTGTTCTCCTATCCCTACCCCCAGGGCCCTTTAAGCATTCCATTACGGGGATGCTGGGTGTTGTCTGGTACAGACTACTTGCTCAGCTCTTAGAGCTCTGAGTGCTTTTGTGCAGCTTCTTACCTGATTCAGCTCAATGCACTAGTGAAATCCCAACCAGTTACCCAGTTATTCACAAAATGTACAAGTCTCAAGCTCGCCTGTCACACACATGATTTTTTTAATCTCTTAAAGTGACATGGGTCACAAGCGTTTGGTACTTTACTTTCCGGAGAGTTTCTCTTTCTATAGCCCATTTGATTCAGGGGCGATGGATTTGTGATCAGCGTAACCGGACTCGGAACATGCCCAGGATTGATCCGTTTCTTTTTCCTTAGTGTGTGAGAATCACCACTGACAAAGACAGAATCCCGAAACGTGTTTGTCTGGGGTGTGTTTCCTTTCACTTGGTGGAAAGAACTATCCAGTAGGCTGCAGTCTGGAGTCCTGGTAAGACAGCGTTCATGGTGAGTGGCGTGCGCATATGGGGCTGCAGTTGCCCGCCTTAGCAGTTTCACAAGCCCCAAATGAGCAGGCGTCTTCTGGTCCCTGATCACATACATGTTTGGTTGTTCATAAATGACCCTCCTCTACACTTAGGGACTCCTCGGTACTGTCCCTGGACCGCGAGAAACAGAGTGGGCCCCTCGCTTCCCACGTTGCAACGCCTGCTTCTTACTAGAAGGGGCGAGGTTTCGTAGCGCCGAGTTCTATACCGCTCTATGTAACTGGGACCCTATAGGAGCATACGCCATTCCGGCGGCGGCAGCACCTGCGGATTTCCCGGACTTCCCGCCGGCTCTTCCGCTGGCGCCGTCCCCGGTGCCCGCCCCACGGCGCCCAACTCACGCCCTGGCCTCTCCCGCGCTTCTCGCCCGCCGCCCGCCGGGGCCTGCCTTTTATAGGCGCCGTAGCCAATGAGCACGCTCCTTTCCTTCTTCTCGCGCGACCGGCCAATCGCCGCGCCCCTGGTGTGATCTTCGTCTCCTCGGCTGCTCTCGGCTATTTTCGCTGTTGCTGGCTCCTCCAGAGCTGGTCGCTCGCTGCCCCAGTCGCTGCTTTTTTTTTTCCGGGTTCGGAGCCGTTCCGGATGCTTTTGGCTGCCGGATGTCTGGTCTCCGGATCACTGAGGCGTCTCTGTACATGGATTATCTGGTAGGTGCGGGGCCGGGGTGGCGGGTCGCCGCTCAGGTGCCGACGTGCCCGCTCTCCCTCGCCTGGAGCCCCAGCCTGGCTGCTTTCTTTCTTCGGGATGGGATGCCGTGGGGCTGCTTTCTCCTGCAGCCCGCGGGATCGCTGCGCCCGCACTCGCTCGGCGGCCGGCGGGGTCGCGGGGCGGCAGCGCGGGGGGACGGGGAGCTGACAGGTGAAGGTGCGGCGGGCGCCAGCCGGGCAGCGGGCGAGGGTCTCGCTGGGGCTGCGGAGAGATGGGCCCGCAGCGGAGGGCGGTCTGCCCGCGGCCGGTGCCCCTTGTTTCCCCACCGCGTTCCCCGCGCAGGACTTTCTTTCCGGGCAAGTAGGAGTTTTCGGCTCTGCCTCCACTCGAACTCCAGGTACTATTAAAGAGCCATAACCAGAATGGCTCGCTAAGTGCCTGGCAGCCCCGGTCATTTGCTTGTTATTAGATCTCTAAAGCTGTGACCTCGGTCGCGGCAGGGTTTTAAAAGCACATTACCATAAAGTAGACGGGACTAAACTGCCTCGCCACCTGGCCAGAACAGGACCAGGCTGGCTTTGCCCCGCCGATCGGATCCGCTCAGGTCTGGGCTGCACGCGTGCATTTTCACCGGGTGCATGGATTTGGGTGCCTGCTGTGCGCTTAGGCCAGGCTGGTATCGAGAAGTTTAGGTGGGCAAAGTGACAGCACGGAGCTTGGGCGGAACGCAGTTGTGAAGAAATGATTTGTGAATGTGTTCGTGGAATTATGCAAGCACTTTTATTTTGTTCCAAAAATTATAGTATGACCCGAGCTGCGAGCTTGTGGTCAAGGGAATCCTTATTGACAGTCGCTGTGCCAGCGCCGAAACAATTACTATGTTTACTGGTCAGCCAGGGCCGCTATTGCTGAAGTGGAGAGTTGAAAACCTGACAACCCGCGCCCCTTCCCCCCCTCCCCATCCACCTAATTTCATTGGACATAAGCGCTCGTGTTTTCAACTGCAAATGGCCCTGGCAGAGGTTTCCAATGCCTTCTAGGAATTACATCTAAGGCTATACCAAGAAAGAGCCTTTATTAAAAAATGCTGGACAGTGGCTGGTTTTGTAGCGTTATAAGTGATTTGGGGCTTTCCATAGTTTTACGCGGAGACTGTTTCCCCTCAACGTTTAGGGCATGAGGATCCTGTAGGGGAGGATGGTCATTGCAGCAAGAGCTTGACCTTGTGAATGGAGTGCTGGGCCAGAGTAAAGCGAGTGCTGGGTTCAGATTCTGTTTTGCTGTTCTTTTGCTGACGGCAGTGAGTTCCTCGCTGTTTATGCTATCCACCCAGTACCATTAAGCGTTATTATCTGATCTAAAACAGGTTTTAAAATACAGGTTAAGAGTCCCCTGATGGAACTAAAAGATTATTTTTGAAATTAACTGGTTCCTTTGTTATTATTAGGCCCTGTAAAATACAATACTATGGTTTGGTCCAACAGTCTGCCCAGATTAATGCAAAAGTTGGGGATAACTGCCTAGTAGGAAAGGGCAACATAACCTATATTATTGAAAGCCACTTTCGAGACTTAGTTCCTAAAAATGGAGAACATGTGGTTCTGATCGCTTTATTTTTTTTTTTGTTGCTCAAGATGTGTTTTAAGTGATCAATTGCATCAAAGGCTACCTTAGGGTGCGAAATCCACCCAAAGCATTTTGTGAAAATGATTTTGTAAATACTGGTTAATACCTCAGGTTAATCTTTAGATAGGCGTGATCTGATTGTGAGTGGATGAATGCTTACGGGCCCTGGTTCATTCTAAAAGTAGATTCATTTCTTTGCCAGTTTACTATCAGTTCGGCATCACAATGCTGGGCCCCAAACTTGATGACAGTCCCTCATGTTTTACCTGCTACCCCCGCCCCCCACACTGGTTTCATGTTTTTTTGTTTCAATCATTATTTTGTCAACCTTAAATTTAACACGTAACAAGTGCAGGGAAGATTCCCATAAAAAAATGTAGCAAAGCATTGGTGTGGCTAGGTGCCACGGGAGTTGTTGATTCTGCCTCATAGTCTCCAAGGATGGCGCCCTGATGGCATGGTGGATTTGTGTGCTGGGCTGCTAACCACAGGTCAGATGTAGGAACTCACCAGCCGCTCCACAAAGATGAGGCATCTGGTCTCATAAACATCTACAACCTCAGAAACCCAGAGGGGCACCTCTTCTCTGGCCTGCACGGTCCCGCTGACTCGGGCTGGATGCGGCGGAAACCCTGATGGCAGTGCCTTTGTTCTTCCTACCGACTCCAGGAGTTCATTCCGACACCTGGTCTGGGCCTTTCGCCCGGTGCCACTGTCCTCACAATCACTGTTGTGTTTGAGCCCACTGTTGCAGGTGTGACCATCATCTTGGGGGTCTTTGGCTGACCTGCTTTACCAAGCATGATGTCCTTCTCCGGGGATCAGCCCCTCCAGATAACTGACATTCTGACTCCTTCTTCGCAAACAGATTGTCCTGTTCTGACACTCTCAGTTCATATTCAATAACCTTCACCAATACCGTGCTTCAAAGGCATCAGGTCTTCTTCAACGGAGCGTTCCATGGGCAATTGTTAGTGGTGAAGGAAACCGTCTGAAAGGAAATGGTCTTTTGAATGTGCAAAGTAATCCCTATCAAAGAGGTTATGACAATCATTACACCTTAGGTCCCTGGACTGAAAAGCAACGAATGTGCGAAAACACTCCCTCCTGAGCTGATCTTTTTGTATTTATGTCTTGTCTTTATGACTTTCCGAGAAATCGGCATCCCACAGTCCCGACCTTTCTTCTTTCACATTGGTTTCCTTATGCACAATCTAGATATATTAATAAAAAAAAGTTTCTGAAAAATAAAAATTTCATTGACAGGATCCTATTTGAAAAGCAAATCAACTCCCAACTTCTTTTACTTAGGACTCCTGTTCATTCAAAGTTCGACTCTTCAGTTTTTGCTGAGCTGTGGACGAGAGCAAGTGCTGTATCTGTACCCTTCAAGGAAGAACAACGTGTCTGCAGGAGGGACTCGGGTCTGTTTTGTTTGTCCATTGTTCTTTGGACTGGATGTCATCGTTGAATCTTTTCATATGGAGGATCCTAGAAAGGGAGAGAGGTGCATTTTCAACAACTTTTAATGGGCTTGGCCTACTAAGACAGAGGAAGAATCTTTGTCTTAGAAGTTGCTGGTGATGCCTTATCTTAGACGACTAAATGATGTGTCCTGAAGAAGAGATAACAGACAAGGTGGGGATGGTGCCTTAGTGCTTGAGACAGGGTTTTTTCCTACTACCTGAAAGGTTGGTGGTTCAAATCTACCCCGAGGCACTGAGGGAGAAAGGCCTGGTAATCTCCTTTTAAGACCCCAGCCACGGGCACTCTGGAGCAGAGTCCCACTCTGGAAGACTGGGTGTGCCTTAAGTCGAAATGGGATATAAAGTAACTTAAAAAAATTAATTTAATGCCAGGGTAGCTGTGATAATTGGGCTAATCCAAAATGATTGTATGTGCCATTTAGTGCCTGGCATGGCGCGCTGGCTGGCATGCAGTAGTGCCCAGTCTTTTATTTGTTGAACTGAATGAATATGAGATGGGCAGTTGTAATTTTTTCTTAGCAGTTTCTACACTGAGCCAAGATAAAATCTGTTTGGCTTCGGTGTTTGGTTCTGAGAAATGCAGAATGTATCCTTTATTCTTAACTTCAAGATGATCAGAACATGATTCTTTTTTTCTCATCCCAGCCTGGGTGGCAATATAAATAACAAAATTTATTTTTGCCAGCTGATGAGGGGAACTTCTAAGGAGGCTACCCACCTCCCCCCCACTTTTTTTTCATGGTGGGTTTTAAAGGCCATGTTTATACTGGTCGAGACAGTATGAATGTCTTGCTATAGGTAAGGTATTGCTGCTGCTCTGCTGGCAGGCACCTGGCTCCCTTTCTCTGAAGACAGATCGACTAGGAAGACGTTGTCCTGCAGAGCTTGTGGAAGAAGGTGCGAGAAAACAGTCAAGTTACGAAAGAGAAAAACATGTTTTGCCAGGTTTTCTGGGGAGGCTGAACAAGATCAACGTCCAGACTCCTTTCAGTTCAAGAAGTTCAATTTTTTTTTTGCCCCTTTAATGTTCGAATAGATTTATTTGGTACGTCATCTCTTTCCTCCCTCAGCCATCAAAGCAAAACCAAAATCAAACATAAAAGCACAAAGATGTGTTATACCCTGTGGAATGCCTATGATGATCCAACGAGGAAACAGAGGGATAGTGATTTATCACAACACCGTGCCTTTCAAATTCCGAGTGTTCGTGTATTGTGCTGCCGCTGCTCTTCTTCTTAGACATTGAGGAGTGGCTGTGGCAGCCACCTTTTAAACTCATCTCATTATATGGAAAGATTGGGATTTGGTCATCGGGAAGGCAGCCTGGAAATCCTGAGTCCCAGGAGGATTGTTTAATCCTTATAAAATGAAGTCTTCCTTCTGTTATTTTCATGCATTCACTCAGCAACTATTTATGGAGCCTTGAAAGTCACTGGAGGGAGCCCCTGCCTCTGCCGTCCTCTGGCCTCAGGACTGGCAAGAGCATGGCAGGAAGGGGACCTTGGCCAGGCAGGGCTGACAGGGCACATGGGGAAGGAGAATGCTCATCTCTGCTTTCTGGCATATTTCTCTCATAATTGACATGCTACTTTGTTTTATTATTAACTAAAATATAAAGTTAGACTTGAGAATATGACACCTAAAAATACTTGATTATCCAGACAGGAAGGGGAAAGAGTGCTATTCTGTTGAAGGGATTGCAGCCAATGTCACGAACAAAATGTATATCAACTGTTGGATGGAAAGCTAATTTGCTCTGGAAACTTATACACACTACAATTTAAACAAAAATCTGAATTCACCTTAGTAGAACTTGATTGGGAAGGTAATTCATAGAGGGGAAATGAGGGGAAAACAACAGAGTACACTGGAAAGTAAAATAAAAATGTAAGAAGCTCGATTAGTCTTGGATGCTGAAATTTTAATTAAGGGTGACAGCTTTTGTGTATTGTGTTTGGGATTGTAAAAACCTGTTTCCTCCTTGTATCGACTCGGAATCCCTGGGAGGTGCCAGTGATTAATAAACTTAGCTGAAGGTTTGAGTCAGAGGTGCCTTGGCACAAAGGCCTGGGGACCTACTTCTGAGGAGCCCCAGTGGTGTAGTGGGTTGGGTATTGGACTGCTAACTGGAAGGTCTATAGTTTGAAACCACCAGACACACACCTCAGGAGAGAAGAGACAAGGGTTTCTACTCCTGGGAAGAGTTACATTCTCGGAAACTCACAGGGACGTTGTTCTCTGTTCTATAGGATTGCTCTGAGTTGGAAATAAGTCAACAGTCAGTTGGTTTGTTTTGAATCCACTTCTGAGAAAGCAGCTTTTGAAAGTCCCGTGGAACACATTGCTTTTATGACTGACACAGACAGGGTTGCCTGGAACACGGGGAACTTGGCCCGGTTTCTTGGTCATAGCTGTACTTGTCATAAGATGTGTGTCTCCCTGGGGGAGGCTCTGGAAAGCAGGTGGATGCATCAGCACAAATACATTACCGTTTACAGGATATACACCAACAGCAGAAACTCATCATCTGCCTCCAGTCGTTGTTGTTGATAGCCGCTCTCGAGTCGGCTCCGGCTCATGGTAACCGTTGTGTGTAACAGGAAAGCACTGCCGGCCCTGTGCCGTCTCCTGGTTGTTGACATATTTGAGTACATTGTTGTGACTGTTGTGTCAGTTCTTCTCGTTGAAAGTTTCTCTTGCTTTGGTAAACGAGCCCATTCAAACAGAGGAGTGAAGGTACACTGGTGAGCTCATGTGATGTTCAGTGTAGGGCTCAAGTAGAAAGCAAATGTTTTGAGAATGATGATGGCAACGGATGTACAGATGTGCTTGACACATGGATGGATGGATGTGATAAGCGTTGTACGAGCCCCCAATAAAATGATTTTTAAAAAAATTGGTCTGCTTGTAACCCGGAATGATCATGAACATCACAATCTGTGTTTGTTTGATGTGACTGACCATACAGTAAGGATATAGGTCAAACATTTTAAATTCTGAACTTGAACTGGATGAAGCAGAGAGTCACCTTAAGTATCCTTTTATTAATAAGCTCCAACATAAAAAAAATAACACGGGCCGAATAAACAGTGCTCTGTGCTCTAGTGGTATTAGTTACATGCTGGCTACTAACTGCAAGGTCAACAGTTTGAAACCACCAGCCACTCTGCAGGAGAAAGACAGAGCTTTCTACTCCCACAAAGAGTTACCGTCTCAGGAACCCACAAGGGCAGTCTACCCTGTCCTGTAGGGTGGCCATGAGTTGTCCTTGACTCAATGGCAGTGAGTTTGTTTTTTCTTTAACTGTCTCTCGGGGTTCACATCACAAAAAACGTTTTTAAGAAAAGCCATACCAGTAAGCGGGAGCCTTTCTGGGAAAGTATGTCCTTTGGTTTCCCGCCTTAGCTTCTAGGGTTCCAGTTCTGCTGTATGACAGCCTTTGTCAAGACCACACCAAGTTATAATTAGGAGAGTAAATCTGCTAACATTTATTGAGCACTTACTGTGTGCCAGGCAATGTTGTCAGCACTTCACACGTGTAATGGCATTTGCAACTGAGGCTTAGCGAGTGTACAGGTTCCTGAAGATAACAAGGAACAGGGCTAGGCTTGTGGCCCCAGAGCCCTCCCTCCTCTTTATTGCCCCCCCGCCCCCCAGAAGTAGAACCCACTCTCTTTTATGCTGGGGCACAGGTTCAGGTGGCCCAGTGCTAAAGCTGTTGGAATGCAGTTTCAATTTTAGCAGTGTATTTCATGTGAATACTATGCTTTGCCTCAAGTAAACAGGTGCAGAGAATTGCTCTTGACCCCAGGGCCGTGAACAGGCTGACGGATGCCCGTGCCCTCAAGGACTTGACTTCTGCCACTTAAGGAGGCAGCTGGGCAGAAAGGGAACTGGGCCTTCCATCCCACAATGTCCCACTCTGGTCACTGAGGTAAATAAACTTCAGTATTGAAATCTTCTGTTCAGTGACCACAAATGGATGCCCAGTCCCTTTGTGACATTTTGAGGGCGCGCTCCTGCCTTCAACGACACTGCCATCCGATTGTCTGGGTTTAAGTCCGTTTTGTGCCTTTTCCAGGTGCTTCCTGGGAAGTGGGACTGTTCCCAGCAAACACCAGGCCCCAAGCAGCCCTTTGCTTCTGGACTTCAGCTGGGCAAAGTCCCCAAGTGACTTTCACTATAGAGGGTTTGCTTGACCGGAGGGAGGGAAAGATTTTGGGGGGCAGGGGCGATAACATGAAGGCAGGGTTTCCCCTGGTACTTATTACAAGTGGAATTATCCTATGGATTTCCTGTTTGTGTGTGTGCGTTTTCAGTCTTGCAACCTGTAGCCTCCTATAGTTGTTATGCTGACGGTCTCCCTACGACCTCTCCATAAAAGTTTGGATAACTCTGAGCAGTCCCGTTCTGCTTGGCTTGCACCTCTGAGTGTCTGCAGAGTTTCTGGGCACATTTGCTGCTAGCATGCCGGCTTCATTGGCTTACAACCTTTGTAGTCACTCTGGGTCACACACTGACAATGACCCCACACTTGGCTTACTTAGGGCTCTGCTATGGCCACCTTGAAATGAATAACTTTTGAACAAGAGACTTTGTATTTTTGTTTTGTACTGGGCTCTGAAGAGTTACGTAGCTGGTCCTTTGGTCTGGTCTTAAAAGCCTGGAGATGTCCCCTAATGACTCCAGGACAGTGCCTGTCACTGTGAACAATCTTTGTTAGCACAGGATCCCTGAGGATGTCCATCACCTGTTCATCCCTGCCATGTTTTAAAGAATCATTTTATTAGGGGCTCATAGCTCATACACCTCTTATCACAATCCATACACACATCAATTGTGTAAAGCGCATTTGTACATTCATTGCCCTCATCATTCTCAAA
>NW_022111373.1:99133047-99160529 GCF_000313985.2 Echinops telfairi
ATGTGCTCCAGTCTCTCCTCCTCTGCCGTCTGCTCCTGTGTGCTCTGGTCAGATATATCCTTCTCCCGAAGCTGCAGATTCAGTGCCATCCTTTGAAATAAATTCTTCTCGGGGGAGGGGCAGGCATTGGTGCTGGGACCAGCCCCCCAGACCTCTCCTTCATCCCTGCCATTTGATATAACCAAAACTCAAAGCCAAACTCCTCACTGCCATCAGTTGATGCCAACTGCCCCTGTGGGTGTCTGAGACTGTAACTCTTCACGGGAGTGGAAAGCCCCATATTTCTCCTGCGGAGCGGCTGGTGGTTCTGAACTGCTGGCCTTGTGCTATGCTACTAGGGCTCCTAACATTTAGTATGGTGCCTGGTGAGTAGTGGGACACTACCACATATGGTGCAGATGTTTTACCTGCACCATCTGACTGAATCCTTCTATTTATCACTGACTTACATGAAGGTGAGGCTGGGCTGGGATCCTGAGACCCTCAGAGTGTCAGGGTCTGGTGTGCATCCAGGAAGACCCTCCCAGGGCCAGGGTTACAGCTCTGCTCCTGCTGGGAAATCTGCCTGCCTCTTTACCTTGTGCTCAGAGTTTGTGTGTGTAGTCTACTCTTACTGGTTACCCACACTCTCTTTCACTGGTTTGCATGTGCATCGGTGTCAGGCCTGCTGCTGTTTTGCACACAGTCAAAAACACCTTCATGACTTTGGTAGTAACTAGACATTGGAAAAGTTGGGGTTGCAGGACACCCTTGTTTATCAGGACCCTTTGTCCCTAGGTCTGCTGGGAATGAGTCAGACCTCTGGACTGCTTCTCTCTAAGTTGAGGACTTATGTCTTTGGAACCGTTTCCCTGTGGGTTTCCTCCCTCTTTCTTTCTTTTTAAGGGGGACAGCTTAAAATCTGGAGCCACCCAGGACTATTGGTTATAGCAAATAAGGACTAGATTTGTTCCTATTCGATTGGGCCCAGACTCAGAAACTCCAACAAAATAAAGGTGCTGTCAGAGTTTTATGCATAATTATTAAAAGTTCAGAAGAACAGAAAATATTACAGACTTCTGTCCTCCTACCCACCATGATGACAATTGTCAACTTTATGCCATTTTATCTTCAAAATTCTCTGGCTCTTTTGAAAAAGTCACGGAATGTTGAGGATGCAGCAAAGTGTCCCACTGTGTCCCGGTATCCCCTTCCCAGTGCTCAGCTAGCCCAGGGCGGGGGATGGTTCCCTGCTTGCTTTTGCCCTTTATTGGGCGTGCACAAATAGCACATAGTACGTGTGTGTGTGTGTGTGTGTGTGTGTGTGTGTGCAACAAATTCTGTGGAGACGGTACCATACTACACTTCTCTTTTTGAAACTTGACTCCCCCACCTCCGGTTTTGAGTTGCATGCTGTTTACGGTGTAGATCACTGGGTGTGCTCTTTCTATTTTTAGATTGGATATTACCAATTCAGGTTTTATCTGTGGAGATCTTACTTTGTATTCTGCGAAAAGCTGATGGAAGAGAACAGAGATTGACTTTGTAACTTTGTGTGTGTGTGTGTGTGTGTGTGTGTGTGAGAGAGAGGAAGAGATCACTTGCTTTTTGTGTCACATGTGAGTCATACGAATTATTTGATGGGATTGTATTATGTTTATCTTTATTATGATTTTATCAATGTATGCTTTCTGGGGTAGAACAGTCATTTTCTAATCATATGAATGGAATCATGTTAATTAATTACTCATGTGCACTGGCTCTATGTATTCTTGGACTGAGATGATTTTGATAGCCTGCTTATTATGAAAGTAAAGGCCTAATGAAAGAAATGTGGAAAACAGCAAAGCACAGTGGAAGAAGAAGCGATGGGGATGGTGGTTAGCATGCTCGGCTGGAGGTTGAAGTCTGCCCAGAGGTCCCTGGGAGAAAGGCTTGGAGATCTATGTCCATAAGCCATTGAAAACCCAGTGGAGTACAGTCTCCTCTGACAGGTGGAGTTGTCATAATGTAGAGGCAACTGGTTTCCTTGGTTTGATCATCTAGCTATTGAATACCCGTTGTGCTGTGGGCCTGACCTCATAGTATAAAGATAAGGCTTTGTAGTCTGCTTGTATTCACTTAGGATTTTACCCAAATCTTTTTGTACACTATCCTGTTAAAACAGTCTACTTAGCTAGTCACCCTTTTGGTGAATATTTTAGGTTTGTTCCAAATTTGACGGTTATAAATAATCTGCAACGCACATTTCCTGTAGGTACTTTTGTATTTCTTAGGACAACCTGTTCCCCAGTGTGAAGAGTAGTGGTTCCGTGGGTGTTCCTGGGCACTTCTCTAGTCTGTTAATGAGGCTTGTCACACAAAGGAGCCGCAGTGCTAGATGGGTTTGGGTAACACACCGGATTGCTAGCCACACGGTCACCGGCAATTTGAATTCGCCAGCTACTCTGGGAGCGAGATGAGACTTTCTGCTCCTGTAAAGATTTACAGCCGTGCCAACTCACCAGTCAGTTCTACCCAGGCCCCCAGGGTCCCGATGAGTCAGAATTGACTGATGGGTCGTCGGGAGTTTGCTTTTCTGTTTCTTGTGGTTAATGTGCCTGGTGTAGCTATAGACAGGAGATTATTTACACACAGGGTTTCTAAACATTTGGGTTATCTGTGCTTTCAAATAAAGTTCTAGAAGTAGATTTGCTAAGGTACGCCAGCATTGTCAAGCTCTTGGTATTGATTGAGTTAATATTTGTAATGCTTGTAGAACAGCACCGGGGCATCATCAATCCCTGCTTATAAATCAAGGTTATGTAATAGTGAGAGGGTGATAGTGTTGCTAATTAATGTTTGAGAATTGACTCTGGGCCAGATTCCGCAGGAAGTGCTTACTGTGCGGTCCCTGTTAGTCCTTTCAGCAACCCTCTGCCAGGTAGGGGTTATTACTCCTGTTTTATGGCAGGAGAAATTCAGCGTCATGAGTCAGCATCAGCTTGGTGGCGGCTAACAATAGGATCCGAGGGACCTGAGTAATCATAGCTGCTGCGCTTTTTAGAACGCCAGTGACATGTATGTAGTCCTAATCTGTACCTGATGCGACAGAGAAGAAAAACAAATGACTTTGAAGCATCGATTTGAGTCCCAGGTGTTCTATTATTGGTGTGATCTGACTCAAAAAATTCACTGCTATGGAGACAGTTCTCTGTTCATAGGGACCCTATGAGGCAGAGGAGAACTGCCACCGTGGGACCCCAGGACCAAATCCTGAAGGGAATAGAAGGCCTCATCTTTTTTCAGAGTGGCTAGTGGTTTTGAACTGCTGACTTTGCAGTTAGCAGCCCAACCGTAACCCAGTTACCACCAGGGCTCTGATTGTGTGAAGTGTTTCCCGAATCTCAGTCCATAGCCAAATAGGAAAATGAGAATGTCATAAAAGGTTAGGAAAAAGTTACATGCAGATTTAAAAGCTTAGGATTATTCCCCACTTTTTGTGACTCTTGACGCACCCTCTCTATTCTGAAATGGCAGTGTATGGTAAGGTCTCGCTCTTAAAATGTCATTATCGGGCAGAGTAAAAAACATGGGAATCCTGAGCCAATCCTGACCTTTCTATGCCATTAGAGATTTAGTCTCAGAAACCCATCAGAGCAGGCCTACTGCGCCCTGTTACAGGGACACTGAGTTGACATCAGTTTGATGGCAGCGAGTTTGTTTTATTGGTGCGATGAATTCATTAACATTGCACTTGTTTCTAAAGGAAACTGGTCGAAGGCAAATGACCCTTGACCTATAATCTCATTTGCAAAAGTCAGATGTCAAATGAGGCCACTTTGAAGACTTTGCGAGACTGTAATTCTTTAGGGGAGTAGAAAGCCTCGTTTTTTAACCTGTGGAGCTGTTGGTGGTTTTGAACTGTTGACCTTGTGGTTAGCAGTCCAGTGCAGTCTAATGCATCACCCACTGTGCCAACGGCCACTCACAGACATATGTGAGAAAACGAGCACCAGCCACCCTCTGATTGTCATTTCACGAGGGACCCTGAGCTCTAGCAGCAACGTACCCTAGAGTACTCCCAGATCCCTGAGCAAAATAATTCACTGTGTAATTGATTTAGGTTGCTGTTGTGAGACAGAGTGCCTTCAGGAGTACCTAACCAGAACAAGGCTCAACCCCCACACCTGAGCACATAAGACGACGCTGTCCTTGCTGGGTGCTCTCAAGTCGGTTCCCACCCATAGCAACTGCTGCCCAGAACCGGAGGAAACACTGCTTAGTCCTGGGCCATCCTCACACTTGTTCAGATGTGTGAGCCCATTGTTGCAGCACCTTTGTTAATCCATCTTCTTGAGGGCCTTCCTCATCGAATACTGTAGTGCAATGAGAAAGAACCACTGATGTTTAAAGCAAAATGGAGGAATCCTATAAGGAGGTGAAATGAAGCAAACAAAAACCAGAGCACTGGACTTATGTCAGGAGTGACCTTGTCCTGAGCACCTTCAGAGGGCTGGTGCACACAGGGGAAGCTAGGAGCCGAGGGAATGTCGGCGTTGCCTTGAGGCCTTTCACGAGGTTCACTTTGGAGGAGGAGAAGGATGGGGCTGAGACTGGAGGGGAGGGGATGTTGAGTAGATGGGTAGTTCTTTTTAGCCGGGGAGGGAGGTGCTAGACTTGAGATGGTTTTAATGCTGATGAAATCGAATGTTAGGCCTCTTTTCAATGAGCAACTGAATTATTGATGGGCGAGGGCTTTGAGCAGAGTGGGAGGGAAGCAGCTGCAGTCATGAAGGAGGAGGAGATGATCAGGGAAGTGACGGCATTGTGGTCCATCACCTAGTGACCAATCTGGGGGCTTGCCTGATTGGGTTCTTTTCTTTGTAACTGTCTGGGATGCACATTTATTTTCTATTGAGCCCTAGGTGTCATGTTATCTTTTCCCCCTTTCCTCCCCCCACCCTCGTGGCCCCTTGATAAATTATCATTATTTTCTTTTCCTTATTTTTCAGATCATTTTGTTGGTGGCTCTTACAACTCTTGTTACAATTCACACATCAATTGTATCTGACATATTTGTACATCTATTGCCATTGTTCTTTTCTAGACATTTACTTTCTATTGAGCCCTTGGGTCCAGCTCCCCCCACCTTGAGTAACTACTGAGAAAGCTGGAGGGAGAGGAGGTTCAATGTGGCCCAACAATCAGACGTCAGGATGTAGGATAGCAGAGCTGTAGATGGAGCCGGTCACCAAGGTGAAGACTCAGCTTTGTGGCAGTCAGTGTATAAAAGATGGCCACGAAGGTCAGGACCAGTGAAACAGGCATGAGGTCATACAGTCACCATGTGAGGTGGGCTCACGAGTGGGGAAGTTTTCAGGATGATGGGAGGACTTGGGCTGGAGCAAAAGGCTGAGCCACATGTGAAAAACCCTCAGTGGGTGAGGGCCGGGTTGTTAGACGTCGTCATCAATAACGGGGTTTAGAGGACACTAGGAACAGCTTGTGTCATGAGTCTTGAAATGAGCAGGACAGCTTAGCCTACAGGTGGAGCAGAAGTGTCCTGGAGGTTCTGAGGGGGACTTAGAAGGACTTAATTGGACCACAAGGTAGAGCCTAGGTTCCCATACTTAATTGGCTTACTGCCCACTTTTCAGCAAAAGCAAAACAAACAAATTACTGAGCACCCCCCACCCCAGCAATGAGGACTTTTGTACTTTGGCCCACATTCATATTCCAGGATCAATTGTAAGTTATCTTTTTGCAGCGCACCCTGGATTGTTCCAGAAGCTCTCTGCCCTAATTATTATTATTAATTGGGAGTTAATATGTATATCATTCCATAGTTCAATCATATCAAACGGAATTGGATAGTTGCTGCTATAGTCAGTTTGCAAACCTTCTTTTTCTTCTGGACTACTTGCCGTTGTCTCCTTTTTACTACCCCCACCCCCACCACTGAAACCTCCACCGTAGAACCCCCAACCCGTGTTCTACTTGCTTAGAGGTTCATCAGCCCTGGGTTTCATGTACCCAAGACACAGAAAAACATAGAACAATTTCAAGAGGGTGACTTCCAATGACATAACACCTCTGAGATACACCCTAACATGAACAAACAATACCCAACCCAAACCAAACATACAGAAAATGTTGGAAACCAGATCAGGTCCAGCATGCATCAGAGGGAAGACCCCTTGTCCTTTTACCCACTCTGGGAAACACTGAGGCAGAAAGCGCATTGCCCAAACCTTTGGCAGATGTGAGGAACCATTTGTTTAATGGTTAAGAATCCCATAAGCTTTGGGCTGAAATATGCGTGACTCCACCACTCTGTTTAACTTTGGGTAAATTAGTTACCGATACACTTTTCAATTCTTCACTTTCGTCACCTGTGAGGATTATCTGATATACCACACACACTCTTAGAACAGTGGCGTGCACATCCTCCCTACCACCTCCTTTTCACCCTCAGGGTAGCAAACTCACGTCGTCATTTATACGAGCAGCATCTGCCCAGAGCTTTACTCGGTTAATCCTCACAACCCACTGAAGTAGACCAGCGGTTCCCGACCTTCCTCATGCCGCTGCCCATTCATACAGTTCCTCATGTTGTGGTGACCCCCAACCACAAAATTATTTTCATTGCCACTTCATCACTGTCATCTGCTATTGTTATGAATTGTGCGACCCCTGTGGAAAGGTCGTTCGGCCCCCAAAGGGGTTGCGACCCATGGGTTGAGAACCGCTGGAACCGATCCTAGGTTCAGCTTCATTTTCCCAGCGCCGGAGCACAGAAAGGTTAAGCAGCTTGTTCAAGGACCTGCAGCTAGTCAGTGGCAGGGTTGGGATCTGAACCTGGGGAGTCTCTGAGGCTTTTAACCAGAGGTGCATCATGTATTGTCACACCAGCATCAGCGGCAGCAGCACCACTGTGCTCATCACCTCTGCCGCCGCCACTGCCACCCCCACCCCCACTGTGCAGAGGGGTCTGTGGAAAGGCTGGGAGGGAGGAGGGGGTGTGAGGTTGGGTTGTTGGAGAAGGCCACTGGAACATGAAAGATGGTGGGATTAGATGGTTTTCTAGAAAATTCGACCCAAGTTAGTTTTATGATGCTGCGGGGAGCCCTGGTTCAGAGGAATAGGCAGATGCACAGTTACTCGATTCGTAACCCTCAGGGTGTCTTCTTGTTGGGAAGGCCGTACTCTGCCAACAGGGGTGCTTGTCCAAGTGGGTCTTGCTCACTGGTGGGTGGGGAGCCTGGGCTCTCCTGAGGGACTTGGCAGCCACCTGCTTCTGTCACACAGGCAGGATCTATTTGGAGGCCACGCTGGGTTTGGGTTCCCGCCGTGGAACCAGTCTGCCAGGGCAGGGAACTGGAGATGTGGGACTTCGCGCCTGGAAGCTGATGACCGCCTCCGCCTAGACCTTTTCCCTGGAGCTCATGTCAGTCACAGGCGCGTGTGTGCTGGAGCCAGGAGTCTGGTCTGCTGGGCAGGCTGCTTAGCTACCTTGGTGTGTGATGTCCAGAAAAATTGAACAGAGAGTGATTGGATGGATATGAACTCAGAGTGTCATACTGCAGAAACAGAATATCTTTTTCCCCCACCCCGCTCCGAGAGTTGACTTTCTGATCCCATCCAGCCCCCTCCCCAGCCCCTCGACGTGTATTGAAGCACTCTCTTTTCCTTCCAGCCCCTACCAACAAAAACCAAGTGGGGCTCTTCCCAGGCCTGCCGCAGACAGTTTGCTGTATTGGCCACAGCACAGAGGGGCCTGCCCAAGGGGTCCAGGGCGGGTGACATTTAGCCTTGTTTCGTCTTGAGCCCCTTGTAAATTGGGGCAGAATTCCTAAGGGGGCTAGCCAAGGCTCCCTCTCAGGCTCTGTCGCTTCCTCTGTGACAGGATAAAGCATTGTGTCACAGCGCTGGGCCTCTTAGAGGTATCCCCTGGTTAAAAAATAATACTAAAATAAAGAGAGGCTGGCACTGGAAGGGAGTTCGAGGAAAGTTTTTTGTTATTGTTAACCTGGGATTTTTGTATATTCCCCAAGGACTTAGGGTAGCATTGCCACCAAAAAGATTCTACACTAATTCCATTCATTTTTTTTACCCTTAGCAATCTCCTAAGTTCAGGGCCAGATAACTGGGTTAAAGATACGGCAGGTGTGTGTGTGTGTGTGTGTGTGTGTGTGTGTGTGTGTGTGTTTTCAGTGGCAGCTGTGTCTGATTTACAGGGGTGAAAGGTCCTGGCGTGGCGGCCGCTGTCCTCAGGCCGCTGCTGTTTCTGGCTGTCACATAAATCTGGCCAAAGGCAGGCCGCTCACTTTCAATTAGCAGGCAGCTTTCCTGAGGCCCTACTCTGGATTGATAATGTTGTTTGGACCTTTCATCTTCTCTTTTGTTGGCATGGAGCTTTCTGGACGTCCCCTCCTTCCCCACCCTGTGACTTACTGGCCAGTGTGTTAGCCCTTCCTCCCCTGTGAATGTTCCCCGAGAGGCAGCGTGCTGTGGAGGAGCAAGCAGATTTACTGGCCAAGACTGCTGCCCTCTGTCATTTTGAACGTTTCCTGACCCTTCGAGTCACCGAGCTGGTGTGGGACACTGGTGGTGGCTGGATTTCTCTTTCTCTGTTTAATTTGCTCTCTGATAATATTTCCCTTCTTGGGACACGGGAGTCCCTGCTCGTCAGCAGGTTGGAAGTTCAGAATGCAGTAGGTGTCAGGTGGGGCAGCTTCCCTGCTATCTGAAAGCCTCCGGAGCAGCAGTTCTCAACCTGTGGGTCATGACCCCTTTGGGGGTGGAACGACCCTTTCACAGGGGTCACCCGATTCATAACAGTAGCAAAATTACAGTTACGAAGTAGCAATGAAAATAATTTTGTGGTTCCGGGGATCACCCCAACACCAGGAACTGTATTCAAGGGTGGTGGCATGAGGGAGGTTGAGAGCCACTGCTTGAGAGCAAGCTAACACTCTGCCACAGGTGAGTCACCACGAGTCAGAACGGATTTGATGGCCCCTGTCTGCTGTTGTTGTATCATTATGTTTCTCAAGCGCGCCATGTTTCCCTTGGCTTGTTGGGGCTTTCAGATGCTGAGCCTTTTGGACAGGCTTGTTTGCTCGCGTTGGGGCTCCCTGGGCTGTGCTAATTCTTTGTCACTTCTTAGGGACTCAGCTGCCAATTTTTCTGCCACTGAAACTAATAGGAAAGATAATCCTGTGTGCTTGGCCCCTTGCTTTTCCTCCCCATATGCTTGTATTTGGCTGGGGGTGCACTACTATTCTGGGCACCTTTGGAAAGACCCAGAGGATAGTTTGTGTTTTTCTTCTTCTATGCTTACGTTTTTATCCTGAGAATCCATTGTTGTTTTGTCTGTTGTTAGGTGCTATCGAGTCAGTTCTGAGCCACAGTGACCTGCGCACAACAAGGCAGGATGTGACGTGCTCCTGCGCCATCCTCACAGTTGCTTCTAGGCTTGAGCCCCTTGTTGCAGCCACCGCATTCATGTTGCAAACGATTATATACGTTTAATACGAAAGAGTGAAATACTCCTCTTTCAGGTCCTATGGTAAGAAAAGATGATCAGTTGCTGATTCTGAAACTCTTCAAATCTAATTCTTTGTTAGATGCGAGAGGTCAGGTACAGTGAAATAACTTGTAAAAACAATTTATTTTGATAATGAACTGTGCAAGATATAGCCCATATTTTAGTTTGCACGCAGGTCACCATTAATATGCCTTGGTGGTGTGGTGGTTACAAGTTGTGCTACGATCCACGTGGTCAGCAGTTCTAAACCACCAGCAGCTCCTCGGGAGAAAGACTGGGCTTTCTACTCCCACAGATAGTTACAGTCTCAGAAACCCACAGGGGTCACTGTGAGTCAGCATTGTCTATGAGTCAGCATGGGCTCCATTGCAGGGCGTTTCTGAAGGTAACATTAACCACCAACATAAGAACCCTGATTGTGATGAAGATGGAGTTGAGGAAACAAGAAGGTGCAATCTCCTGGATGGTTTGATTCCCCCTTTGTCTGTCTTAAAGTGATTCTCTTCCATTTCCCCACATCCAGAGTCATTGTAAGTTCATCTTGGAGACAAAGATTGCTTCTCTCAGTTCTTTTATGCTGTTACGGTGGGTTCTCATACAACGACAGCAGCAACAACACTGGTGACTATTCTTCCCAGAGTGGGCATGGCCAGCGGTTTCCTGATATTATGAAATTAACAAGGAGATTTTACCAAATGACATTGTAATCAGTGCTCCTCTGGCTTAGAGGAAACATGGTCACTTTAGACTATTGATTTTAATTCATAGGAGCAGCCCTGTGTTCAATACCTCCAATTTATTTGTTACAGAATTCTTTACAGAAACATATCTGCTAGGGGTTAGAATGGTATCCCTGAGTGGGACTCAACTACTAGGCAAAAGGCTGCCAGTTTGAATCTACCACCTGGGGGGATGGGCCTGGCAGTCTGTGTCTGGTGAACACCCTATGGAGCCATGAGTGGTAATTGATTCAACAGCCCTAAATGATAACTAAAAACATACTGCCATCGAGTTGATTCCGACGTACCGTGAACTTACAGTGCAGGGCAGAACTGTGCCTGTGAGGTTTCTGGGACTATAACTACTATGGGAGTAGAAAGCCTCATTATGATTTTAATTGGAGTGGCTGTTGGTTTTGAACTGCTGATCTTGGGCTTAGCAGCCAGGTGGGTAATCACTGCTCCACCAGGGCTCCTGCAAATGATAGGACCAGGGTTCTAAATATTCAGGAAGGATGCATGTCAGGTTAGTTTTGGGAGAAGAAAAGCTCCACCCTCTCTTTCTTTAAGCACCTCTTTTTCTTTCCTATGTGATCTCACTCAACACATGTATATTGAGAGCTTGATATTTGGTGGAATTCTACTCCAGTTAACCTAACACACTTGAAAGCTTGCCCGCCACCACAGTGTTGTTTAAATAAAGAATTCAGAGCGCTTCTGGTACCTCAGCCTACCTATGAATGATTTTGACCTCTGGGGATAACCCTTTTACCTACTGAGACCATAGCCTGTAATGTCGGATGCAATACAGTACTTTTGGCTTATGGGTTAACCTTAAGTAACAAGGCTGACTTAAAGTTTTTTTTCCTTCTGCAAAGGACCAGATAGTCTGCATCTGTGAGCCACATTGGTCTGTTTCAGCCATCTTTGTACTAAGAAAACCTCATAGATAAACACATGGGCATGGCTGTGTTCCATTACAACTTTATTTACAAAAACAGGTGGGAGGCTGGGTTTGGTTAAGGTCATAGTTTCCCAAACATTGGGCTAGAGGAACAGGATTTACCTTCCTGAAAAAGAGAGGTGGTTTTGCATAAGTCCTGCCACCTCCGCCCCCGCCATGGAATCAGAGTTTTGGTTTCTGTATGTGGAGGCACCTTAAGGTATTGCTGTGACCAGCGGCTTCATTTACTAGCAGGGTGTACAGAGTAGCGTGTGGATTTCCAGACCTACGCTGAGAGGGTCACATTCATAAGGAGGCTGATACGGGCTCAGGGCACGGAGGGAATTTCTCATCAACATTTGTTCATCTGCTTTGGTTGGAAAGTAACAGAACAGACCTGGCTGTCCACCTGTTGGGGAGGGTATAGAAGGGGTTCATGCTTTTGGAGGGAAGCTCAAGTGGGTGAGAGATTCCTGTCGCCTGTTCCCTTCTCTGATGGCTCTAACGTATCAAGCTCTTCTCCTCACCTGATCTGAAGGTATTTAGATGACACTGTGGTGGGGGGCAGGCTAAGTCTCTCTTTTACATAGGAGACTTCTGTTTTCCTAATCATTTTATGCAGAACCCAAGATATTTTAAATATTTTGCTATACACCTGTTGCTACTTTGTGTTTGCTTATTACTTTATGTCCTTGTTGTATTTTATATAACAACACAGTAGTGAAGGTCTTCACGCTGCTTGGGTAAACATAAAACTCAATTTAGACATCTTTGAGAGTTGAAGGCTTACCTTGTAATGAACTTGGTTCAGAATTTTTGTTTTGCTTGATGTTAATGAAAAGTAGGATTTCAACAGAATCACAATTGTATTATAAGTAAAACATGTTTTTTTTTACATCTTCATTGTGATTTGGGTGAAGGTTTACAAAACAGATCATGAATTTTACATTCAACAGTTTATGTACAGTTTGTTTCAATTCTCTCATTTCAATCCTTCCGTGTGCTGCCACCAATCCCACTTCCTCACAAGGATTCACTGTTTCCTTTCCTCCTCTTTTCTAACCCTGTGTCCTTGGATAGCTGCTGCCCTGGTGGCATAGTGGTTGTGCTTTGGGCTGCTAACCACAGAGTCAACAATTCAAAGCCACCAGCTGCTTCTCTGGAGAAACATGCGGCTTTCTACGCCCATGAAGAGTTACAGTCTTAGAACTCCCCCTAGGGGCAGTTCTGCCCTGTCCTAGAAGGTCACACTTTGTCCAAATAGACTCAATGACAGTGAGGGTTTAAAACATTTTTTTTTAATCTTAAAAGCTTGATTCTTCTAACACAAGTGTGAATTCAGTTGCAGACCTGAAAGGTGCCAAAGGGGTCCCTCCTCACCTCTTTCTGACCAGTAAGTCTGGTCTCCTTTATAGTTTTGAGTTTTGTGCCACGTTTTCCTCCTACTCTATCCAGGAACTTCTTTCCAGGCAGCTGGCAGTGGTAGCCAGGCACTTTCTAGTTCTTCTGGTTCTGAGGGGGATGGAGACAGATGCATGTTCTATTAGTCTGCTGGTATAATTATTTTTATGTGTCCTTCAGTTTTTATTACTTCCATTTTCTCTGTATAGAGAGACCCATATTTACACCTTTGATGGCTGCTCACAAGCTTTTAAGATCCCAAGCACTGCTCATCAAAGTAGGGAGTTGAACAATGCCTGTGTGAGCTATATAATATTATGGCAGTAGACTTTGGTATCTGCCAAGACTATCAGCCAGTGCCCCCAGGCCCAGTGACTCATTCCCTCCAGATGTTTGCTTATATCTAGGAATGGGGCTCTCTACTCCTAAGCACTTAGTCTCAGACACTCACAGGGCAGGTCTACCCCGTCCTATAGGGTCCTTAGAAGTTGACATTGACTTGATGGCAGTGAGACATTTTCCTAACTTTGCTTCCTGTGTGCCCTACCACATTCACGAATACATTAGCAGCAAAGTGTTGCAGGTTTTAAAGTAGCTCCCTGTGTACTCCTTAGTTGTGCTTCAATCAGAAGGCAGCGTTTTATTCCGAGACGCCTACTCACAGTCAAGTTACTTTGGCAGCACACGTTAACACGTGGGTGATCTCTGCTGATTTCAAACTTCACATACAGCACACGTTTGTACGTGGTTTTCTTCATTTCAGTCTCTAAAATAATTAAACGTAAATTTCATTTTCTTTTTAAAAAATTGTGGAACTTCTAATTTCCTTTTGGGAGCTCTATCTGGAGTGTAGAGTTTGAAATTGGGATCTGACCTAGGTTCTGCGCTGCAAAGCCAGACTTGGGAACATTAGTAAATTCCTGTAACTCTTTTTTTCTTTCTTTTTTTCCACCTGAAAAATAGCACACCTGGTCTTCACCAACGTTGTTCTACGGACTGGGGGAGGTGGCCAGAGTAACACACCCAGCCTGCTGTTGTTGTTAGTTGCCATTAAATGGGCTTTGACTCCTGACGATCTTACTCCTGCGCCGTCGTCATGGCCCCTGGTTGGCTTGAATCATTATCGCCACTGTTGTGTCATCCATCCCATGAGCGTTTCCTCCCTCTTTGTTGTCCCTTGACTTTCCAAAACACAGAGTCTCTCTCTGGATACCATTCTCTCCTAATAATACGTCCAAAGTGAGAAGCTGGAGAGCCACCGCCCTCGCTTTTAAGCAGGACTCTGATTGTGTTTCTTCCAAAACGGTTTTTTAAAATTCTCTTAAAAATAGTTTTTTGGCATATAATTCACACTTCATATAATTTAGTAGTGTAATCATATTAAAAAAAGAGTTGTACAATCATCACCATAATCCATTTTAGAACATTTTCTTTCTTGTACTCATTGTTACTATCTCCCTATTTCCCCCCAACCTCTCCTGCTATACCTGCAAGAAGCCTTTAATCCAGTTACTGTCTCTATGGAGTTACCTATCTTGGATTTCATATACAGAAAAACATACAAGAAATCAAGACAAACAGAGAAACAACCAAAAAACAACAACAACAACAAAGTAAAACAGATAAAAACCTCAATCAAAAAGAAAGCCGAAAATATTAAAAACTAGAGCAAATTTAAAATGGGTAAAAGAGAGATCAAATGATAAGCTATTAAATTTTAACTTACCTGCATCTGTAATCATCTGCTTTCCAATGCGGTCTGACTGGTTTCTTTGTTCACTTGGCAGTCCAGGGTCTATTCACTATTCTTTGCCAACACAACAATTTGAAGTCTAGCTTTTGCATGCCTAGGAGGCCATTACGTATCATGAAGAGACTGTATTTTGTAAAGGAGAGAGTAACCCTCATTAACGCCGATGACACAACAATCACAACTGTGGACTCACCCCTTCCAGCCATCATGGATGAGAACAGCCTAGATGCCATTTCAGTACCGTGTCTGCGGTCACCGTGTTGGAGCTGGACTTGACTACAGCTCACAACAGCAGGACACTCTGTTAGAGCCCTCAGCTGCCAACTGCAGAGTGGATGTTCAAGTCTATCCAAGGCATCTCGGGAAAACGGATCCAGTAAGGTACTTCTGAAAAACCAGCCATTGAACATTCTGTGGTGCACAGGTCTACCCTGGCAAATGCGGAGTTGCCATGCACTGGAATTGACTGGAGAGCAACTGAAATAGTAGTATTATTGATGCTTTTCTCTCTGAGGACATTGAGTTTCAAGGCAACAAAGTAACTTTTCTAAAATCATATCTTGAGTGTCTAGCTTAAAGTACACACAGAGAAACAAAAGGGAAATTAGATTCTCTTTTTTATAAGTAAGGAGATTTTTGATTCTTTAAGTGGTTGTTGGATGGATTGCCTGACAATTTACAGTTTTTGGTGGCCCAGCCCAGTAATTTAGATAAATTAATATGGAGCTACTGGCTTCATAACATTGGAATATTTTGAGGACTTCAGCTCTAGATTTGAGAGTGTAAATATTATGCTCAAGGAAAAGGTCTAATGATGAGGTCAAGGAAAGAATCTCCAGCTCAAAGTTTTTATGATATTAAAGCAGAAAGCTGTGCTGAAGAGTTGTGTTAACTTAGGGGAATGAGCATAAACCCATATTTTTTAGAGTAAAATCAGCTGAGGCACCTACTTTTACCACAAAAACTGCATTAAAAAATGTGCATCAGCAAACGTGGTGAAGAAAGCTGATGGTGCTTGGCTATCAAAAGCTATGGCGTCTGGGGTCTTAAAGGTCTTAAAGGTAAACAAGCATCCATCTAGCTCAGAAGCAACAAAGCACACATGGAAGAAGCACACCAGCCTACGATCAAGCGGTGTCTAAGGGATCAGGCATCAGGCATCAAAGAACCAAAAACCTATCATTGTGAATGCGGGAGAGTGCAGATTGGAGACCCAAAGCCCATCTGTAGGCAACTGGACATCCCCTTACAGCAGGGTCACCTGGAGGAGACGAGCAAGTCAGGGTGTAGTGTAACAATAATGAAACATACAACTTTCCTTTAGTTCTTAAATGCTTCCTACTCCCTACCCCCCACTATCATGATCCCAATTCTACCTTACAAATTCAGCGAGACCAGAGGATATACACTCGTACAGATAGGAACTGGAAACACAGGGAATCCAGGATAGATGATCCCTTCAGGACCAGTGCTAAGAGTGGCGATACCTGGAGGGTGGGGTAGAAAGAGGGAACCTATTACAAGGATCTACATATAACCGCCTCTCTGGGGGACAGACAACAGAAAAGTGGGTTAAGGGAGATGTTGGACAGGGTAAGATGTGACAAAATAATTTATAAATTATCAAGCGTTCATGGAGGGTGGTGGGGTGGGAGGGGTAAAATGAGCTGATATCAAGGGCTCAAGTAGAAAGCAAATATTTTGATAATGATGTCAACAAATGTACAAATATGCTTGACACATGGATGTATGTATGGATTGTAATAAGCGTTGTACGAGCCCCCAATAAAATGATTTTTTTAAATGTGCTGAAAAACTCGGCTTATATATGGTATATTTTTCTTACAATAGCGAATAATGATGCGCTTATCTAATAGACAATAAATGACACCCAGCTGGATGCTTTACATTATAAAATAGCCTTGAAAAGAAAAATAATAATCCTAATGCTGCATAGTAGAATGCTGAATGATAAATCACTAATGGCATTTTGTATAGTGTAAGCTGAAATCTATAGTTCAATGTCAGTGTAAATGATCTATCTGGACACGATTGTGGGACCAGGCTAGACATGAATACGTCGGTGGGCTGAGGTACTGGTTCTGTTGAGGCAGAGTGCTAGAAGCTAAGCCCTCTGGCTTCAGAACATCTCTTGCTTTGAGGACTCAGACTTTCCGGCCTGTCTTGGTGTTCACAATTTGTGGTGAGAAGTCACAGGAGCTAGTCCTGTAATGTAGATAAGGGCACTTTAGCCGTGCCAGGAGAATACAGCAGTGACTAAAGCAAGGGTGTTTCCAGTGTGCGCATGCTTAGGAGATTTGTGGATGGGACTCAATTAAAAAACCAAACAAACACAGATACAGAGTTCACTGCATTTCCTTCCCGTACTTATTTCATCCACACAAGTATCCAAAGAAATAGCTATCACTGTTCCCCTCACTGGATGCATGACAAATGAAGGCCCAAAGCAGATAAGTAACTTGCTGAAGGTCACATACATTTTAAGTTTCAGGACTAGGATTTGATTCTAGACGTTCTATTTTTTTCCCCTCATAATGTCTCCCTGAACTGTTTTTCAATACAGGTATTTGTGGCATGTTGAATTGAGCATGTGATGCTGTGAAGTCTCACGGTAGCATGTGCCAGGGACTTGGGGATCAAAACCGGCGAACGTTTCCCCAGCATTCTTTTTAAGATTGCCTGTAATAGTGGTTGATGTGCTCGGCCACTAAGCAGAAGGTTGGTGTTTTGAACCGTCAGCTAATCCTTGGGAGAAAGATAGGACAAGTGTGCTTCCATGAAGATTTACAGCCTTGGAAACTGATGGAACAGTTTGCCCTCTCGGTCCACTGTGAGTCAGAGTAAACCCAACAGCAGTGGGTTCAGTTTAATATTGTCAGAAGGAGCCCTGGTGGCACAATGGTTCAACACTCAGCTTCCAGCTCAAGGGTCCGTCGTTCAAGCCTGCAGAAGTTCTGTGAGAGAAAAGACCCAGTAATCTGGTGCCTAAAGATGGCAGCCTAACAAGGTTCTACTCTCAGAAGGCTGTCATGAGTTGAATTCGATTCCATGGCACCTAACAATAGAATGACCATGCCCACCTCGTAAGTAGCAACCATCCACATTTTACCCTGTGTTGGCCATTCTGACCCCTCGCCTTATTTTCCTTCAGGTTGTTGTTAGGTTCTGTCGAGTTGGTTCTGATTCACAACAACCCTGTCTACAATAAGTGAGGAGACACTGCCCTGTCCTGCGCCGTGCTCACCTGTTCTTACCTGAGTCCATCCATGCAGCCACCGTGTCCCAGGCCCTCCTCTTTCCCCTGGCCCTCTACTTTACTCGGCATGATAGTCTTCTCTAGGGTCTGGACTCTCCTGACCGCATGCCCAGAGCACGTGAGAGAAATGAACGTCCACTCTCCTGGCCTCTACAGGAGCAATCTGGTGATGCTTCTTCCAAGACACATCTGTTTGTTCTTTTGGCAGTCCACGGGACTTTAGTGTAATTCGCCAGCCCCATAATTCCAATGCATGGATTCTTCTAGCCTTTCTTAGTCAGCGTCCACCTTTCACATGCATATGAGGTGATTTGAAAATACCACAGCTTGGGGCAGGCACATCTTACTCCTCAAAGCAACACCCTGTATTTCGACCCTTTAAAGAAGTCCTGTGCAACAGATTTTGAGTTTTCCTTCTTGACACCGAGCAACATGTGCCTTAACTTATTTTGTGTTTATTACCAGTCTCCACCACTAGGGTGTAGCTTCCATGAGAACAGCAGCTTTGTTCGTGTTGAACCCACGTTAAGACTCAGCCTGGCACCAAGTATACGTGTGGCCGTGTAGTAACACTCACTGTTGGCTAACTGACTACCCTGGGCTCAAATTCGCTGTCCCACCCTGTCAGTTTGATACGGATCAAAAAGTGGTGGAAATGATGACAAGATTAAAAACCAAAACAACCCCCAAATCAAAAGCAAAACCTAAAACAGATTCACTGCTATCAAGTTGGTTTCAACACACAGTGGTCCAGCATGGGGTTTCCAAGACCGTAAATCTTTATGGGAGCAGACACCTTCATCTTTGTCCCCCTGAGCGGCTGGTGGATTTGAACTCCTGACCTCTGGGTTGCAGTCCAATACTTACCGGAGGGCTCCTTATTGTTCTATTGAATAGATAATTAGTTTCCTCAGGAAAGTAAACTTAGAAGTCATTTGAGAACTGACATGCTTCTGTATACTATGTACGAATATTAAACCCATAGTTCAAAGTGGCTCCCAGAGCCCCTGCCATCACAGCTGTATTTTGCACAGCTGGAGAGACAAGGGGTGGGCGAAGCTTGTAGCTCCCTCCTGGAAGACTTTCCAAACTCTCTGCTTACATTTCATAGACACATGGCCATACCTAGCTACAAAGGCGGCTGGGGAGTATAATTTTTTCTCTCTGAAATACACTCCTCAGCTACACGAAGCCATTTCCCCACATACTTGCATCTCTCTGGATTGACTTCACTTGCGGTTACTGGTAGGGTTAGCGGTCTCTGCTTTTATATGTCTTCTCTGTCTTGGAAGTGTGTTAGTTGGGGGTAGACTAGAGAAACAAATTCATAAACACACTCGTGTGTAAGAGCCCGTATACAAGAGCAATTGAATATTGAGAAAACATCCCATCCCTGTCCAGATCAAGTCTGTAAGTCCTATATTAGCCCATATGTCTGATACCGATCTATAAAGTCCTCTTCAGACTCATGCAACACATGCAATGATGCCGAATGCAGGAAGATCACAAGCCAGTGGGTGCAAAGTCTTGTGCATCCAGTGGCGGTAGAAGCAATTCCGCACTGGCAGGGGTCCCTATGTGGCTCCTCCAGTTCCCAGGTCTATCAGCATAGTGCCATGTGTTTTGTCAGTAGAGTGTCTTTCAGGGCGTGAGGAGAGAGAGAGAGAGAGAGAGAGAGAGAGTGTCAGTCTGTCTCCTACCTCCAAGGAGGAAATACAGGAATCCCCAGAATCCTCAGGGGAAGGCCATACCCACACAGAGAGAGGCCTCATTGACTATACAATGATTGACAGGCGAGACTCCACCCCTTCACTGTTAGTCCTCTCAAATTGACAACAGATTATATGACTACCACAGGAAGTAAGTATGTATGTATTTGTTTTTATATGCCTGTCTTTTGGTTTCTTTAATTTGTTTTAATTCGTCGTCCTTCACCACCATGCATTGGAATTGACCTGAAGGCCGTGAGTTTGGTTTCGGTTCAGAGCTTTTGATTCTTCATGACCGCGATGTTTACCTTTTGCATTCTTTCTGCTTGACCGCCAGCTGCTGCATGCTTCATTTTTAACTCAAGCTTTCGGGAGCCTGGGACTGGCCTAGTCTAGTTCTTCTTGCTGGGCCACGCTGTGGTGGTTGGCTTGTTTAAGGATGGACTGACTGCTAGTTTAATCAACTATAGCCATCTTGCTTCATGGGCCTTATTATCTGGCGGGGGTGTATCGTGGGACCAATAGGCTTAGTCCCTGCCAAATGGAAATTCCTTTCGCAGGGAGTTAGAGATAAGTCTTAAAACTGGTGTTTTAGATATTATTGTGAATGAATTTTGTTGTTTAGGCAGTTAATCAATTGGCACCAACCACTCCTGTCAGATTGAGAAGTGATTATTGGAAAAGAATAGGAGGGTTTTTATGGCTTATAACTTTAGACCTCACAGGCATTTATATCCTGTGTTGTAGTTCTTGCTTTTTGTCAGGCTATTCTGTCTGAAATCATTTTCTTCTAACATCCTTTCACCTGGCTGTTAATCTTTTAAGACTCACGTTAGCAAGTGCCTCTTTTAGAAAGTCTTTCCGGTCACTCCTGGTGATGGGTTCCGTGCCTACTTTGTCTCCTAGAAACCCTTTGCTCAGACGTCACATTATGCTGGTCTCACTTGTAGTGCCATTGTCTGCTACCAGGGTGTTCAATCGCGGCTTTCTCCTTTCTAGCCAGAGCGTAGGTTAAAAACAAACAAGCAAGAACAACAACAAAGCAGGTGTTTTGCGAATGATGGCAACATATGTACAAATGTGCTGGACACAAATGATTTATGTACGGATGGTGAAAAAGAGTGGTGTGAGCCCCTAATAAAATGGTTAAAAAAAAAAAAAAAGAACAACAACAACAAAGCTCAGCCTGCCCCCTGACAATTAACATCTTTTCTAGAGAGCCCATAATCCAGGAGAGGCATCTGCTTTGGCTGCCTCCCTGGGTCACTCCTGCGCCTCCCAGGGGGTGTTATCTCCCACTTTGGGAAACACTGAGCCGGAAGATCTTGATACCAGGGTTTGACCTTCGGTCACCTAGTTACATAGCTGTGCCTATTACAGTAAAGATGTGGAGCAAATGATTTCTCTTCTCTGACTTTTGGATGTGATTTTTACCCCAGTTCCTGGTAACAAGTGAAGGACTAAATCCTCAAAGGTAAGTGGTACTTAACTTCTTACAGTGAGATTTTCCAGAACAGTAACTGTTGCTACCGTCCATCATTTGTGCCCAAATCTGTACTTGCTTAGATATCCTACATGACGTTTAGAGATGTTTGAACTCGTTGGAAACACTGCCAGGATGGAATCTACAAATTCAGAGCTCATGAGTTTTTGTTTCCTTTGGCCGGTTTTTCTCTCCTCAGAGCTGCTGGTCCGTCCAACTGCCCATGGGTAACCACCAGGCCAGCAGGGGCCCTTTCATTTTGTATTGTTTTGACTGTCCTGTCCAGGTGGCCTTTTAGACACCTGCAGTTATTTCTGCTTGGTGGCTCTGTGGTCACATTTCACTAAGACGTTCTGTGGTAACTTTCCGTTGTCCCCTAACAGCCAAGGGCAATAACTCCTCTCATGAATTGCTGGTTGATCTCATGTATTCCACCCACAGATAGCTGTCGATTTCCTGGGAAGTATGCATCTACTTGGGGTGCTGGTCGGTGGCCCTGTTATAACGGAAAAGGTTCACAAAATGGGGGGAAGTCAGTTTTGTCAGCTTTGCTGACAAATATTGGTGAATATTGCTTTTTGGGCTGTTTATCATCCTCACGTGCCCTTCTGAATACACTATTAATCATTCTGAGGAACAAAACTCTCCACATCCTAGAACAAAAATTCATTTTATTGTGTCATGAGAGTTTTCTTTTTGGGGAAAATAACCTCTCAGGTTATTATGGTACTTGTTAAATAATTCATTGTTAACATTTTCAGTGGCAACACGAACAGAAGGAGATCCCAGCCCTGAAGTAGGTGCCGTGCCATTCCGGGAGTTGATTTCAAGTCTGGGGGATAACGCCGCATGACGATGACAGACCCACTCACTCAGCAGGATTCTGCCCACTCAGTACTTTGGGATCCCCCCCGCCCCCCATGTACCTTGTGGACACTAGGAGGGTCTTCTCGCTTCACAATCTCTCAGACCCTGCATCTTTGCCTCCCACTCCCTTTGTGTTTGAGATGGTAGAGCCTACTTGACTTGCTTTGGAAATAGATGATCTAGGCTGGAGCCTGTAGATGTTTTATACTGGCAGACTTCATTCAAAAAGCACAAAGAAAAATGTAATGCAAAGATAATGAACTTTTCCCACAAACTTTCTGAAGCTCCCGTGTATTGGTGCTGTCGTTCTCAAGTGCTGGATTGGATATTTTAACCTGCTCATTTTTATCACAAGCAAAATTCTAGAGGAGACATAAACACGACCATGTTCTGGACTTTTATCAGTCCGTGTGTTTGCACAGAGCATTGAAATTAGGGCTGTTAATCATGCTAAATATTTTTTTAAAGCAAGTCTCTTAGAGGAAGACAAGTGTGGTAATAGAACTGAAATTTGTTGTATTTTGACATATATATACACATACATATATATGCAGTCATATATGTATGTATGACTAGACCATAAATAGCATTTTCTGTCATCTTGTTGAAGATATTTTTCTCCTTTATTTTCATGCTTACCTTTGACATTTCATAGGGAAAACAACAATAAACTGTAAGTAATCATATCAATTTCAAATCAAGTTATCTTTTTCTTGCTTTCTGGATTATACATTCCACCCCGCACTCCCCCTTATTTTAATAGATTTTAAGCACTCTGTCAGTTGGCTTTTAACCAGGTCTCTTTTCGATGTGTTCAATCAGAGGCTTTAAAATAATATTCTTTAGTTCTTTCGCAAGCAAGTATAGATATCGGTATTGGAATGTGTAGTTGAAGACCACTACGTCAGAGGTTAAGTGGGAGAGATTCCTCCTTTAATCCCGCCCTCATTCCCAACTGTACCTGCGATCTCATGGGTTTACCATTAAAACAGGTTTTCAAGTTGACCACTTAAGCTGAAGAAAGAATATTCACTAGTCATTTAAAATGTATTACCAGGTCTCCCATTACGATTATATTAAACAGAACACTCTTTATATCTGACTCCCACCCATTAGCTTGAAAAGGCTGTTCTTGGGACGCTTTTTGTTAGAATGAGTTTAGCGTGTATGCACTGGATGTGCCCATTGGTCTGATTAGGGATGTTCACGGGTCAAGCAGTGCTTGTCCAGACTGGAGAAAGAATGAGGTAAGATGGGGCGTCAGGAAGGAATATGAAAACAATGACAAAGAATAAGTGGAGGTTTGGTGATCCCAATAATAGTATTTGTATGTTTGGGCATGTGAGAGAGAAAGGAGTAGAACATAGGTTTTGGTCATTAAAAGATAAATATTTTGCCCTTTTTAAATGATAGTGTCCTTCAAAGGAGTTGCTCTGTGCCTCCAGCTCTTTCTGTGAGGAGATACCTCCTTTCCCCCTTATTTAGTTTTCCACTCATTTAGCTTTCGTTCCACTAGTTGCCATTTTCTCCACGTCTTGCGTGCTTTCATGGTTGTAGACAACGTATCTGTTACCCACCACTTGCCGCTGTCATGTTTTCACTGGAACAGTCTAGAGATACCACTGACATGAACCTCGTGTAGCCGTCACTTATATCCAGTGCCAGTGGGATACCTGTGTTTCAAAAGGAGGGTTGCTCCGTGCCATTGGGATCAGGTTAGGCTGAGCGGAACACATCAGTCTTTTAGCCAGGCCGCGGTCATTCCAGGCTCCAGACTGGCATTGTGGGGAGCTCGACTCCTTCGCCTGCCATTGTCTGGACACCCTCACAGGATTGTGACCGCTGGACCGCCGCGGACTCTCAGTTACAGTCCAGCAAAGGAAGGTGGCACGGTTGGGGAAAATTGGTCCTTCTTCAAGTCAGTTCCCTGAGCTTCTCCTTCCCTGCCATCTCATGACCCAGCATGTAGTCACACGACAACTCCCAGCTCCGAGGAGGGCTGGGAAGTGGAGTCTTTCGTAGAAAACAAGACAGTTTCTCCTGAGGAAAAAGAACCTTCCCAGCTTTCTGAGGCAGTTGTTCACTATTAGATTGCACATGCGTGCATTGCGGTGATTTTCCACAGTGGGAAAGGAGGCACACACTGAGTCTTAATCTCTGAAGGGGCCAGTGGCAGCATTGTCCTGGGTTCGTCTCAGTGGTGTCTCCTATTCAAAATAAACTCAGGGCAGCTGCAACAACAACAACAATAATAATGCCTTGCTAGTAGAAATGATCCGTGATAGTAAGTTATCAATCAGTTTTGGTTTTGTCTAAAAAGGATAGAGAGAAAACAATCCCAACCAGTGAATATTTAGAGATCTTTTCAAGTTTTTAAAATTTTGAATTTTCATCGCCATAATACTTATTTTGAATATCCATACATATAGTTACTGGCTTCGGAATCCTTTTCTTATTTTTTTTTTCTGTAGCCACACAGACTTCAGCCTATTTTGGGCATTGTCTGCAGAGGCAGGAGCCTCTTGTAGAAGCAGCCTGATGCCGCTTCATGGCCTTGAGAGAATGATCTCCTAAAGCCTTTTGGCTGTCCCGGGAATCTGGGGTTCTGTCTCTGTTCACTGCGGCGGCTGTGGCCTCAGAACCTTCCAGGAGAAGCGTTCACCTGACAACCATAAACCATCATAACCACATGGACTCTATAAAGTTAGAGGGATTGTGACCACGCACTAATTTAATGTGCTAAAAATAGCCTTCCAAGTACAGAAAAAAGAAATCAGCACTCATGTTTGGTAAACAAAAGGTTTTGTGAGTGGGCTTGGATTTTCAGGATCTGAATTTCATTTGCAATTGAGAATCTGAGAATCTAAGCTGAGAATTGCTAGTGCAGTCCTCAGCCTTCACTTCTGATTTTAGTCTGTTCAGAATTTCAGCTTGTAACTAAGAGATTTCCCCTTTGTTTCCCATGGTTACCTCTCGGTTCTAGGGCTGTAGAGCTTTAAGGTCTGGCAAGAGCTGAACTAGAAAGAAAACATCTTTATAGAATTACTGTCAGACTTATCATGAAAGATTGTATGTTCGTGTAAGATTTAAGAGAAAATGAAATTAAAACCGTACTGTAAATCATAGTCCTTGAGTGATGCCTCTGTATAGGCTTTCTATTCTCCCGGTAAAGCAGTATACCCCAGGGCTGTATTATCCTGTTTTATTTGAGTTAGCCTAGCAAAAGCAGATAAGAAGGAATAAACTCAAGCACTTGCTCATAAAGCAGATGTCGGCACACAATAGATTTCCTTTGGAAAGGGCGTGCAGAGCAAGGGGGAAGAATTGAAAGCTTTGGTAACATGTTTGCTTGTAATCTCTTAGTCTCATTTTAATCTTGTAGAGATTAAATCTCTTATTCTTATTTTAATCTTGTAGAGAATGTCTGAATGTATCCAGATCTCATTTGCGGTTTGTAGAATTGGCATGTACACGGTAAGCGATGTATATTTTTGCAGTACACAGCTATGAAACGATGAAGTACCACTTGTTGGATAGCATGGGGAGTGGCGGGAGGGCACATGTACACAGCCAGTGTGAAAATGATGAAGTTGAGCACAAGCATAGTTTATTAGGAGACATTCCATTCTGAGATGTAGCCCCCAGAGAAACTGGTGCATAATTATAAGAAGCTCTATCAGGCAATGTTGCTAGCTATAGTATTTAGAAAAGTTAACATGTTAGAAATTTTATGGGTAAGTATCAATAGCAGAATGGATCAATACCTTGCAACATTTGAAACTTTATCATAGAATATGAACTAAAATATATATATACAGTGAACTACAGTTAACATAATAACATTACAGCGTGAATGCATCTCAGAACACGTTGAGTGAACGAAACAAGCCTGAGGGAGATATATGTGGTACGATTTCAGTACTCCGAAGTTCAAGATGACAAAACCACTGTAAAATACATTGTCTTAGGGCAGTGTTTCTCACAGTGGACGATCCCATCCCCAGGGGCACTGGAACGATCCCGGCACGCTTCAGTCGCAGATGCCCACACTTTGTCTTGGATTATGGGTTGTAGGCCGTACAAAAGTTACTCATTGTCTACGGAGCGCTAAGTGATGTTTTCTCTGAAAAGGAGGCAGCTGGCCAGATTAGTTTGGGAACCTTTGTTTTCAGATCCCATGCATTGGAACTCCAGTAAAATAACTCCACATAAAAGGATAACGTCTACGTTGTGTTACCTCTAGGACAGTGGCTCCTCGGTTTTGCCCTCTAGACAGCCTGTGGCACAATATCTGAAGATATTTTGGGTCACCACAACTGAAGCCTGTGTGCGTGTGTGTGTGTGTGTGTGTGTCTGTGTGTGTGTGTGTTTGTGTGTCTGTGCGAGCATGCGCAGACATACACTAATGGCGTCTCCTGGGTAGGAGCCATGGGTATTGCTAATCACCCTACTGGCTAAGTACTTAGAGTTTGTCTGTTCCCAAATATCTGCAGTGCTCAGGTTGCGAGGGCTTCCTCTACAGCTACGGAGGGAAGAACAGGGGTTCAGAGTTACCGTGATATTCTAGTCCTTCACCTGGGTGTTGGGCATGTTGGTGTTGCTCTCTAATGATGCTTTACTTTTCACATTTGCTTTACACAGTTCTTTGTATGGATGCTTGTGGGAAGTGAAATGGCTGAAGTACGGGTCTTCTATCTGTCCCAGAGGGTCTGGTCAGTTTCACCATTCCACCAGGCATGTAGGCGAGCCGTCCTAGAAAGAAAGGAGAAGAATCCCGGGACCCCCAAGAAAGAAGAGCCACCTGTGGGGCGCGTGTGGCTCAGCGGCATTGGAGGTCACACCACCAAGGCCGTGGCAGAGAGCAGAGGAGCAGCCCCGAGACCGGGAGGCAGAGTGGTGGGCTTCTTGACCTGTGAAAGAGGGACCAGGAGGCCTAGGAACTGAGGACCAGAGAGGGAGTGCACAGTGGCCTAGCTGAGCAGAAGTGTTGTGGACAAAAGAACTGTATGCCTCACACTTTGTAACCATGGTTGTGCGTATTTTCCGTGAGTTCTGTGTGGCCATGGGAGTAGATTATTGAAGCCAGCAGAGGTAGCGAGGCTGGGGTCTTCATGGGGGAAGAGGGACAGCGGCGGTTGGAGGCTTGTCTGATCTCTGCCTTACGGCAGGAGCCTGGATTGCGCTCTGTGTAGCCAGGCCCAGTATGGCTCTCATGCGGTTCTCTCAGCAATACAATTCGCAACACAACCATACCACCAGATGTATGTGGGATTTTCTCCTCGCCTGTTGGTGTTACACGGTGTCATTTCATTCAAAGGTCTTGCATGCACCCACTTCTTAGTTTGGGAACGTGGGGCTGTCCCTATGCCAGTCATTAAAGAGCATCTCGGTCTCAAGGCTCAATGACAAAATGCCTTCCTGGCTTTTTCTTTTGACGAGGCCCAGGCCCGGCAACCTGAGACTCTGGGCAGGAAATGCAGTGATGTTTATTTTTATCCCCCTTCTACCTTCTACGTGAGGCCAGAACACTTAAGGAAATCATTTAAATGAGTGATGTAAGACTTCTGAGTAAATGCTGTGACAGCGGGTTGTAAATTCCAGGCAGGCTGGAAGCCCACCTTGTGTGTGTCCTTGAATCTTCCACAGTACCTTGCACAATGAGTGCTCAGTAACTGTATCTTTTATTTATTTATTTTTGATCATTTTATTGTGGCTCATACAATTCATTACATACATAGATCAGTTGTGTAAAGCACACCTATACATTTGTTGCCCTCATCATTCCCAAAATTTGCTTTCCTCTTGGGTTCCCGGAATCA
>NW_022111373.1:99161128-99168925 GCF_000313985.2 Echinops telfairi
GGTGTGCTGCTTCCATGTGGGCTTTGTTGCTTCTGGGCTAGATGGCCGCTTGTTTACTTTCAAGCCTTTAAGTCCCCAGACGCTATAGGTCTCATAGCCCGGCACCATCAGCCTTCTTCACCACACTTATTTATGCACACATCGTCTTCAGTGTTTATGTGGGGAAGGTGGTCAGTATCTTTAAAGGAAGCATAGCTTTCAGTTTGGGCCTTAGTTTGAATTCAAAAAGAAACAGATTTTCCTTACTCTTTTCTGACTTTTGTTTTTCTATGCTTTTTTGCAGATGAGTTGCTTTTTTAATGCATTCTGTTTTCATTCAAGTTGTTGGATTTTGTATACATCATTTGTAATCTCAAAGCCAAATGTGATTATATTTGTCCCCAGTTAAAAAGACAAACCAGGAGCTGATACCAAGGGCTCAAGTAGAAAGCAAATCTTTTGAGAATGATGATGGCAACAAATGTACAAATGTGTTTGACACAATGGATGTATGTATGGATTGTGATAGAGTTGTATGAGCCCCCCCAAAAATGATTAAATGAAAATAAAACAAAACAAACAAAAACAAAAACCACTTACCATGACTCAATTCTAATTCTTGGCAGAGATGAACATGGTCCATAGAATTTTCAGTGGCTGATTTGTCAGCTGTAGATCACCAGGCCTTCTGAGGCGCTGCCAGGTGGATCTGAACTGCTAACCAACCGTTTAGCAACTGAGCACGGTAACAGTTTGTACCACCCACAGATTCCATCCTTATTTCTATGAGCGCGGTACTTTTTGATTTGCCCATCAAGCTGCGTTGTGTTTTCTCAGATCTTCTGAGAAGCAGATGCCGGGTTGACAGGAGTAACAGCAAACCCCTTGCTGCCGAGTCTCTTCTGATTTCCACTCATAGTCACCCTAGAATGCAGAGTATTACTTCCCCCTAGGGACTCCCAGGCCATAAGTCTTGACTAAAGCCGCTGCCACGTCTTTCTCCCGTGGAGTCGCTGGTGGGTTTGAACTGCTGACCTGGTTAGCAGCCGAGCACTTAACCACTGCACCACATGGCTCCTTGGGTTTCAACAAGCAAGAGGTTATTTGAAGGAAATGCCTGTGAAGGATACAGAGAGCGAACGAAAGAAGCGGATGAGAGCTCTCAGAAGATGGATCCAGTAGTTTGAGCAGGAGTGTGCTGGTTGCTCTGAGCCCTTCTTAGCCGGGCTGAGGGGGCCACCCAGAGGCCCGCTGCCCGTGAGAGACCTTGTACACTGGGCTGGGAAGACCTGGCACCAGTGCTTGTGATGCCCAGGCACGGGCCGGAAGGCGGACTGTGGAAGCCTGGCCTCAGCGTGGCTGCTGTGGTGGTTCTGATGTTGGGGTCTCCCTAGGAGGGCACTTGGAGCTGCCTGGCTCTGAGGCCACTGCCTTGAGTCAACACAGTGGAACATAAGATATTGTCACAAAGTAATGAAGATATTGTCACAAAATAATGGCAGGAATTGTTTGTATTTTCCTTTGAAAACCTAGCACTTGGCCTGGGACCAAGGCGGGAACCTTCGGGGTGTTCAGTCTTATTGAATGACAGAAGTCTGCCTCTGGACTCATTGTAAGATTGGAAGGCAGGTAAAGATTGTTTCTAAAAGAGGATGGAGAAAAAAATATTGGTGAATTGTATATAAAGAGCATAATCAAACAGGAACAACTCTTGCTGCCTGCTGTTGAAAATAGATACCCAGTTCTAAGTGAAACAAAAATCAGAGGAGGAGATTTAAAATGTCTGAGTGAATTTATGGAGCGAGAGCATCCACGCTAGGTGTTGGTCTGATCTTTCAGCATAATTAGCAAACACCACTTGATTAAAGAGACAAAAACCGGAGTTGTTTTTTTTTTGTTTTGTTTTAGGAGTGCATAGTCTACAGGGAGCGAGACCAAAATGGAATAAATACAGGCAGGGCAAGCACATGAAGAATAGCCAAGGAATCAAAGTACTAGACGTGTTTCTACTTTACCAGTAAATCCCTGCTAATCCATAAGCACTGAAGGATGTGATCAAGATGATTATTCAGAGACAAGTGAGTCTATCCTAGATGTGCCCTGCAAGTTTTAGGGTGGGCAGACTCTTCTCGAGACATCAAGGGTCCTTGAGCGGTGCGGATGCTCAAGCACTTGACTCCTCCTGTCTGAAAGGCTGGGGGTTGGAACCCACCCAGAGGCAGCTCAGAAGAAAGTTCTGGCCATCTGCTTCTGAGCAATGCCAGTCTTGGAAAACCTTACAAAGCGGTTCTGCTCTGCCCCCCTGGGGTTGCCCTGAGCCAGAATTGGCTTGACAGCAAGCATCTGCTTGTTTCTACCAGAGTACCACCATTCCTACCTCCGTTTTCTAGGCAGGAAACTTAAGGTGCAGGTAGAAAAGGTACACATGATCAGAAGCGGTGTGGTAAGTAGCACTCACCACCGCTGCTCAAACCTGGAACAGATCGAAGCAGAGGGGAACAGCGAAAGCCTTCAAAATGTGCCCTTGGCTCTTCTACTTCCTGCCCGGTGTAGGACAGGAGACAGTGTGTACTCTAGCGTGCATCACAAAGGAGTAATTTAGTTTTTGAAACAAAAGAAGCTCTGTTTTGTGGATCTAGACTATGTTGAGTAAGAAGCAATGCTCAGTTGGTTCTGGTCAGGAGGAAGGGTGGAAGGTGCGTTGAGGCCAAGAATTTTCATTACAATAGTGGTTCTATGACTTTATGAAGCGCTGGCATTAGAAATGAGCTGTGCGCAGGAATGTGGTCATGAGTTGAACCTCTGCAGTCAGGTATGAAGTAACTGGCCCAGAGAGGCTCAGAGGGCGGTGCTAAGGGCTTTCAGTGTAGAACATCAGGCAGGATAAGAGCTCTCAAAGGGACTGGCATTTGCCCCCAAGCATCACTCAATCGGGAACTGGCCCAGAATCCTTATATTGTTTATAAGACCCTGTTATTCAGTTAGCCTTTACTCTCTACCTTCTCTGCCACCTCTCTACCTTCTCTGCCACCTCAAAACAAAAAATAAAACAAACAAACAAAAACAACCTCTAAACTTACTGCCTTGAGTTGATGCTGACTCATAATGACCCTGTAGGACAGGATAGAACTGACCTTGTGAGTTTCCAAGACTAACTCTTTATGGGAGTAGAAAGTCTCATCTTTCTTCCTGAAAGCACCTGGTAGTTTAGAACTGTTAACCTTGTAGTGTCTAAAATGTAACCCTTACACTACCTGGACTTTTTCTCTCACTTCCAGCACTATTTACATACTCTACCGTTCATAGAGAGTCAATTTTGCTTCATAGTGACCTTATAGGGCAGAGTAGAATTACATCTGTCCCCTGCAGAACAGATTGTGGATTTGAACTGATGACCTTTCAGTAAACCGCCAACTGCCTAACCACTGTGCCAACTACAAGCCACACTCACTGCCATCAAGTTGATTGCAACTCATAGCGACCAGCATAGTTTCCAAGACTGTGGAGTAGAAAGCCCTGTCCTCCCACAGGGCACAGCCCAAGGCGTAACCACTGCGCCACCTGTACTCCCTGATGCTCCAGGCAAGTGCCGTTTGTCTTATGTTCTTTGCACTTCCCCTATTTTGTGCTTGAGGTTCGCTTCCCCTGATCTCCAAAGCATGAGCTAAGATACTCTTCTTCGTAAGTGTCCCCTGCCTTTACAGTCCAGGGGCTCTGGCTAGCCAGATTGCTGCTCTTACACTTAGACTTAATTGACTGCTAATTCTTTTGGAAATCGCCCCTCCTCCAGGTAAGCTCAGGGAGGACGGTAACCATGTCAGGCTGCTTCTCCTGTTTTCTCTCACCGCATCTGGGGATTCTTCATCATCGTCAGCACTCAGTGCCCAGCACTGGGCAGAAGCTTTATAGATCATTTAACCCTCTCTCCAGTCTTGTGAAGAAGGCCCCATTTTCTCAGTTCAGAGAGAGAGAGAGAGAGAGAGAGAGAGAGAGAGAGAGAGAGAGAGAGAGAGAGATTACATGCTTTCTATATGGGCTGCAAATGAGATTTGGAGACCAGAATTTGAATTTTCGTAATGTGACATCTGAACCCTCACCCACCACATCCCACTTACTTCCAGGCGGTTGGTGTTCAGTGGGTGCTTATTTAATTTGATCGGAGACCCTTTCTCAATCTTTCTCTTTGTCTTTACTCATTGACATTTTTGATGAGGCCAAGAGAGTTATTTCTCGAGATGTATTTCCCTGTAGGTGGTCTGCTTGCGCTCAGGTTAAACATTCTGGCCAGGAATATTATGGAGGTGACAATGTTTCCTCCTTGTACCTCACTGGGGGCACACCACACCATTGTGCCTGTCCCCCGGGTGGTGGTTGATCTTTACGTTAATCATTCACCCCAAACACAGGCTGATGGTGTCTGGCTTTATCCCCCCATTCCTGAGATCTTCCCTGCTTAGGGGGCCCTGGCGGCGCAGTGAGTAACCTGTCGGGCTGCTAACTGCAAGGTCACCTGGAGAGAAAGACAAGGCTTTTGACTCCTATAAAAAGTAGTCTGGGAAACCCAGAGGGGCAGTCAGTCCTGCCCTGTGGGGCCACTAGGAGTCAGAATTGACTCGATGGCAGTGGGTTTCGTTTGGAGTTTTGGTCCCTAGTTCCAAAAAATCAAACCCACAGCCGCCGAGTCAATGCCTTCTCATAGCTGTGAGTGCTAGGACAGGGCAGACGTGCCCCTGTTAGTTTCCGAGAGGGGAACACTTTATGGGAGTAGAAAGCCCTGTCTTTCTCCTGTGTGGCAGCTGGTGGTTTCAGACTGCTGACCTTAAGGATCAATGCGTAACCACCACATCACCAGGGCTCCTCTTGGTCCCTAGTTAGAGCCTAGAATATTCCTTACGTGCCGATGACACATTTTATATTTTCCATTATATTTTTGTCATGTGTTTTGAGGTCACTTAAGGAACTCTGCAGTTTCTGGGTGTACAATTTACTGTGATTGACTTGCTCCTCCTCCATTAGCATAAAATACCTACCTACTACCCCCCCTCCCCCCGCCCCCAGCCCCAGGTTTCTGTCTAAACATTCCAATTGCTTTTGTCCCTGTGATCTCCAAAGTGTATGATACTTGAAACAGACCACCTCAGAGCAGTCGTTTCAGGAGTGCATTTACCCTCCATCCATGGCTTCAGAAAGCCTAGAGTCCGGGAGGATTTGACATTCTGTTATGCTTTCCTTCCCTTTTGATTAGGACTCCTCTGTGGAATCTGTGATCATTATACTCAGCAATGGTACCCGAGACTGTCCAGTTCTTTTGGTGTTGTGACAAAGGAGGCAGTTGTTCACGATGGCAATTCCATAGCCTCCTCCTATTCCTGGTCTTCCCTCTTCCTCTTTTTAAAAAATCATTTTATTGGGGACTCGTACAACTCTTATCGCAATCTATACTTACATCCCTTGTGTCAAGCACATTTGTATATTTGTTGCCATCATCATTCTCAAAACATTTGCTTTCTACTTGAGCCCTTGGTATCAGCTCCTCATTTCCCCCCTCCCTCCCCGCTCCCTCATGAACCCTTGATAATTTATAAAATATTATTTTGTCATGTCTTATACTGTCCGACGTCTCCCTTCACCCACTTTTCTGTTGCCTCTTCCTCTTTCTCTGTTACCCAGGGCAACTAGAGACCAACTGTTGTGACTTGGAGGGCTGCTTGCACACACTGAAGACCTCAGTTAAGTAGGGCACGGAACAGAAGCACTTAGCTTCCAGAGCCAACTCACTGACGTGTTCTAAGAAACCATGACCCTCAATCTCCACACCAAGGTTCCACATTCCACCAGGGGTTTGGTTTTACCCAAACAGCCTTAGAAGCTGCTCTTTTGTTGTGGTTGTAGTAAATATATCTTACATAACTTTTCAGGGGTGCAACTTGTTGACAGCAGTTAGACTCGAACGTGCATCTCTAGCCTTTGCTAAGGCATTTTTTCCCATCAGCTTTAAAGACTCGTGTCCCCCTGTCCTCTGCCCGGTTAATAAACTTTGGTTTCTATACATCTGAATTTACTTTTTATTAAGTGAGGGTGTGCAAGATTTGCCTTTTTGTGATTGGCTTCTTTTACTGAGCTTAAGGCCTTCAAGTTCCATCCGACTGGCATGCTGCAAAGCTTCGTTTCTCCTTCTGGCTGAATCGTGCTCTGCTGGGCTGAAGTACCACATTTGGCTTATTCATTCATTCAGTGCGGGAAATGTGTTGAGTTTTTTTTTGTTTTTCTTTTCACATGGCCTTTGATTTGATTTTGGGGGGGGGGGGTGGTTAGTTCATGGAAATTTCCATTTCTGGAAATGTGCATTTTTACATTGTTTGTTTTTACGGATGGTTGACCTTGTTTCATGATCATTGTTTAGACTTCAGGACCAGTAATTTTCTCTTGATAAAACCAGGAGCCAGGTGCCTTCAAGTCGATTCTGGAGAGCCTATGTGTGTCAGTGTAGAACTGTAATCCTCAGGGTTTTTTTCCCCAGGGGCCAATTTTTGGGAAATAGATTCCCCAAGCTTTTCTTTTGAAGATACTCCAGGTAGCTTCCAACCTTCAATCTGTTTAATGGCTAAACATGTTAACCATCCACCAGAGATTTCTCTTCCTTGACAGGGAGAGAATTTGTATTTACCAATGATGAAAATGTATTCTAGGATGCAGCCACGACGCAGAATGCAGTACACTCACATCCATAGCTTGTGAACAGAACTGTTTTAGATTTTCAGCACCGCCAAATGATTTACAATCCATATGTAATTGATTGTAGGGGATGATTTAGTCTTGCCTTTTTGGAAGTCAAATTTATTTCAACACTGACTTAATATTTTATGCAAAGCTAAAGTGAATGTGAATGAGAGAGGCTTTTGCTTATTGATCACAGCGGGGGGATCAGCTGGTGTTCTCCATATTTCTCCAATTTTATTTAGGGCTCTGGTATGCAGTAGGTGTTCAATAACTATTTGTTGACTGCTTGAGTATACAAATCTTTGGCAGGGAAAAGGGCACGAACAATTCGGACTATAGCCCAGAAGAGACAGGACAGTTCATGTGTTCCTTCTTGGCAGGCTTCCTCAGGGTAGGGAGTTCTGCTTCTGCTGGTCACTGGAGTGTCTGCAGTGCCTACACCAGCCTCTGGCCCAGTGCAGCTATTCGGGAAGTCTGTGTGCAGGAAATATGTGTGGGGTGCACGAGTGGACAGAGCTCCAAGAATTGTGTTGTAATGCGTGTAGACATGCTTCTGGGGATACCCCAGTGGTAGGCAGGCATCGCTCTGCTTTCATGGGAGACATTGTCCACTTATCCTCCTTGCCTTTTACAGTAACTCCAATGTCCAGTTAGGAGGGAGAAGCCAAACACAGACTCAGCCCGACTCTTACCATAGTGCCCTGCCCTGCAGTATCAACTCCTTAATAATGGAATTGAGAAATTTTGTTATGAATACATAACAGGCTTTTTAAGGGAATCATATAAAAATATCAGCTGATTATTAAAATTTATTTAGATGATATAGCAACATGTGATTTTTTTTTTTGTGATTAGGAAGAAATTCAAATAATTGAATGGTATTACTATGCCAGCATTTCTCTTTCCATCTGCTTATTTAGGAGAACAAGATTCTCAAGGCTTATCATTAAAGTTGTTTTTAGGTTGATTCTGTTGATTCAGCTGTTTCTGACTCATAGCAACACTCTGTGTAATGGAACTAAATGCTACCCAAGTCTGCACTGTAGGGTATCTGTGAGTCTGAATTGATTTGATGGCAGTGAGTTTTTAAAAAAAAAA
>NW_022111373.1:99169118-99184176 GCF_000313985.2 Echinops telfairi
TGTATGGATTGGGATAACAGTTGTATGAGCCCCTAATAAAATGTTAAAAAAAAAGGAGAATATGCTTATGTATATGTAATGTCAAAAAAAAATTATACATAGAAAATTGAAAAATGGAACTGGAATTGATGCTGCACCTTATCTCCTTGTAGCAACAAGTCATAGTGCTCTACCTTATATTTAAAATCCCCTTCCATTTAATTACTAATGTATTTCCAAACCATTTTAGTTTTTTGTTACAATGGATTTATCAAACTTTGTTTTAATCAACTATGGGTCAATAATTTTAGGAACAGGATATATGGGAGAAATAAATACTTAAAGCCTATGGCCATAGGAAACTTAAAATTCAAGAAGTTAATTGTATATGCAGTTTCGTTGCAGAAAGGTATGATAGAATGGTCAGTCAAAGATTTTAAAATACATTATGTTAAGATTGAAAATAAAATCTAATGGGAATGTGGAAAGGGTATGTGAATTCAAGAAGAAAAGGATTCAAATAAACTGATGCAAAACTGAAAAGAAACTTGTTTTTTTAAATGAATATGGCAAATATAAAATCTTTTTGAATTTGAGGAAGATTTTCCATCTAAGGAACCCTGGAGGGGCACTGGGTAAAGCAGTCAACTGCCGACGGATAGATTGGCAGTGCCAACCCAGTAGCTAGCTGCTCCCTGGCAGTCAGCCTTGGAAACCCTATGAGACAGTTCTTCTCGGCCCTGCTGGGTCACTGTGAGTCAGAGTCAGCTCGATGGTGGTGGGGTTGAGTTAAATATTTAGGCCTTATAATTTTAAGGCATTCTGGTGGTATAGTAGTTACTTGTTGGGCTGCTAGCATCAAGGTCAGCAGTTTGAAACCACTAACCATTCTACAGGAGAACATGAGGTTTTCTACTTCCATGAAGAGTTATAGTCTTGGAAACTCATACTCCCTGCCCTACAGGGTCACTATGAATCGGCATAGGCTCAATGGGAGTGAGTGAGTGAGATAGAATAGTTTTATCCATAAATTTGAATATCGGCAAGAAATTGAACATTACGGCATTTGCAACTTGCTAAACTGGACAGCAGTTTAAAAAGTGTGCAGGCGTATATATAGTTTTAAAAAACAGTTCAGAGGCTGCTGGAACACCACCACCACTTTGATTTAAGATGCAGCCCTTGGAGATTCGGTCTTAAAGAATGCTTCTTTTCGTCTGTGTTAGGGCCCAGGGCTCTATTTTAACTAAGTATCCTGACGATTCTACTGCTTAGAATTTTTTCGAGGATCCCTACTACAGGGAAGGATGGGTTGCAACTGGAAGCATTAGAACCTGTAGCCCAAAGGAAGGACACGGAAGAGACCGAGGGGTGTTGAGTATGAGAGGGTACATCCTGATCAACAACTGAAAAACTGGCTTGAAAGCAAACACTAAGAACAGAAGCATCCTTCTTGCTCCAGGTCACATGGGAACACCCAATAATCATTTTATTGGGGACTCATACAACTCATTACAATCCATCCATCCATTGTGTCAAGCACATTTTTACATTTGTTGCCATCGTCATTTTCAAAACATTTTCTTTCCACTTGAGCCCTTGGTATCAGCTCCTCATTTTTACCGCTCCCTCCCCCACCTTCCCTCCCTAATGAAGAACCCTTGATAACTTATAAATTATTATATTTTTTCATGTCTTACACTGACCGATGTCTCCCTTTACCCACTTTTTTGTTGTCCATCCCCCTGGGAGGGGGTTTTATGTAGATCATTGTGATTGGTTCCCCCTTTTTCCCCCTACCTTCTCCTTCCCTCCTGGTATGGCTACTCTCAATATTAGTCCTGAAGGGTTTATCTGTCCTGAATTCCCTGTGTTTCCAGCTCTTATCCTTAGGCATGTACTGTACATGCTTTGGTCTAGCCGGATTTGTAAGGTGGAATTGGGATCATGATAGTGGTGGGGGAGGGGAGGAGGGGTGGAAGCATTCAAGAACTAAAGGAAAGTTGTATGTTTCGTTGGTGCTATACTGCCCCCTGACTGGCTCCTCTCTTCCTTGTGACCCTTCTATAAGTGGTCCCTAAGGGTGGACTTTGAGTCTCCACTCTGCACTCCCCCTCATTCACAATGATAAGATGTTTTTTTTGTGTTCTGGGTCCTGATACCTGATCCCATTGACACCTCATGATCACACAGGCTGGTGCGCTTCTTCCATGTGGGCTTTGTGGCTTCTCAGCTGGATGGCTGCTTGTTTATCTTCAAGTCTTTAACATTCCAGACGCTGGGCACCATCAGCTTCCTTCACCACGTTTGCTTATGCACCCGTTTTATATTCAGCAATCGTGTAGGGATGGTGAGCATCATGGAATGACAGTTTAATAGAACCAAGTGTTCTTGCATTGAGTGAGTACTTACTAAACCTATAAATATGTACATAGATCTATTCCCACACCAACATGTATAAATATATTTACATGTGTACATTCCTGTATTTAGACCTCTATAAATGCCCTTTGCCTCTTAGTTCTTTTCTCTATTTCCTTTTACTTTCCTCTTGTCCAGGGGTCCTCAAACTATGGCCTGTGGGCCACATGTGGCCCCGCCGAGGACATTTATCCAGCCGTCGGTGGCCACTGCCTGCCCTGCTTAGCAGCCGATTTGTCTAGTGTGCATAGGAATTTGTTCATAGTTTTTCTTTTATAGCCCGGCCCTCCAATGGCCCGAGGGACAGTGAACTGGCCCCCTGTTTAAAAAGTTTGAGGACCCCTGCTCTTGTTCCACTATCATGCTCAGCCTTCATTTGGGTTTCAGTAATTCCTCTTAGTTACATTGCCCTTGATCAAGCCCCACCATGCCTCCTACACCCTCCTCACCATGGATTTTGGATCACTTGTTATTCCCTTGTCCCTGGGTTTGTTAACACCCACTTACTGTCCCCTGCCTCCCCCTCTCCCCTGTCCATCTGGAACAGTGGGTCTGTTGTTTTCGCCTCTAGATTGTTTATCCTATCTTATCTAGATAGACCTGCAGAGATAATAGTATGCACAAAAAACAAGACAGAGCAAAACAAATCAACAAAAGAAAAGAAGACAACAAAACCAATGACAAAAAGAGAAAAGCCTATAAATAGTTCAAGGTCTATTGTTGTTGAGTTTTACGAGTGTTTTCTGTTCAAGTCTGATGGGGTGTCACCCCTGGCCCCGACCTCTTTTTGGTATTTCCTGGGGACTTCGTTGCTCTGCTCCCCTTGCTGTTCTGTTGCACACCCTTAGTGTTTCGCCTCAGTGTGGTGGGGTCAGATTGGGCACAATTCCTGCACTGTGTCTCCAGCATTGTCCCCCACAGCGCTATGGGTCAGTGTGGGATGTCGTGTCTTGTGGTGGGTCCAGCCCTATGCATTGGCTGCTCTGAGCAGGAATATTGTCCTCTGGAATTGGTGGGCCAGGATCTGTTCCACTCTCTCTGTCTCATTCCCCCTTTGTTTGCTTCTGTGTGCTCTTATCAGACATGCCCCTCTCCCTGAGCTGTAGCGTCAGTGCTGTCCTCTGAAGTGAATTCTTTTGCGGGGAGGGGAGGTTGTCCACATAGTTGGGATTGGGGCCTGCCTCCCAGACCTTTCTGTTGGTTCCCTGCTTCCTGCCGGTATGTTGCATTCACGTCTTGGAGCACTGGGTTAAAGTCTAGTCCCTCTTTCCCTGTGGAGATATTTTTGTTTCTTTTTTAAACAAAGTAAAAATATAAGCAAGTCAGCAAAGGTCAAGAAAAGCTTACTAGTAAATAAGCAAGAAAAGTTACCAATGTTTGGTTTACTCCCAAACTGAAAAAAGAAATGGAAACAAAAACATACTGCTCTCAAGTTGATTCTGACTCCTAGCTGCGCTAGAGAACGGGGTAGAACTGGCTCTTTGGGTTTCTGGCCGTACGCTTTTACAGGAGCGCGCCATCTTTCTCTCTTGGTGCCGCTGGTTTCAAACTGCTGACCTTGCAGCAGCCCAACTAGTAACCAGCTACGCCAGCAGCCTTGGTAAAATGCATGCTCGGCCGAAATACTAACCAAAATGCCCTCACTAAATTCCAGGAAGCAGCTTATCTCCTCTTCCTCCTAGTTCATTGGTGCACTTTGTAATAATTAAAGGATGGAGCTTGCCAACTCATCAAAACACCATGTCTTCTGCCTCCAAACCCCACCCCCCAAACTCACTGTTGTGGACCCCTTGCTGACCCCTAGCGACCTCCTGGGTTGCTGAGATTTTAACTGTTTACAGCCCAGTCTTTCTTCCTTGCAGCTCTTGGTGGTTTCCAACCACCAACCATGTGGATGGAAGTCAAACTTGTAACAATTAAACTACCAAGGCTCCCAAATCTTCAGTCTCCAACAGAGTCTAAATGAATAAATGAATGATTACCACTCTACTGACCCATGAAATCATTTGTTACCCAAGTATCAAGTCCCGCTTTTTATTGCTTGACACCAAACTGAAATGACCAGTCAAATCAACATGCAATCTCGTATCAATTTCCCTTTGTTCCACGTCTATCCTGACACCGCCGTTCTTGCAGGACTTCTCTCTGTGACACTTCCTACCTAGAGCTGTGTCAGAGCTCACAAATCAGAGAGCACGGTGCTCTAGCCTGCCCAAACCGTCAGGTGCCACCTGGAGACCTGGGAGTCCTTATGGCCCCCTCACACTGACTGGTTGGTTACAAATTCCGTTTTCCCATGTCCCTTCAAGTTCAATTTGGTGGAGGCAGCCTTCCTCACTTCCTACCTGCTGTCTTTAAATTTTAGAGATTCCCTCGATCGCCTTAAATATCATCTGTATGCTCAGGGGTCCTTCGACCCCCTCTAACCTGCTGGCGGGCTCTGACTACTTCCTTGCATTTGATAATTCAAGGGAAATGTTGCCCAGAACTCACAGGAATGCCATACATAGGATTGCAGTTTTATTATAGGAAAAAAGGATCCACCCCACCATGTGCATTTATATCATTTACCAACCAGGAAGGTCATGTGCTCTTATGTCTAGTTTTTTTATTGGGGGCTTTTACTACACAATCGAAACTTCAGGTCCTCTCCCCTGAGGACTGTCATCAGGAGGTGATCCAAAGGTAGGTCACCCTGGCCTGGTCAGTCCTCACCCGAGCCATCTCATTACCATACCCTGTTAATGTAGTTGTGATCTGGAATACCCATCAAAGACACTTCAAATCACTGGGGACATGCTAAGGTTTTAGTGGTTACCATGCAGAAACCGAAGATCAAGACCAGATTCTTTGGGTCTAGTTGATGAAAACCGTACAAGTATAATTTGATTTGATTGGTTGCTTTCAGATGGTACTTAATTTTTGGGTGTGAAGAAGACTAGAATCACAATGTTGTCGTTACGTGTCGTGGAGTCTGTTCTGACGCACAGCAGAACCTAACACTGCCCGGTCCTGAGCCATCCTCACAGCTGTTCTTATGTGTGAGCCCATTGATGCAGACACTGTGTCAATCCATTTGTTCCTGCTGCTTTTCCAAACACGGCGTCCTTCTTCAGGGACTGGTCTCCTCCTGATGACATGTCCAAAGTTTGAGAGACAAAATCTCACCATCCGTGCCTCTAAGAGCTCTCTGGCTGGACTTTGTCCAAGACAGATTGGTTTGTTCTTTTGGCAGTCCAAGGTATTTTCATTGCCAGTGCCATAATTCAAAATCATTGATTTAAAATAGTCAAAATAAATTTAAGTACTAGAGAACTAGATAAGCAGTAGCTGTCTAGCCCCAGTGGCATCATCCCTTGGGCTGCTAACCACAAGGCCAGCAGTTTAAAACCAGGTCTCTCCTCCGGAGAAAGATGAGTCTTTCTACGCCGATATAGAGTTGCAGTCTCAAAACTCCCGAGGGGCAGTTCTACCTTGCCCTGTAGGGTCACTGTGAGTTGGAATGGACCTTGATGGCAGTGAGTTTGAATTCTGAGGTCTGGCTTTTAAAGTATTTATTTTAATTGTAATGCTGAAATTGACAGGATACAATTATTTAATTTTTCTTTTGTAGCTCAAAGTTTTGAAAATATTATTCATTTTTGTTTTCTTGTAAATGAAGCCAATTATTTTCTGTTTCTCATCCTTGTTTTGTATGTGTGTGTAGGGGGGTATGTGTGCACGCAAGGTAGAGAGAAACGCGGGGGTGGTGGGGGGTTGGTGGGGGAGCATGTAGCAGACTTTATGGCTGTCAAAAAGTTGGGTTGAGAGCAACGAACTACTAATAACCACAGCAACAATCTACTGCTGCTTGTTGAATTTCAATATCTCACTTGGTTTTATGTTCATTTTAACTTCTAGTTCTCCAAGAAGAAAGCCATCATTCTTGCGATGTCCTGAGGTTCTCACCATGCTTGTTTTCCTAGGTGCAGTTTGTTGTTTATGTGAGCTGGATAGAGTTCTAAATGTCCCACATAATGTGTTTCCTTTATGTCAATCAAGGGTTTTTTGGGTTTTAGCTCTTATTCGAGCCACATCTAAATAATGAATAATGAGTCTTTTCATTGAAATTGAAGAAACCCACTTAAGTCATCTAAGTGTGACTGAGGAATTGATCTCTTAATTCAAGGATTTTTCATCGGACCCAAGGACAAGGATGTAGCTTCTCCCCAGGACTACCTGGAAACAAAGACCAGGGGGTCTCAGTGACATGCTCAGGGATTTCTGCGTCTTGTTTCTGCTTTTCTTTCCAGGCCTCCTTAATTCGTTTCTCAAAAGACTGCTCCTTTTCTGCTATTCTTTCCACCAAGTTGACCGAAACTGCTCTGAAGGTCATTTATCATACAGCGAGACCGGTAAGAGCCAGAACTTGACTGGACTGTCTTGTTTTTCAAGGTCTCTCAAGTGTTCTGCCTTTGATTGGATGAGTCTCACCCATTTACTTTAACTCCGTTAATGGAAAACCTTTGCTGACAGGTTTCGGCCATACGCAGATTGTGCTGTGCATTGTACAGTCATGTCTTCCTTACATGCCCATGATACAGTCTGTGAAATAGAATGTTAGGTGATTTACACCTTGGACCCAAGTCGTGTTCCTAAGTCTGCCTTTAAATAGGATTTATATGCAAGTCAGAACAGTTAGGTACAGTTCGTATTTAAGATCAAGAGTTTATCTTAGTGTAGTGTGTCCAGTCAGTGTCATCCTTGAGGGGCCCAGGGGATGTGGACCGAACCAGGTGACACAGTCAGAGGGAGTGGCACCATAATGACTGTAAAACTTTTAGTATTTAGTGTTTCAGAAATGTATTAATTTGTCTCATACATGCCAATATACCTACAAGGCTAAAACAATGATGGTTTGCTTTGTGACCCTTCTGTTGCACTGGATCGTGCAGTCTTTGGTTCTGTTGTTCATGGGGTCGCGATGGGTCGGAGCCTGCTGCATAGGGCAACAACAACAACGACAACAACAACAACATTGTCCTGGTGTTATAGTGGGTTATGTCTTGGGCTGCTAATAGCAAATGGAGCAGTTTGAAATCAGCAGCTGCTTTGTGGAAGAAAGAGGAACTGATAAAGAATTGGCTCAGGAATCCACAGGTGCAGTTCCCAGTCTGCCCTCTAGGGTTGCTCTGAGTCAGAATCGGCTCCGTGGCGGGGTGGCGGGGTGGCGGGTGGGGGGTTCCGGGGGTGGGAGGTAATCGTCCACCTTGGGAAACACTGATCCAGGTCTTTGAGGCTTTTGTGAGGATTTCGGCTGTTACTCTGAATGGCAGAAGAAACTTACAAGGTTTTGAGTAGGGAGCCAGCATAGGCTGGCTTTTGTTTTAAAAGGATTATTTTCGCTACTGTTTTGAGACTAGCCTGGTGGGTCACAGAGAAAGGCAGGAGGCCTGTGAGCTGACTGCTGTAATAATACAGGGGTGAGATCACCTGAACTAGAGATGGCGGCAGTAGTCAGAGTATGGATGTATTTGGGAGCCTGATAAAAAGTCTTGATGTATTAGATATTAAAAAGATAAAGAGAGGAGTCAGTATTTTTGGGGGGGTGTGTGTTTCTTTGTAAGGATCTTGTTACGATGAACGGACACAGGAAGGATGTGTGGAGCAACTTTTGGAAGGGAGAGACAAACCCCCCAGTTCGGAGGCTCTTGCCCTGTTCTTGGCACAGGTGATGAGGACCTTTACCAATTGGTAGTAGGAGTGAAATGATGAAGTCAAGTCAAAGACGTTGCGCAGGTTCAGTGGCCAGGTCTTGTGTAATAGAGTGCTGGAGCTGCGAGAGATCTAAGGACATAAGGTGGCTCAGTATGGCTTGAAGATGGATGGCCTGGGAAAGCAGTTAGTGATTAATCGAGACAGGGAACTCCGAGAGGGGAGCGTATGGAGAACAAAGAAGACGACCATGGCTTTAGATGTGTTGGGTGGAAGGTGCCATATTGGAAATATATTGTTGAGCCTAAAGGCGTGTTCGAATGGAAGATTTAGATATTTGTAAAGGTGGTGCCCTTTTCTCTCAACAGTTTTATTGGCGTAGACCTCACATATCAGACAATTGAATTGTCCAGTCATATTTTGAAGAGATGTACAATCATCACCACAATCAATTTAAATACATTTTCTTCTCAGACTTATTGTAAGCTCCCCATTTTCCCTCAAATTCTCCTGCCATACCCTTAGGTAATTATTAGTCCAGTTACTGTCTCTGTAGATTTACCTATCCTGGGTTTTATATACATAAAACCATGCAAAATATAAGCAGGAAGCAAAATAAAAACCACAACAAAACAAAACACAAAAACCTCAAGTGAAAAGAAAACAGGAAAAAATGAAAACTGAAGAAACTTTAAAATTGGTCAAAAGGGAGATGAAATGATAAAGTGCTATATTTTAATCTAACTACATCTCCCATAATAAACTTTGCAGTGCTCTCTTTCTGTCTTGAGAGCTAGTCTATTCACATCCCTTGACTATGGTCAGAGGGGATTCACCACAGGCTTAACCCACGTGCGGACCCTGCAGGTGCATTTTGGGCGTCCACCATCATCCACAGCCTTCCTCAAACCGGGTGTTCAGAATGTAAGCCCTGATACTGTTCTCTCCTTTGGATTTGGATTTTATGAGTTACCATCCTTGAATAACACAGGCTGGTGTGCTTCTTCCCTGCAGATTTGGCTGATGCCTCCCTTGCAGAGCTAGCTGCTTGTTTGAAGACACTCCTTGAAGACCCTAGATGCTATTCTTCCTCATAGCTGCAGTGACTTCCTCGTTTTGCTTCATTGCTCCATCTCTGTTGCTCACACACTGTCCTTTGCCACCGAGTAGATTCTGACTCCTAGAAACACAACATATGGTTTCCAGGGCTGTACATCTTTATGGGAACAGAAAGTCCTACCTTTCTCCTATGGCACTGCTGTTGGATTTGAACTGTTGACCTTGCAGCCCAAGATGTAACCCACTACTCCACCAGGACTCAAAGTAAGCCTTCAGTAATTAGTTGTCAGATGGATAGATGGATGGGTGTCATTTGGGAAGTCATCCAAGTATAGGGGATTGTTGTTCTAGCCTCTTGGCCTTGTTGGTTCATTCAATGGCTTTCCCCATTTCCTATCTCCTCTCTCCATTGAGTCATAGGGTTATAGACAATGGACGGGGAAACACACACACAGGCATCTCCCTTGTTATTCTACACCCAGGGCCAAAATACGACTTTCCCCCCTCAGTCCTATCTTTTAAATGTATGTGACTCCCTTGTGCCTCTTGTCTGCAGGTGGGGAAGCAAGATCTTTACACAATGACTTCCTTGTGCCTTCATTTTCCCAGTCCTGTTTTATTTGTCAACAGTGACCATGGATGGTTAACTGGGACTTTAGATTGTTAGTCCTTTCCAAATAGATCTGGTACAGGCTTAAAATGCAAATGGTTAAATACCACAAATAGCTGAATTGCCACAGCTCATGTTAGCGAATTTTTGTTGTTGTTGCTGCATTTCTATTTTGTATAAATACATAATTCACTTCAGGCTAAAAATAATGTTTTTAAAGACCAAGTGTAGTGCTATGCTTATAACCCTGTAATCTCACCCTTCACATTTTCCCCAACAATTGTCGGCATCAAAGTGGAAAATTTGCCACATTGTTATCCTGCTTAGCGAGTGAGTGCAGCCTGCATGGGAAGATAAGCCAGGAGTGTTACTGCTCAAATGAGTCCCCTTGTGCCCATTGTGCTCCCAACTGCGGCTTTCTGTGGCCAGGGCCTGGCAAAAGGAGTGAAAGAGCCTGCTCACTTCACCGAATTCCGTCATCTTGTTTCCTGTCTAAACTGGTCATATGGAAGGAACACTAAACTGATTTGCCTGTATGTGCCTGTTTGGAACAAATAAGCGAATTTAGGAATTAGATAACACTTTTGCAATGAGATAGGAGTTAGATAACTCTTCATAGAGAATGCAAGTGGGGTCTCCACTCTCTTTGGCAGGAAAAAGATGAGTGTACTTTTGATGAGATCAGAGGAAATACATATTGCTTGTCTTGTCAAAGAACAAAATTCGGCAACCTCTAGTCTTGCAATAGGGAGTTGAAATAGTTACTCAAAAGGAATAGCGTTTGACTGGCTTTTAGGGTAGAGACGGTGTTTTCAGTACAGTGTCTTTTGAGAGTCTGACCATCAGGTCTCTAAAGGTAGATGGATTTTGGAATGACAGAGGCAAGTTCTTATTCAGGCCCTGCTGTCTCCTTTAATGCCCACGGGCATTTTTTTTTTTTATGTGGGCCATACTGTTCTCTTGTGAAAAATGATAAGGTTGAGTGAAAAAAGGGCTCTCTAAAATTATTCCTTGTTCTGCTTCGGTGAGCCTGGCCTAGGTACGGGGCTCTCAAGCTCCCAGTGAAACCAGGAGATAAGGGTGACCTTCTTGCAAATTAGAGGGGAAAAAATGCTTGTGGAAGAGAGGCAGGGTTATGCATTTGAATTTCAGATTGTTTGGGGCAGTGGGATTTTAGCTCAGAAATATTTATTTGAAAAACAATTCTTAAGAGAGAGAGATTGAGATCAGATTCTTATGAAAAATGCCCTTTCACGGGCACATAAGGTATTCTCTCTTGAGTCCACGATCTTCTATTGACTTGGTGCTTTTTGAGGAATGCCTTCTAGTGAAAAAGATGAGTTATGTGCAGAATAATTCTTTTGAAACTTAACACAGTGCTCCTTAGAGGCAAGAACGATGAGACTTGGTTGTAGGCGCTTTGGATATGTTGTTAGAAGAGACCAGTCCCTGGAGAAGGGCATCATGCCAAGTAAAGTGGAGGGACAGTGACAAAGAGGAAGGCCATTAACGAGCGGATTGACGCAGTGGCTGCAACAGTGGGCCCAAGCATAGGAGTAATGGTGAGGACTGGGCAATCGCAGGACTGGGAATGGTTTTGTTCTGTTGTGCATAGGGTTCCTATGAGTTGGAACTGACTCGAAGGCACCCAACAACAACAACAACAACAACAACAACAAGACCTTATTTTCTAGAACACATGCATGTGAAACCTCAATTTGATAAGTACTGGATTTACCATAATCATATTAGAATGAATTATTGCTTATGCCTTTTAGGTGATATGAACAACAAAATAATCATGCAATTATAATAATAATAATAATAGTTGATAGGAATGGTGTTGTGTGTATGTGAAGAAAGAGAGCGTGCGTGTGTGCGCGCGCGCGCACTGGCGAAAACTCAGGAGAGAAAGACAAGGATCAATTGTGGTGGTTTAACTTGTATAACTGGTAAGAAGAGGATCATTTGCTAACTCAGCCTGAGCTTCTGTTTTGCATTGTATAAAACAAGAGGATTAGACCAGATAATCTCTGAGGATATTTTCAGTAGAGATATTACGCAACTATCAACGCAATAGTATTAAACTCAGACTTCTAACGTTGTTTTCTGTGTTCATTCACCCCAGACCTTCCACACCCAGCATGTCCAGTTCAATCTGACAAATAGAAAGGAACTTCAGAAAGTTCATGGGAGAAGTCCATTATATTTTCCCATGAACTTCTGGATGCCCATCACCTTTCTCTCTGCTTTTCTATTTTCCGATCACCTTTCTGTGTGTCATGTAATGTGCTGGGTTTCAGAGTTAATATCCTATTTCTTTTTTGTTTTGTTTTTTAATCATTTTATTAGGGGCTCATACAACGCTTATCACAATCCATACATACATCAATTGTGTAAAGCGCATTTGTACATTCATTGCCCTCATCATTCTCAAAACATTTCCTCTCCACTTAAGCCCCCGTCATTAGGTCCTCGTTTTCCCCTCCCTCCCCGCTCCCCCTTCCCTCATGAGCCCTTGATAATCTATAAATTATTATTTTGTCATATCTTGCCCTATCTGACATCTCCCTTCACCCACTTTTCTGTTGTCCGTCCCCCAGGGAGGAGGTCACATATAGTTCCTTGTAATCGGTTCCCACTTTCCAGCCCCCCCTCCCTCTACCCTCCCAGTATCGCCACTCACACCACTGGTCCTGAAGGGCTCATCCGCCCTGGATTCCCTGTGTTTCCAGTTCCTATCTGTACCAGTGTACATCCTCTGGTCTAGCCAGACTTGCAAGGTAGAATTCGGATCATGATAGTGGGGGCGGGGAGGAAGAAGATCTTATTTCTGACCCTTGAGGAATCTACTGATTATCCTGGAAAGCCAGGCGCAGTCTCACTTAGCTTGATAAATATGAGCATGGAGAGATACTTTGTAAAAAAATCCTACCCAGTTAATTCACATGGTTCAACTGGATTGTGAACTCTTAATATTCGGCCCAGAAAGCTAAAATGAGGTCTGTTAATGGGCGTGGTTAGCAGGGAAGACAGTGATATCTCTCCGGGATCTCAGGGCATTTTCCCTGTGATGGTAACGACCTAATTGGACTACAACTTACTCCTCCTGGGTCTAAAAGATAGGAAGTTATGGCAGTCTTAGACCCTCTTCTGAATAAGCACACTTTGAGAGTTTTCTTCCGACCTTGGCAACAATGCCTCCTCCCGTCAGCCCCTCTTGGTAAACCTGTTGTCTTCAAGTCTATTTTGACTCCTAGCAACCCCACTGGACAGAGTAGATCGACCCCATATTGACCCCATATGGTTTTCAAGGGTCTAAATCATTCACAGAAATGCACATCTTCCTCCCCCAGAGCAGCTGCTCTGGGTTGAACCACCAGCCTTTCAGTGAGCACTTAAGCGATGGGAATTGGCTCTTCCTTTGCTATTGCTGGAGCAGGCCAATGTGGTTCGCAGTCTCACTCGGGATAGCTCTTGGTAGGATTAGGACTTTTAAAAGAAGAAGGGTGCTGAACAGGAGAACTGGGCCCAAGTGGAAACATTCAAGGAGTCCACTCTGCACATCTCACAGACCGACTGAGGGGACATGCCTGTTCTTGCCTCCATTCCCAGCCTTGCACCAAAGGTTTGCTTCACACTTGAAAAATGAACCAGTTTAATTGCATTTGGGGAAGAGATTTCAGGTGGCCCAGTGAATTGTGGCAATTCCCATATCCTTGTGCGGTGGTCCAGTGAAAGAGGTCTAGATTTAAGGGTACTCTAAGTCGATGTCTGTCTTTTTGAGTGATTTTTGGTTTCTGTGGGGCATCTGAATTATGATTGAGTTGATGACCATGAGTGAGAAAGCGTTTTGCAAACTTCAAAGCCATGTTATAATTATAAGAACATGTTAGGTTACACCCTACTGATTTTCATTTTCCAGAGAGCACATTACTTGGCCACTCTATTATATTCACGTTCTTCAGACACACCAAAGATTTATTGTACTGATTTACCTCTCCTGCGGGTATTAGAATCTTAAGATACAGTTAAGTACTTGCATGTCTGCATATAGATGACCTCTTAACCACGAGAGCCCAGAGCCTGTTAAGACCATGAGCACTTTTCTTTCTCTCACTCACCTGCTAACCTCTGTTTCCATCCCTGGCAATCCACTTCAGGGAGTTTCAGTATTGGAAAACCGGAGATGAGTGAGTTAGTAAGTTAATAGGAACAGTGAGGTATTGCAAAATAATACTCTCAATGCTATAAAGAAATGATTAGGGGTTATTTGTAGTTTTTCAGTTTACTTTTATATCTCTAGGTCTGGGTTATGCGAAGTCAGGAATCAATGATGACAGAGCTGGATGCCAGCAACCAACTTCAAGGTTAAGTGTGCCCGTGTGGTGAGGAGTAGGGGTGGAAAGTGGGTGAGAGCCCGATGGCTCAGAACAGGCAGTTCTGTTCCTCACTTAGAGGCTTGATGTGTGTTCCAGCTGCCCACGGTTAGGCCCTCTGCCCCACACTGCAAGAGTCTGGCAGGATTGAGGGACTGGGAAATGGGGATCGCTGTTGGACTGATGACAGTCTCACCACTCTGCTTTGGGACTGGTCTTTGTGGTTTGGGTCTCAAATAGTATGTTTGCCCTACAGCACCCATGCCAGCTGCCTCTGCAGTCACGGCCTTCCCATTCCTGGATGCTGCCGGCCTCCACCCACCTCAGCCTGGCCTGGGTGTTGCCCGCACCTTTGGGTCTGCGCTCCTGAAGTTTCTTAGCAGCTTTGTCTTGATCACGGAATCTTAAAGAAACTCTGGGCTTTCCTTCTCAAACCCAGTTCTGATCTGGATGGCCTTCCATTGTTCTAGAAGGCCCAGTCTTGCCTTGGGGACTCCAAAGTCTTTGGGAGTTCTGTGAGGACCCCAGTCTCCTTCTGGCCATTTCTTTTTTTCCCTGACCATTTCTTCTCACCCACCGGCCCTCACTTTCATCCCCTAAATGGAAGGGGTTCAATTTCACTTCAACAGTTTCAAGGGATTGCAGGGAAGCATAGAATCCTAGTGGGGATTTTGGCAAGAATGGAATCCCTTTCCCTGATTTACCAAGACCCAGGCTCACCTCCTGGGAAAAGACCTCAGGCACAGGGTGCACCCAGGTGAAGGGGGCGAAGATCATCGCTGTGCCCATCAGAGTGGTGGGAAGCCATTCTAGGCATGGTGTGGGAATTAGATTTAGGATTAGGGTGGTCTGGGACCTAGGACTTCCTTCTGAGAGACAGCATGTAGTTCTTTAAGGATTAGTAATTGCTCTCTTC
>NW_022111373.1:99184447-99195566 GCF_000313985.2 Echinops telfairi
AACTTAATGTCCCTCAGTGAGTATTCCTCTGTAATACATAGGTGACTTGATTTCTAAAATGCTGTAAGAACCAGCTTCCCATGGTTCTGGGACAACATGGCCGATTGAACTGGTATCTGCAAGGGGGTCTCATACCTCTGCTGAAGTCTGTTTTGCAACTGCAAGGTGTTATTTTTATGGCAGCAAATAATGTAAGTCAATACTTGTGCGTTTATTTACGGCTCTGAAAAGAAACCCACAGGAGGGAAGAACCCATCAATTGTGGTCTGAAAACAAGTACCTCTCCCTGTTTTTGCCGGAGGCACTTTCTTTGTGTGGGCTTCCCAAGGGCACAGGTGGTTTTTAGCAATGGGAAACATGAGCAACCAGAGACCTGGGTTATTTCTTACCGAGAAGTTTCCCTTTTGTTTTTAATTTGAAAAGTTATACATGGTTAGACCTTCATCTGCTTACTTCTCTTGGGCTGGGCTCCCCCTGGGCACTGATCAGAGCCTCTCAGATCCTACGTTTATGGGCATGAGTTCATTTCCAAAGAGGAATTTCTAAGAGTAAATCTGGCCTCTTCATTTTTCAAGCTGAGGGCACAAGGTGCATTGTTGGCTTGCGTCCCCCCCTTTGGTTCAATGAGGAAAGTGAGCCATGCTGGTCAGGTAACTTGAGTGAGGACATACGTTTCAACTCACACTGAGGAGAGACCCCAGATTTCCCCAAAAGTGCAAGACCCAGATGAGGTGCAGGACCAGAAATAGTTTGCAATTGTTCTTTCCACTGTTACACAAAACCAGGGTAAGTCCTGATGACTCACCTCGGAAGCGGGCCCCTGGCTCCTGGTGACCCCCTGTGCAGTGGGATGAGATCCACGATCTGCAGGGTTTTCCTCAACTAATTTTTGGAAGTAGATTTCCAGATATTTCTAGTCAGTTTAATTTTTGATAAATTAAGCTCAAATATGTATGTATAAATGTATGTATATATGTGTGTGTGTATATATATATATATATATATATAAACCTTGGGTCCTTTCAGACTCTGAATAATAGAGGCTTATATTCATGTAGCCAAGTCGTCAAGGGTGTTTGTTAAGTGAGCATGCCTTGAAATTGAGAACAATCTCAGTAGCTTTTCCCTTCTCTTAATTGTCTAAGAGTGTTTGTTAACTGATTGTGGGCAGTGGAACATTTCTGTCTAAGACGCAGGGCATCAGGAGTACATGGGAAGAGAGTTCAAGAATCTATTATTTTAACTCACAGGAGATTTATTTTTGGAAAGAAAATATGTATGTATAGTCCAGTTTTTTTTACTATAGTCTATTATTCCTCCACCCTTATCACTCACTGCTGGTTTTTATATTGTTTCTTAAGGAATTTGTTAATGATCTGAAAGGACTGCCAACATTTGAGGAAATTCTTTTAGCTTAACAATAGCCAAAATATGGAGAAGATATTTTAGCTTATAAAAATAATTATAAGCTCCCACTGATGGCTTTATATGATTACTTCCTTAAACCTATTCTTTTTAAGAGTAATATTTAGTGTTTTATGTGGAAGTTTACAAAGCAAATTAGCTTCTTTTTGGTAATTTAGGTACAAATGGTTTTGTGCCTGGTTGCAGTGTGCATGTGTTATAGTTGCTGTGTTCACATTCTCATTACCCTCATTAGGTTTGCTCTCTTTCTGTTGATTTGGATTCTCTTCTGCGCCTCCACTTCTTATCTTAGCTTTTGGGTATATGTTGACCACTTAGGCTCATGTAGTTGATTGTTTATGGGAGCACCTCACTTTACTCATGGGTCAAATTGTTTCTTTTAAAAGCCAGTCTTTGACTTTAAAGGTGACATACAGAAATAACTTTAATTCCAAATTCTGGTGGTATCTCAAGAAGCCCTGGTGGTATAGTGGGTGTTGACTGGAAGGTTGGTAGTTAAAAAATCACCTACCACTCCACGGGAGAAATATGACACTTTCTACTCCTGTAAAGAGGTACAGTCTCAAACCCACAGGCGCAGTTCTATCCTCTCCTGTAAGGTTGTGATGAGTTGGAATCAACTCACTGGCAGTGAGAGTGGTAGCTTAGGGCAATAAACTTGGGGGTTCCTTTAGTTTCTCTCGATCCTGTAGCCCTGGCCCTCTTTCAGAATTAGAATTTTTCTGTATATTTCTTCCATTCTCCCTCATTAAGATTTCTTTCTCTAGGACCCCACTCTCAGTACCATATTGTATCAGGCTGGGTCGTCTAGAGAAACAAACCCAGTGACGCTCGTATACGTCTAACAGAGAAGTTATAACAAGAGTAATTTAATATCAGGAAAGAACCCCTGCTCTGTCAAACTCAAGGAGCGTTCTCTAGAACCACTTAGCCGAAGACTGATGAGGCAGAAAGGTGAAATGGGGTGCAGGGATACCACAGACCCGCAGGTGCAGAGGTCGATGGAAACATGGCAGAACACAGATAGCTCAGAGGTTGGCTCCCAGAATCAGCAGTCCACATGGGGCCACCTGACAGTCCCAGTAAGGATGAAGGTGAAAGGCAAGAGAGAGAGAGACGTTCTCAGTTTCTGTCTCATAAAAACGCCACATCCCGAAGAAGCATTATCAGGCTGTGACCTGATTGGCAGGTTGGACTCCTCTCCTACACAAGTGCAAAGTGACATAAAATCATATGGCCACAATCTGTACCTTCTTTTGTATCCGGGTTAGAATGATCTATGGTGGTAGCCTTGTATCGTACAGTTCTGGGAGCCTGCTTGAGTAAATTGTGGTTCCCTTGGACTGTTAGTCCTATGGACTAGTTTCTTCTTTACTTCTTTGATGTCCTATATATTTCTTTTGTCCCATATGAGTAGAGATCAAAAATTGGCTTCTCACAACCTTTCAACACCTCAGATATTAATACCAAACAAAAGATGTAGAACATTATCTTTGTGAATTATGTTATACCAGTAGACTATGGTCCCAATCTTTTTAACCCGTTAAACCAATCCTACAAGTTGTTTGCTTATGTTAAGGGACCTTTTGTGATTGTGCCTCCTATGTAGTTTGTTTTATATGTGGTCATATATGCAACACACATAAATTTATATTATAACATGCATGTGCCTACAGGTACAGTATATATGCACATGTGCCTTAACATTCCATTATCTTTTCATTGCATTTCCCACGTGAACTTTCTGAAGCCCAGTAGGACACGTATATACTTCCATATTTACCAAACGGTCCCTTCCTGTGACTTTGCAGTGTCTTTATCTTGGTCAAATTGTGCTGATTTCACCAACATTTGAGTTTGCCTTTCCTGTCCTAAGGAACCCTGGTGGCATAATTGTTAAACGTTGGGCTGCTAACCTCAAGGTCAACAGTTCAAAACCCCCAGCTGCTCTCCTAGAGAAAGATGAGGCTTTTTACTTCGGTAAAGATTTACATTCTTGGACACTCACAATGGCAGTTCTACTCTGTTCGAGAGGTCAGTATGACACAGAATCGACTCGATGGCAGTAAGGTTGTGTGGGGTATTTTTTATGCCATCAAAGCAAGTATTTACTACCTGGAGTACTATTCTTCCTCCTTCTCACTCTCACCCCCAGGCCCATCAAAGAACGTTGCTTTCTGTGTATATCTATTCTTGATTTTTTTATAATATTGGGGCCAAACAGTATCTGTATTTTTGTGATTGGCGTATTTCTGTCAGCATACTGTTCTGCAGATACATCTATGTTCTGTTTCTTAGGTTCCTCATTATTCTTTATAGTTGTGTAGCGTTCCAGTGCATCTATACACCACAATCCGTTATCCATTCATTGGCTTATGAGTGCCTGTGTTAAGTGTGCATGTCTATTTATGTCACTTTTATATCTCTTGTATTATATGAGTACTTTTAAAGTATCTGATGTTAAATTAATAGCTGCCTTTCATCAATTATATCATTAAGTGTAGTGTTTACTTTTTGGGCTGCTGTCTACAAAGTCAGCAGTTCAAAACCCCCAGCTACTTCGTGGGAGAAAGATGGGGCTTTCTACTTCCACAGAAAGTTACAGTTTCTGAGGAGCCGCTGGCGGGTGTGAACTACTGACTGTGACGTTAACAGGTTAACTTGTAATTAACTACACCACCAGGGCTCTGTGTGAAGCCTAGCACCCCAAATTCCATCCAAAGCACAACCAGGAAAATCCCTGAAAGCTAGGCTGCCTCTTTCTGGGCTGGCTAAGACGGAGGTAACAGTCTTCTTTGAAACATAATGTGCTTCAGGGCAAAGCTTTTCACATCACCAGTCAATGGCCAGAAAGAACTCTGCAGGCTGAGTCTACTCAAGTGGATTTAGGATCCCACTGTAAACCACAGCCCTCTGAAAACCGGCTCAGAATTTAAGCTCCCATACGTTTCTCAGGTGTAGGCCAGATTGAGAGCCTCTGTTCTAAAAGTTGATTGTGTTCTTCATTAGGACACTTTACACTAGCTTGCTCCTCGGTGGCATCCATGGTTAAGTGCTCAACTACTGGCTGAAAGGTTGGTGGTTTGAACCCACCCAGAGGCCCTGTGGAAGAAAGGCCCGGTGGCGGTCTGCTTCTGAACAATCGAAGCTTTGGAAACCTTATGGGACAGTTCTACTCTGCACACAACACCGCTTGGCTCCCTTATTCTGCTACAGGTGCTCTTCAATAGAGAAGGGCATTCGACTCACCAAGGAGCTTAAAGTAAAAGTCAATTTATTGGAATTTCCTTGGGATGCCGAACAAATCCATCCGAGGAACTTAGAAGGAGGAGTCCTGGTAGGTTAGTGGTGACTGAAGAGCCAGCCGTTTGGAAGCACCAGCTGCGCCTCGAGAGAAAGACGAGGCTTTTCCTCCATGTGCAGTCCCAGCCTCGGCAACTCCTGGGGCGGTTCTACCCTGCTGGCATTGACTTGATGGCAGTGCGTTTGGATTTTGGAAGGACTTAGAAAAAAGACCGCAGGTAATTCTTTAAAAAAAATTTTTTTTAATTACCATCATTTTATTGGGAGCTCTTACAGCTCTAATAACAATCCATACATCAGTTGTGTCAAGCTTATTTGTACATATGTTCCCATCATTATTTTCTAGACCAGTGGTTCTCAACCTGTGGGTGGAGACCCCTTTGGGGGTGTAACCACCTTTTCACAGGGGTCATCTGATTCATAACAGTAGCAAAGCTACAGATATGAAGTAGCAACGAAAATAATTTTGTAGTTGGGCGGTCACCACAACATGAAGACCTGTATTTAAGGTTCGCGGCATTAGGAAGGTTGAGAACCAATGTTCTAGACATTTACTTTTTATTGAGCCCTCGGTATCACCTCCTCTTTCCCCCCGTCCCCCACTCTCCTACCCTCCTGACCCCTTGATAAATTATAAATTATTTTTATTTTCTTATCTTACACCAACCACTGTTGCCCTTCACCCCCTGGAGGAGGAGTGTGTGTGGTTATGTGTTGATCATTGCTATGGGATCCCCCTTCTCCCGTTGTCTACCCACCAGCCCCCACCCTTCTGGTATGGCGACTCCCACTCCTGTTCCTGTGTGTAGTGAGCTCTTACTTCTTACCTGTACCTGTACACATGCTCCAGTCTAGGCCGCAGTGAAAGGTCGTACTGGGGTCATGATAGTGGGGGGTGTCCTCACCTCAAGGAACCAGTGGAATATTGTGTGTTTCATCGGTACTTTACTGCGCTCTGGTGGACTCATCCCTTCCCTGTGACCCTTCGGTGAGGGGATGTCCCATTGTCTACGGATGGGTATGGGGGCTCTGCTCTGACCTCTCTCATTCTCAACAATATGGTTTTTTTGTTTGTTTGTTTTGGGTCTTCTGATGCCTGTTACCTGATCCTGGCGACACCTCAGACACCTCATGATCGCACAGGCTGGTGTGCTTCTTCCATGTGGACTTGTTGCTTCTCTGCTAGGTGGCTTTTTGTTTAACGTCAAGCTGTTAAGACCCCAGACACTATATCTTTTGATAGCTGGGCACCATCAGCTTTCTTCACCACATTTGTTTATGCACCCATTTTGTGTTCATTGATCGTGCCGGGAGGGTGAGCATCATAGAATGCCAGTTTGTTAGAACAAAGTGTTCTTGCATTGAGGGAGGCCATGAGCAGAGGCCTGAAGTCTGTCTGTTACCTCAGTGTATTGCCATATGACTATATGTACATAGGCCAACACCTGTAGTTTCATGAATTAATGTATTTACTTATGTACACACCTGTGCTTATATCTCAATCCCCAGCTTTGCTTCCTAGATCGTTCCTTTGTGTCCTTTTACCTTCCTCCTGGCCCACCATCACTCTTGCCCTTCTTCCGCCTCTTAGTCATTCTTCTCAGCTAGATTGCTGTTGCTCCAACACCCCCAGGATCTCTCTGTCCTCCTTGTTGTTGATTTTAGTTCCCTAGTTGTTCTCTTGTCTATGGTAATTCTTTTAACATCCCTGTAAGAGCCACAGCCATAGAGTAGCATTAAACAAGCTTTAGAAACATGGTGATGTTGCAGCTAAGGTGCCCTAGGAATTCCTGTAGTCGTTACCATTCATCAGAGTTCTCTGTGGTGCCCTGCCACCTTACCTCTGGGGACCGCATACCATGCAGGCTACCTGTTGCTTTCCAGCAAAGAAAGCATCACATCACAGACTCTCAGTATTGACCGGGGTTTATATTCAGCCACTAAAATAACAAAAGGGATAAAATCCACTGGCTCTCTTTCATTTGATTATGTCTGTGGAAAAGCATCCATTCAACAAACAAGCATGAGGTAATTGACCAAACACCCTCCGATGGCTGCCAGGAGCCTGCAGATGCCTATCTTTCTGTGCTTCACTTCAGAGCTTGCGAGAGTGTTCTGGCCACCTCAGGAACGTTTGGAGTGTGTGTTTTATCATAAAAAAGCGTGAGGCAACAATTAAAGCCTTACATCATTGTTTGCTTGTCTTCTCTTTGCTTCTTGCCCACACTGGGAGGGAGTTTTAAGTGAGTCAGCTTCCTACACGTCTGTGTAAACTGGCAGCGCTCATGCTTGCTGTAGAGTTCTGAGCCATGCTGAGCAAACAAGAAGAAATCATGGTTTGATTGACCACAGCATTTGAGGGGAAATATTTGAAGTCAGACTATGTACAATGCAGTAAAACCTGATGTGCTGTTAGGAAGTGCACCCCCACCCCCCAGCCCCGAGTTTGTTTTGCTTTGGAGAGTGGACTGTGTTTCCGCCAGATGAACATGGTGATCCCATAGATCCGATGTGTCCATTTGCAGTTAGTCCTGGAGCAGATGCCCAGTGGAGAGGGGCTGCAGCCTGCATGGTGCTGCCCCTGGCACCTGTCACCTTATATCTCTTTGGCTCCTTCTCGACCACCCATGTGCCTACCTCTGTCTCCCTGTGTCTCTTTTACCAAGACTCCCAGGGTTGTAGGCCCTTTGTAGGCCCTCTTGAGCCCCAGGAGCTTTATTTCTCCTTCAACTGCATTCTTTTTGGTCCCTCTTGAACCTTTCTCATTCTGTTATATCTACTTCCTCATACCTTTAACATTCCTCTATTTTTCCACCTCTGCTTTCTCCTATACCTTTAAATAACCCAAGCACAGTGCTGCCGAGCCAGTTCAACAGAGTGGAACTGTCCTGACAAGTTTCCAGAGCCGCCATCTGTATGGAAGCAGACCAGCACATTGTTCTCCATGGAGCAGCTGGTGGGTTTAGACTCTAGACCTTTTGGATAGTAGCCCCATGATTAGACACTGTGGCCTCAGAGGTCCTCTTTTTTTTTTTTTTTTGCCAATTTAAATACAGCTTTATTTTCAAGGCATTGCATTTTCCACTTACAGTAACAGTACTAATAAAGTGCAATGTTGACTTGATGTCTTTCCCTATGCATACTGTATGTTCAAGTATTGAGAATGCCCAGAAATTTAGTATAGCAGCTTTAGTTCTTTACTGCTGGGTCAGAGTGCTACAAATTTGGGTCCTTCAGTTTTTAAATGTGGAACAATGCGGTTTCTATTCTCATTACTGGTCAATCAACCTCTTCCATGGTGGGTCCAGATGAAGCATCACCAGATGGAGGAACTCCACCACCAGGGAAGCCTCACGGCACCCCTCCGGCACCCCTCCAGCACTCTGGTACAGCTTGGTGATGATGGGCTTGCAGACTTTCTCCAGCTCTTTCTGCTGACGTTCAAATCCCTCTTTCTCTGCAGTCTGATTCTTATCCAGCCAGTTGATAATTTCATTACACTTGTCGAGAATCTTCTGTTTGTCCTCATCATTTATCTTCCCTTGCAGCTTTTCATCCTCAACAGTTGCTTTCATGTTAAATGCGTAAGATTCAAGTGAATTCTTAGAGTGTACCTTATCCCGCTGTTTTTCATCTTCAGCTTTGTACTTTTTGGCTTCCTGGACCATCCGGTCAATATCTTCTTTACTCAGACCACCCTTATCATTGGTGATGGTAATCTTGTTTTCTTATCCAGTACTCTTATCCACAGCAGATACATTGAGAATGCCATTGGCATCAATACCAAAAGTGACTTCAATCTGAGGAACACCACGTGGTGCAGGAGGTATGCCAGTGAGCTCAAATTTCCCAAGCAGGCTGTTATCCTTGGTCATTGCACGTTCACCTTCATAAACCTGAGTGAGTACACCAGGCTGGTGATCAGAGTAGGCTGTGAAGGTCTGTGTCTGCTTGGTGGGAATGGTAGTATTGCGCTTGATGAGAACAGTCATGACTCCACCAGCTGTTTCAATACCCAGGGAAAGTGGAGTGACATCCAAGAGCAGCAGGTCCCGAACATTTTCAGATTTGTCCCCAGATAAGGTGGCTGCCTGATCAGCTGCACCATGAGCCACAGCCTCATCAGGGTTGATGCTCTTGTTCAGTTCCTTCCCATTGAAGAAATCCTGAAGAAGTTTCTGAATCTTAGGAACACAGATAGAACCACCCACCAGGACAGTGTCGTGGATCTGTGACTTGCCAAGCTTGGCATCTCTAAGGGCTTCCTCCACAGGGTCCAGGTTGCCTCGGAACAAGTCAGCATTCAGTTCTTCAAATCAGGAACGGGTGATAGAGGTATAGAAGTCGATGCCTTCATATAGAGAATCAATTCCAATACTGGCCTGGGTGCTGGAAGAGAGAGTGCGCTTTGCACGTTCACAAGCAGTGCGTAGGCGACGGACAGCTGTCTTATTCTCACTGATGTCTTTTTTGTGCCTGCGCTTAAACTCAGCAATACAATGATTGATCATTCGGTTGTCAAAATCTTCTCTACCCAAGTGGGTGTCTCCAGCTGTTGATTTTACCTCAAAGAGGCCATCTTCAATAGTGAGGACTGACACATCAAACGTGCCACCTCCCAAGTCAAAGATCAACACATTTCTCTCAGCACCAACCTTTTTGTCCAAGCCATAGGCAATTGCAGCAGCAATTGGCTCATTGATGATTCTAAGTACATTGAGACAGCAATGGTCCCCGCATCTTTGGTAGCCTGGCGATGAGTCATTAAAATAGGATGGTACAGTGACAACAGCTTTGGTGACAGTCTTTCCAAGGTAGACTTCTGCAATTTCCTTCATCTTTGTCAGAACCGTAGAGGAGACCTCCTCTGGATAAAAGCTTTTTGTTTCTCCCTTGTATTCTATTTGGACTTTGGGCCTGCCTGCATCATTCACCACCATGAAGGGCCAATGTTTCGTATCAGACTGGACAACTGCATCATCAAATCTTCATCCAATCAGACGTTTGGCATCAAAAACCATGTTTGTGGGATTCATAGCAACTTGGTTCTTTGCCGCATCACCAATCAATCGTTCTGTGTCTGTAAAGGCAACATAGCTTGGGGTGGTTCGGTTGCCCTCATCATTTACAATTATTTCCATGCTGGAAAACACCGAGGCAGGAGTAGGTGGTCCCAAGATCAATACCAACAGTGGGTCCCTTAGACATGATTGCTCTGTGTAGATGGCTGGCCAGGTGAAGTTAAAAAGAAAAAAGAAAAAGTGGACTATGGAGCTGCTGCTGTGCTAAATGAGCCAGAGGTCCTCTTAAAAAAACCCCAAACCCTGGCCATCACACCAGTCATGAATCCTATAAAGGCTCTCCAGGACTGTAAATCTGTTAGGGAGCAAATAACTTCATCTTTTCCTCACAGAGTGGATGGTGGCTTTGGATGCCAGCCTGTGGCTAGAAGCCCGCTGCCTAAGCTAACATGCTACCAGGGCTCCAGAAAACAGACTTCCTAAAAGAGGAGTCCATTCCCAGCTCCACTTCCACAGATTCTTTCAGCCCACTGTAAGTAGACAATGGCTGTACCATTCCTGTTAGGCTGCTCTTATAGCCATAGGCTTCTATTCCCTCATCCTGTTTGCCAACTTTTGGCACAGCTGATCATTTATTCTTTAGCTTCCAAGTGGTACTATCATCAAGAATGCTCCTAATTCTTTGTGCTCATCCTCCATCTCATTCACTGACTCCTTTCCCATCATTCATTCATTCAGTAAGATGCCCTGTTGGTGCTGTGTGTAAGCATTGCATGGCTAACCTTGAAGTTGGCAGTTCAAACCAAGCAGCTGCTTTTAAGGGAGAAAGATAAGACTACACCTTTAGAATCCCTAAGCAGGGTCACTATGGATTGGAGTTGACTCGAGAGCAGTGGATTTGAGGATTCTTTAAGGATTGCCCAGTCCTCAGTGCTCCAGACTGCTTTTTCTACACATTCTGACTCGAGGTGTGAGTTGACTATTCTCATGACTTGTATCCTTTGAGCAGTTTTAAGCTAAACAAAGTTTTAAACAAGTTTAAGTTTACAACCAGTTCAAGGCACTACTGAGTCAAGAGTGAGCAAGGTAAACCCATTGCTTTTGAGGAGTTCAACAAATATTTACAGAGCTCCTACTATGTGTCAGATACTGTTTGAACCAGTTAGTCAAAACCCTGGCTTTCCATAATTCTCTCTACTCTTAGGACAAGATGGTGGGAGAAGGCCACGCAGACAATAGCAGGATGTTCTAAGGTGGATGAGATAGTTAATGTTTATTGTGCCAACCTCATTGATAAACACGTGGGATTAATTGGAGGGCAGAGAGAGAAATGGCTCGGTGAACCTCGCCTTTCTAGTTCTCAGGTCTCT
>NW_022111373.1:99196189-99220742 GCF_000313985.2 Echinops telfairi
TTGTAAGGAGTTTCCCTTGTATCATAAGATGGGAACCAGTCTTTGAAAACAAAAACAAAGCTTTTCTCATTTCTTGAACTCATCTTGCAATCATCTTTTTTTTCCTGCTGACACAGTAGGTTGCTTCCAGAGTGTAGTAGCTTCAGTTAGGATAGGAGGTATTGATAATAGACACATAGGTTGACGTGGGTTGGAGTTTAAAGTGTACTTGACAGTTGCTGTGACAACAGCAGAAGAAGGAATAGTGAAACAAAGTCATGGCTAGGTGAGCAAGCCACCAATGACCAGTGAAAAGTGAAGGGACTAAGGGCTAAGGCCAGGCTTGTACCAGGCACCATGGAAGTGACGAGAGAGGCAGCTGGGGAGGCCTCGCTTTCGCCAGGAGGGAGGAGAGCTGGTCCAGCTGGCGGGAGTGGGAAGGGAAAAGGCAGGATCAGAAAAGGTATCAGGGTGGCGATGAGGTGGCCTGTCCATCATTGCAGCAAGGGCCTTGTGTGTCTGCCCCCTCCAGAACGTAAACGATCTTCTGAAGGGGTAAGAATCACTGAAGACTTTTCAGGCAGAACGTGCTATTCAGTGTTTGAGAGGTTATTCTAGTAAAGCCGTAGATACCGTAGATGGGAGGAGGTTGAGCATAATTTGTCTAGTCAGTAAAAAGTTATATGCTTGGTTCTTTTCTAGGAAAATCTTTTAGGCAATTAAAATTTCTAAATCTAATATTATGAGTGCAAGGGAAATGAGTAATTTTTATGATGTTGCAATTGAATTTTTCTTTTGTTATCATTGCATATTCTTTCCATTACGTTGCCCAGGGGTGCTTCAAAACTTTATGACAAAATGGAATGAAAAGATAATGGAATTTTCCCATGACCGTTTTGCAGTAACCTCTCATAGTGCTAGCTTATTCAAATACCAGACCAACATCTATCACATAATGTGAGATGCACACACACATACACGCACACTCACACATAGTCAGCAAAGTAGCTTATTAAGGAGATATCATGCCCCAATACAGACCATCTTCTGAAGGAACCATACACACTCGTGTATAAGCCGAGTTTTTCAGCACATTTTTAAGGCAGTTTTTGTGGTAAAATTAGGTGCCTCGGCTGATAGTCGGTTTGGCTTATACTCGAGTATATACGGGATTTTGTATTTTTCAGTGTGGTCTTAATTCGGTGGGGTTCTTTGTAGAGCTGGTTTCTCTCTCAAGCTAGCAATACCTCTGCCTGATGGAGATTCCTCATACAATCCACCTAAGGTGAAATGAGGGTCTAAACCATAGGCTCCCAAATCTATTTGTTCTATAACCTCACTTCCAAAAACAAATATCCCAGTGTCCCCCAAACAATTAAAACTTGTACTAGATCCCACAATCCAGGATAAAGTATAGGTTCCCCCCAGGGTGAGGAGTGGTATTGCCCAACTTGGAACATTGGTTTAAACTAAGAAATGGAAGATGGGTGGGTCTGAGCTAGATTGAGGAACTGGACTAGGCAGAGCCGAAGGGGAAGGTATGGGTTAGAGAGAAGGCCGAATGTTTAGACTCGGCGCTGGGTGATGATGTTGTACCCAAGACTGAAATCAGGAGATGGAACGTATGTGGGGCTAGAACAGAAGGGAAATGTTCTGAAGTGTTACTGATAGAGATTTGGTTTCTGCACTCACGTGACTCTCAATTATGTGGTCCAGAACAAAAGATTTCCTGAGTTCCACTACTTACTAGTTCTGCTGGGAAATTAGTGCCTCTGAACCTCAGTGTTTGAGAAAAAGCAGGAAACAGCCTGCCTCTATGTGGGTGTTTTGAGGATTAGAGGGGCTAATGCTGTGTACATAAAGCCCATGTTCATACAATGCCTTGCTTAGTTACTCCATAAGGATCCCTAACCCACGCTGGGCCAGTGGTGAGTTTCTGCTCCTGGAAAGCTGGGTCTTTGTATCCACCCTCTCTCTTCCCAGTTTGCTCCAGGTAGCACTTTGCCTTGTGATCTCCATTTGCTGATGCAACTTAAGAAAAATTGCTGGTCTTCGGTTTTTCTGCCTTTTTTTACAGTGAGGGGCGGGAGTCATGACTTTTATGCTCTTTGTATGCTGAACTGGAAACCAGAAGTTTACATATCAAGTCAGTCTCTCTCTGTGTCTCTGCCACACACACACACACACACACACACACACACACACACACGCGCGCGCGTCAGCAGGGCCGGTGGGAATTTTTGGTAATTAAGACTGAAGAAGATGGGTTAAGAACCTGACTTTAAGAATGGATAAGGAATGAGAGTTATTAAAGGAAATCATTGAGAGGAAGAATGGATAGGTTGGGGGGGATGCTTTTTGAAAGGATTTTTTTAAGACATTTTCATGTGATTTGGGTGAAAGTTGTCGAGCAAATTGGATCTCAGCTCAGGCACCCTTTGCTTCAGACGTTGATTTCGACCCCCACCGTGCAGCCACCCTCTTCTCCCTCCGCCAGTCAGCCAGCCAGTCCCCCCTGTGGGCTCCCCATCCCCATCCATCCTGCTTGCTGATCCCTGTTGGGCAAGATTTGTGAAATGAAACATTGAAGTCTCTTTCTCCAAGCAGGGTTATTAAATTTGTTTTATACCCCCAAATGCTAGTTAGGGCAAAAAATGAGATTTGTATTCATCTTTCCTCTGATCGTCTGACTGCTTATACCCACTGCATAAGCTTTCTGGGGTAGATTCGACTTTTTTTCTTTTTCATCTCTTTTGCCTTCTTTTCATTTTGCCTCTCTGAGGGTGCAAACTCTGTGAAGTGACAAAACTCTTTTTTCCCTTTAAAAAAAATCTCCATCGTCTTTCACCTTGCCTGCCAGATCGAAGGGCAACTGGTTCTATTTTGGCTGTTGTTTTCTTGACTGAGGAGGGCCTCACATAGGCATACAAAATGCCACCACCCCCCTCATTAATTGAATAAGTGATATCTGGACTGGAGTCAGGAAGGAACGACTTCTTCTGGGTGTTGCAAGTCGCGAGCTGCCTGGATCCAGGCGCTTTGGGCTGCAGCTGCTTATCTGTCGGAGCAAGGGCTGTTCTCGTCGCTCTGCAGGGGCGCGCTCTGTGCAGTTTATGATTACAGCACGCTTCAGTTCATGACATGATACATTCTTGGAAAGCGTGCCAGTGGGGTTGAGTGTCCCGAAGGCAGCAGGGCACGTCCTCTTATGTTTCTTGACGAATGCGTTAGCAGTGGACGTGGCCGGGACACTGGTGATGGGCCAGGCCTTACGAGGGAGCGAAACTCCTGCCAAGTGAGGTCTCCTGTTTATTAGGAAAAGCTGCGTGAATAGCTTGTCCCAACGCAGGGTGCAGACAAGTCGGGGCTCCTGTGCTGTCTCCCCTAGACAGTTCTTAATTCTGTCAACTATCTAGCCTCCTCCTGTGCTTGTCACCGAGGGTTCGTTTCTAAGGTCCGTCAGGTATGTCCTAAGGAACAGGAACTATGCTACGATGAATGAGAACAAGGTTCTGGGCACATAGGGCTGTAGATACAGAAATCATTTCAAGATAATGTAATAGATGCTGAGATAGTGGTCTTGACAAGGTGAAGGAAGGTGGTGTTGGGGCCCAGGGCCTGAGGTCCACGGAAGGCAGCCTGCAGGCGCTGCTGAGGGCGCTGAGCTGTGAAAAGTGTGTTCCGTGGACCAGCACAGAGACCCATGCAGCCTGCTGCATGGACGTTGGTCATTCCAGAGGACGAAGCGCAAGGCAGGAAGCACATGGAGAGGGCAGCTTGGTGGTGAAGAGCCTGGGCTCTGGAATTCGGCATTCTGGGTGTAAGTCTCGGCTTTTCTCCCAAGTTAGTAAGTAGTTGGACACAGTGAGTTACTTTCCCTATGCCTCAGCCTCTTCAGTTGTATGATAAGAAGACTCACTGCCATCAGATCGATTCTGCCTCATCGGGACTTTTGGGGGGGCAGAGGAGAACTGCCCCTGTGCCTTTCTTAGGCTGTAAATCTTTCCGGGAGTAGAAAGCCTCATCTTTGTGCTGCTGAGTGGTCAGTAGCTTTGAACTGCCTTGAGGTTAGCAGCCCCACGTGTAACCCACTAGACCACAGGGCTCCTTAGGGTGCTTTGATCAGTGGAGCAAATGGACTCCACACACGTGTAGCTACTATTCTTACTGCTTTGGAAGTTTCCTGGGGGGAAATTAACACAGAGTAATAGCAGCGAGGGAAGCGAATTTTATTTGGCATTTGCAGTAGAGAGGAAAGAGAGGTGGGAACAGACTGACCTGCCCGCAAAGCTATGTCCGTCAGTTCAGAGAACAATGCAAGACCGACGGCATATACGCAAAATCCAGCGCAGGTTCGATTCTTTCCATCGATAAGCTAATTGCTAATAATCGCTTTTCCAGACATCATCGAGATAAGTTTTATGGGAATAACTATCAGAAGTATTTTTTAATTGATCCAACAGGCTGGAATAGGGGAGGACAAAAAAAGCCTTAAAGTGAACCGAAAAGCAACCAAACAAGAAAATCACCCCATGTGGTTCTGTTGGAAATTCCTCAATTGCAGTGGTTCTCAACCTTCCTCATGTTGTGGTGACCCCCCCAACCATAAAATGAATTTCCTTGCTACTTCATAACTGTAATTTTGCTACTGTTATGAATCAGGTGACCCCTGTGAAAGGGTTGTTGGACCCCCAAAGGGGTCACAACCCACAGGTTGAGAGCTGTTGATCTAAGGTCTTCATGTGCACGTTTGCCCGACCTGGCAAACATTAGGCAGTTGATTAGTGTATCACTGCTTGGTATTGGATGCTCACCCAAATCAGTCATTAATGTGCGATCTGCGTCTCCCGTAGTCTTCAGGTGATCCTATTTTCAGATTGTGGAGATGAATTTATGGCTTAGTTAAAGAAATAAAACGGCGACAACAGCAAAACCCAGAACTGCGTAAAGACTTCCTTCAGTGCTGCCCACAACTGCTTTTTGTTTGTAAGATGGTTTGATTCCTTTAAAAAGCTTCCTTTCTTTCCTCGCCTGCTTTGTGTTTTGGCACTTCCAAACAGGGGAAATGGTTGTTGTTGTTTTGGAGTGGGGGTTCGCAGACTCCGGGACCCTGGGGTGTGAATCACAGGATGGCGTTCTGGGGTCCTCCCTGCCTGCGGACCCCGCATCAGGGTTATTCTGGGAAGCCTTATCCAAAGCAGACTGGAAAACACAGGGCTGAACTCTGTCAAAAAGCTACACAGGAAACAGATATAAATAAGTATTGAATCGTTATTCAGTCCTAGCTACTTTCTCACACATATTTTATGATACATTAAAAAAATGTTTCCTTAAAAAAAAACCACACAAAACCAACCTCAACAACCCAACTTCCTTAATTTCCGTGTGACTTTTAAGAGGATCTTCTTTTCATCTAAGTCTACCCAGGGTGCCCTTCTTTTAGAGGCTAGGAGAGAGGAGAACAAAAACAACAATCTTTCGTAGCATCTGAGGTACAGGGGGAATTTTCGAGACAATGAAGCCAGAGAGGCATTTCCATTTGCATCAGGTTATCTCCTGGGCTAGCTAGTGGTGGTGTCTTACCTGTTGCTCCGATGCTGGAAGCTAGACCACTGCTATTTCCAAAACCAGCAGGGTCCCTTGTGGTGGAGGGGAGTCGTGGAGCGTCCAGACTGAGAACAGAATCCACATCTGGAAAAACGGGCACCCGAAAGTGGAGCATCACCTTGTGCCGGCTGGCACAGGCCGGGGCGGTGTTTCCTTCTGCTGCCCACAGGGTTGCTAGGAGTTGTAACTGCCCCGAGGTCACCTAACCACACAGCACCAGCAGCTTCTGCCCATGTGTGTTTGCCATGGCTTTTGAATGCGGATCGGGTATTGCAAATATTTAACAAATTTAGCAGCATGTCCATCTGACTTACCAAAGGCGTTTCTCGACGATTCGCTCATTCTCCTCACAGCCACTGCCCCTGATGCTGACAACGGTTCCTTAGTTGCACCCCTTCCTCCCATGTATTTTAATACCATTGTTGTAATGTGTATCGCTTTATGTATTATGCCTGTCACTCACTGCCCTTGAGTCCTGATGATTTGGGTCCCTGAGACTCTAAATCTTTATAGGAGCAGAGAATTCCTGCCCCCGCCCCCTCCTTCCCCAGCCATAGAATTGCTGGTGCATTCAAGCTGCTGATCTTGTGGGGGTGGTTGGTGCTAGGTGCCTTCGTTCTGAAGCATGGCGACCCCCTGGCTAAGCCCGGTCCTGTGCTGTCCGCACGCACAGTTCCAGTTCTCATGTTTGAACCATTCCTGTAGCCATTATGTCAGCCCATCTTGTCGATGCCTCCTTTCCGCTGCTCCTCTGCTTTAGCAAGCACGATGCCCTGCAGGGACTGCCCTCTCCTGAGATGGCTAAAGTACTTGAGACGAAGTCTGGCCATCCTCGCCTCTAAGGAGCATTCGGGCTGAACTGCTTCCAAGACAGATTGGTTTGTTCGTTGGGCAGTGCCCGGTACTTTAAGTATTCTTGCCAGCAACATAGTTCCAATGCATTTGTTTTTCTTTGGTCTTCCTTATTCAGGACCCAACTTTGACGATGTGTACGAGGCAGTGAACCATACCATGGCTTGGGTCCGTCGCCCCTGAGTCCTCAGAGTAACAGCCTTGCTGAATTTTCAACACTTTAGCGAGGTCTCGTGTAGCAGATTTCCCGGTGCCGGGCATCGCCTGCTCGCGTGACTGCTGTGTCCACGGGCATTGACTGTGGATCCACGCACGGTGAAATCCTTGACGGGTCCCCCTTCCTTTTAGTGTGCAAGGTTGTGTCATCTGCACTTAGCAGGTTGCTGATAAGCCTTCTGCCGATCCTTCTGCCTCATTCTCCAATGATTTGCTCAGCATCCAGATTAAGTAAATATGGTGAGAGGAGGAAACCGTGACACGCATCTTGCTTGACTTTAAACTCTGCAGTGTATCCGTGTTCTGTTGGCACAACTGCCTCTTCATCACGTACAGGCTCTGCGTGATTAGCAGCACCCACGTATCCACGCTCCCTGGAAGGTGTCTGTAGCTGCATTCAATAGAAACCACAAAAATACCGGGTTTTTTCTACTCAAGATCTTTTTTTTTTCCCTCCCCATTTTAGGAGCAATGTTATCTATACCGAAAACGCACGCTTTAAAAAGAGAAAACTTGTTAAAATACTGAAGATTTCAGTCACTTCTAAGCATGTGAAAGTTGCCCGAGTGTGTTTTCCCCTGAGCAGTGAAACATGTCAGAATCAGAATTGTGCAGGACTCCCTACCCCATCCCCACCCACAGTCTTTCCACCTTTGACAGGGTGTCGTCTTACCACTTTCTATCCTTTGTTTCAGTGAAAAATACGGGAGTTTTTCTTTTCTGACAGGCTTCTGCCTTCTGCAAGTTCCAGCATTTTGCAGGCTTTTACTGCGTTTTATTAGGCTGTTGGTGAACTATTACACACAGATTAGGTTCTCATGTAACAACATTCACACACATTGTTCCGTGACACTGGTTACATTTTTTTCACAATGGGTCAGTATTCCCAGATCCATTCTGATTGTTCTATTTCCATGATATCTACCTTCTTGTCTCCCCCCCTTGCCTTCTCATCTTTGGTCTGGGATAAATGTTTACCATCGGCTTATAATTAGATGGTTATTTACAGGAACACAGTGCTCTCAGGTAATATTATAGATTTTAGGAGCCAATCTGTCAGGTGCTTGAAAGGTGACCTCCAGGAATGGTTTGAGCTTCAAGTTGAAAGGCTATTCCAGGGCAAGAGGCTCAGGGATTCCCTACTTTCTGCCAGTTCCATTAGCTGCCTCTCCCCTGCTCCGCTCCCACCCAGCCCATGTCTGTGTGTCCCTGGTGGGAACTGTCCAGAGTCGTAGCAGGGCACCAACTAGTTCTTCTCGTCTAAGGGAGGTGAAGCCAGGGTTCACATGGATGATTATTCCTGTAAACTAGTTTCTTTTGTAGGCTTCGATACCTTTTGCTCAGGAAGATTCGAGACCGGTAGTTGTCTGAGTTCACTGTTAAGACTAATATTATTGAAAACCTGTCTTCACAGACAAGGGTTCCACCTTCAGACCCACAAGATTTCCTTAACTTTCAGAAGACGGTCCAGAGTGTGTCTATACCCATCGGTGGTCAGACCCACTTGTATTTTTAACTCTGGTTACTTCGAATGTAGGAGAGATCATTTTAGGATTCATCTATTGATTTTATTTTTACGCACTGATTGTCATTTAGCAAACATTTTATGCACAAGGCCCTTTGCTAGGTAACGGAGATACCAGATGAGTCCCAGTGCCAGAGTGGTTGCCAGCTGAGAGGTTGGTGGTTTGTGCTCACTGGATGTTTCCTCCAGAGAGAGAACTAGTAATTTGCTTCCATAAAAATAACAACGTAGAAAAACGTACTCTACCATACGGGGTTGTGATGAGTTGAAATGGACCCGGTAACACCTAACAGCAGCAGCAGCAGCAGCAGCAGCAGCAGCAGCAATGATACCAAGAAGTCTAAGACATGTGCCTTGACTTCAATGCCCTTGTGACCTTCTGGAACGAAATAAACACAGACAAGTGGAAAAGTCTCAGAGTTTTAAATAGCAGCCCAGGGCCAAATTGAATAGGGGGCCTCTGATAAATTGCCAAATCAGAGTGAGTACAAATAATACGTGCACGGTGGTCAAGCCAGGGTTGTTCAAACACAGGAAGCGCCGGACCTGCTCAGCTACGGAGTGGAAATGTGATTAGGAGGAGGGGTGAGGTCAGACAAAGGCAGGAATGCCCAAGCTATGTAGTGGGGAGGAAGTCAGTGTGATTGTACTGGAGGGTTTGTGTAGGACAGGGGTATGGAAGCTATGGATGGAAAAAAACTATATATTAGGGAGGGACAGATTGAACATCAGGTTTTCTGTTTGATCACCTCCATTACCTGCACAATTTCACTTTACCATGTCATTGTAATAGCCCCACCCCACATGAAGTTGGTGGGGAGTCATTAAAGTATTCCCTGATCGGTTGTTTTAGGTCCAGATGTTTTTAGGACCAAGTCTAACACAAAATGAACTTGTAGCCACTCTTTTGAGCAAGGCAAAAGCGTGTGACCCCCAGGCTGCATTCAGTGAAGAGCCTGGTCACCGGAGTGGACCGGGACAAGAACAGAAGCCAGGAGACCTTTGCGAAAGCAATTGCTATCACCCAAGCAGAGAGGTAACAAGTGTCCAAACCTGGAGCTAACGCTCTGACTGAAAGAAAAGTGGCCCGAGCAGTGGTAGCAGGCAGAGCGAGAGAAGGGGCTGGATTTAAAAGAACTATGATATGAGGTGGGGTGGAGCCAGCCCCCACCACGAATCACAGGTTCAATAAGCACAATTGTACAGTTGAGATATATAAGTATTACATTAAAGTCATCGAGAGCATGAGAGGTAAAGGAGAGATTGGAATAATGGAGTCAGACACAATTCATGGTGGCATGCTCACCTCAGCCCCGCTTGGTGGTCCGCGTCGGGGGAGCCCGGCCATGAGAGAAGGAGAGAGCCACTTTATTGCTAACCAAGGGTTATATCTCATCAGGGGGACATGATTACAGGTAACCACATATCACAGGAAGGGGCAGTACAATAGCCATACACATTGTAGGAAGGGGATCTATGATAGGCATAAGCGTAACAGGAAGGGGATGAGCTAGGGGTGTGCCCATAGGAATGGGAAGGTCTAGGGGTATACATGTGACAAGATGGGCGGACCCTAGATCTATGATGGCTACCTAATCTTGATCATCCTTGGGCAGGTTTGACCTCTGGGATCTCCTACAAGAAAACAGACAACTACTATCCTTATCAGAAGGGAGTGGGCCCTATTTGTTGTGGGATAAACAGTGGTGTCTGCTTAGGCTAGATGGCTGATAGCTCTTAAGGACAATGACCCCTGATCTATTCCTGATAACCTCCAAGTGTATAGTCATTCGCAAGCAGCTAAAGCTAAGTTTGGCATATATTTAGGGGAGACAACTTGGGAGAAATCCTTCTGTTTCCCCCAAAGAAGGAGGAGGAGGAGAAAACAGGTGGTGAAAGTGATAAAGCTTGTCTCTACCTGGTTTGTGTGTGCCGCACAGGGAGATGAAAGTGGGGTCAGGAATAAGGTTCTCCGAGGTTGGGGTGGGGACGGGGCAGTGGTTGGGCGGTGCCGTGAACTGAGATGTAGAGAAGGTGTGTGAAGAGCACACTTGAGGGAGCTGCGTTTTAAATGTGCCAGTGGCACAGTGCGACACACGTGGAGCTGCTACCACAGGTCCCCGACACCCTCCGGGGCAGTTCTCCTGTCTGGTAGGGTTGCTATGAGTCGGAATGGAATTGATGGGACTGAGATGTTTTAGATCTGAGGGCTGAAGGGGCCAAAGGCATCAAGTTCTCTGTTGCCTCATGCACATGCAAAAGCTGAACACCGAAAGGAGAAGACAGGAGAATGGTGCATTTGAATTGCGGGATTGGCAAAGAATATTGACTACACCGTAGGCTGCCAGAAGAATAAACAGATCAGTCCTAAGAGAAACACAAATGAATGCTCCTCAATAGTTAGGGTGTCAAGAGTCATCTCCCTTATTTTGGACATATGACCACGGAATACCAATTGCTTGAGAAAGACCCTGTGTTGGGCCAAGTTGACTAGAGAAACAAATTCAGGGACACTCATATATATGTGTATGAGAGAGCTTCCTATTAAGAAGTCATTATATATCAAGCAAACATCCCAGCCCAGTTCATATCTAGTCCATACATCCAGTGCAGCTCATCAGTCCAATACTAGTCCGTAAGTTCCTCTTCAGCCTTCTGCAGCCACATGCAACGATGCAGAATGCAGGAGCATCACGGGCGGGTGGATGCAAAGTCTTGTGGATCCAATAGCATTGGCAGCATGCCAGGACTCTGGCACACCCAGTGTGGCTTTTCACCAGGAAGGTGAGGACAGAGAGAGAGTGTGGGAGGTCCTTAGGATCCTCCTTATGAGAAGGCCGCACCCACAAGGAGACATCATCAGGCGGTGACCTGATTGACAGGCTCGACTCCACCCCAGACACTATTTAACACGTCGACAGGAAATTATTTAACTGGTCAAGTGGAAGGTCAGCGAAAATGAGGGAAATCCGTCAGACAATGGATTGACACATTAACTTAAACTCTTGTACTAAAACATACCCCAAATCATAAGTAACAGTTCATTCAGTTTTCCCAAAGGTCACCCTGACCTGGCAGCAACTACTATCACCATCACTACTGTTTGTAGACATCTTGAGTTTGCTGTGTTTGTGGGATGCCCGTGTGGGTGTATCGGCAACCGGAAGCTTGGGGAAGCGGTCAGAACTGGAACAAGCGATCTGAGAGTGTCTGCTTTCTGACCACAGTTAAATGGAGCAAATCGATGAGCTCACCGGAGGGAGAATATGGATGAGAAGAACGGGGGGGACAGAGGAGACCTTGGGTCACTGTCATGATTTAGTGGGGGGTTGAGAGAACAGGCTGGATCGTAGTTCTGGATGGATCATTGTTAATCTAGCTACCAGAATTCCCACGCATGGCCCCTCATGCGTGCAAAGAGAACTGCTCCATAGGATTTTCAAAGTTGTGACCTTTCAGAAAGTAATTGCCAGCCGGTCTTCCAAGTCTTTAGGGGGGTTTGAACTGTCAACCTTTTGGCCAGTCTGTGAGTGGCCACTTAACTGCTTGTGCTTCCCAAGGAATTGGGAGGCAGCTAGTTTAGATTTGACTTAGGTTAAGTGGGTGAATGATATCGCTACTAATTATGTTGTTTAAACCAGAGCTCAATTTTATCTGTTCAGCACCTGGGATCCTATGTCGTCTTAGCCAGCCCAGGGCTTTCAAAAATTTTAAAGAAGTGGTCTTTTATCTCTGTAGGAATTGTGGGATCATTACTCGTTTCTGTCTGCCCTAGTTTGTGAGCTCTTGAACACTGGTTTCAAGTGTTAGACAGCATGTGTGCTCAGAAAATGTGTGCATGACTAAATGATCAGGATCAAATGCATCAGCAAAACCCAAGGGAATAATGACTGAGGAAAAGATTGAGTTAATCAGCCGTCCAATTTTAGATTAGTGAAAAGAGCTGGGGTGGTGGAGTGGGTGGAGGTGGGGGGTGTGGACAGGGTAAGGGGAAATTCCAGAGGGGGCAATTCTACACCCTTGTTTGTGACGTTCACCTGAGGTAAGTATTTTATTGTTCACAAAAAGAACAGGATTGTATGAAGGTGGCATTTGGTCTTTTCCATACAGTGCAGCTTGTTAGCAATCCTGTAAACGTCTTAAATTTGAATGAGTGTAAAATAAGAAGATCTGGCTCAGGCAGTGGCCCCTCAAAGAATTCTTAAACTTTCTAGGACACATCTAAGGTTTCTGGGCCATTGTTGTGACAAGGGATTAAGACACTGAAATCTATCATTTACGCTTCCCCTGGGTGGACGGAAAAATGAAGCCCTGACAATGGGCTGCAGTTTGTTGATAACCTAGTTGACCCAGGAATGGGCTCTCTCACCCTCCGAAGGGCCTCCTCGTGGCCTCGATAGCGCGGGCCGTGGAGGACGTCAGCCTTCTTCCGTCCCAGCCTCCTTGCACAGAGGCCCGCTGTTGTCTTTTGGAGCCCACATAGAGTGTTCTTAAAAGAGTTCAATGCTCAAGATGGATAGTTTTCACTAATCGAGCGCACATGTGGTTTACAGTACAGGAAGCCGGGTAGCACAGTGGTGACACGTTGTTCTCAAACTTTTTAAATGGGCGCCAGTTCGCTGTCCCTCAGACCCATTGGAGGGCTGGACTATAGTTAAAAAAAAAAAACAGCTATGAACAAATTCCTATGCACATTGCACATATCTTATTTTGAAGTAAAAAAACAAATGCGGCAAAAACACCTGGCCGGCCGGATAAATGTCCTCGGTGGGCTGCATGTGGACTGCGGGCCGGGCCGTAGTTTGAGGACACCGTGTTAAACCATCAGCCCTCCTAAGGAGAAAGCTGGGGTTTTCTACTCCCGAAAAGTTACAAGTCTTGGAAACCCGCTGGAACAGTTCAACCTTTTCCTATAGAGTTGCTATGAGTTGGCATCGACTCAATGGTAGTGAGTTTAATTTCTTCTTCTTATTATTGTTTGCATTGACAAGCATTGGCCTGCTCACCTCAAGGTTGGTAGTTTAAACCCACCAGTCACTCCTCAGGGGAAAGATGAGGCTGTCTGCTGCCATGAAGACTTCTGGTTTTGGAAACCCTTTTTAGGGTTGCTTTGAGCTGGCAAAAGGGGCGCTAGTTGCAGAGTGTGCTACGTGTTTGGTTACTAACCTCAAGGTCAACGGTTCAAACCCATCAACTGTTCTTGGGGGGAAAGATGAAACTTTTTTTTCCCCCTGTAAAGATCTACTGCCTCAGAAACCACAAGGGGGCACTTCTGCTCTGTCCCGCCGGCTGCTGCGTGTGAGAACTGGCCTGCGCAGAGTGGGATGAGTCCGAATCGACTGGACGGCAGGGGTTTTGGTTTGGAGTTTGTTGTTAAGAAGACTTCCCAAGGATATTTTAGGCTTAAAGTGTAAAGATTATTTCAGGGAAATAGTCTCAGGGGTTCATCGAGCTTCTATGGCTCCAGAAAATTCAGTCCATGAGAAACTGAAAAGTTTCGTCTAGAAGTCTTCTATAAAATCTTTGCTCAAAGCATTCAGTAATGGAAGCCAGGCGCCGTCCACGTCTGCTCTCATGACAAAGGAGTCATTTTTCATGGAGACAATAGCCGGGTATTCCGTTTCTTGTTCTTGAGTCTCCTTCTTCCTCTGTTGTTCCCGGGGGAATAGAAACCAAGACTAGCTAGCCCCCTACGTGGGCCACTGCAAGTGTTACATCCTCAGGTCCTGTGCAGGGAACTACAGGAGGTATCAGGAGGATGTGCTCTGAAACCACGCCCCCACACCTCCAAAGACAGTCAATGCCAGGAGGGGCTTCGTTTTGGATGAGCAGTCTCAGCAGCTGCCCTGGTAGTTAGCGTGGCTATTTCATATATATAAATTTTAAAATCATAAGAATTAAAAAATATCTATCGCTCAATATTTTCCAGTTAATTCTGAAAGGTGTTCAGCTTAGTGGCATCAATCACACAAATCGACTGTAACCAAGCTCTGTGACTTCTAATGAATATTTGTGACATTTTTACAGCTGCCTTTCTTTGTTGGTGGAATGAGGGAAATCATTAACGGGGGGAAATGATGGGAAGGGACCGTGCTGGGTGGAGTTAGTGTCCGCTGTGCACTTGGGATCCAGAGCCCGGCAGGAGGGCCTTTGATCGAATGGCAATTCTGATGTAAAAGCCCATAGCTGTCTGGTTGTAACAGGAAATGAGGGTATTGCTGCCCGTCTAGATTATTTCTTAGCTTGACCTTTATTGTGTTTGATTTTGTGATCCCAACTTTTATTTTTGTGAACTTTAGGTTGTAGATAGGAGAGAATTCTTTCCCCTGATTTAGGGAGTGGTACTAAACCACAGTTGTTCCCTTGGGAATTCTGTAGCCTACTGTATACGGATGAAGACCCTTTCTTTCTGTGAGATTGCGAGATGAGACTGGAATGGGGGGTGCCTTCCTTTCATGAGGAGCTGAGGTAGCAAGGCTTGCGTTTTGCAACCACCAGCTGCTTCTCAGGAGAAAGACGAAGCTTTCAAGCCCCTTAAGGAGGAATGGTCTCAGAAACTCACAGGGGCAGTTCCACCCTGTCCTGCAGGGTCAGTGAATCGGAATGGACTCGATGGCAGTGAACTTGGTTCGGTTGTGGTTCCCCAAAAAAGGACCCCTGGTGGTACATTGGGTTAAGCATTGCACTAGTAACAGCACGCAGTGGCTCAAACCTCCCAACTACTCGGAGGGAGGAAGATGACATGACTGGTCTGTCCCTGTGAAGATCCACAGCCTTGGGGACTCTAAGGAGCAATTGCACTCTGTTCCATAGGGCGGAGGGTTTGTTCACGAATGATCTTGGACATGAAAAATTCCATGAAGATTTGTGTCACTGCTCATGCCACCAGCCAGTGTCATTTCTCAGTTATTTATATATAGACTCAGCTTGCTTCCTAATATGAGCAGTGTAGATATGTGGAGAAGGGGTTTATTTATTTTTGGAAATTTCCTGGAAAATTATGAGCTATGGATGAAATTTACAGTTTTCCCTTAGAAAATGATATTTCAGGGAATTTCAGAGCATTTAAATCTGGTTCTGAAAAAATTTTTAAAAATAAAGCTGTCATTTTGTGGGCACAAAGGCCAAGAGGGTAGAAAACTTGTCTACGATCCAGGAGTAAGAAATTTGGAACTTAACTTGGACACCTGCTCTTTGGCTCTTTGACTGTTGCTCAAATTCAAGCCCGAAATTGGTTCTCTTTTCTTTGGGCCCCTGTATTTCTTAGCCTAAATGTAAAAAACTTAGTCCACTGGCATCTGATATATTTTGTTTGGCCTGCATACTGTCTCCAGTTTCTTTAAATTTGTTGTCAACATTTGAGTTCCAGAAATTTCACACAAAATTTTTATTTTCTACCTTTTGCAAAAAAAGAGAATTGGGAGGGCTGGTCACATTGGATGCCCATACATGAGTGACTGCCGCCACCTAGGGGTGAGTCTTGTGTATTGTCCTGCCCTCTGCAAGAATAGGAGTTTATAGTGCTGGTGGCCTAGTGGGTTATACATGGGGCTGCTAGTCACAAGGTCAGCGGTTCAAATTCACTGGGCCGCTCTGCTGTAGACAGATGTGACCTTTTATTCTGGTAAACAGTTACAGTCTTGGAAACACAGGACTATGAGTTGGAATCTCCTCGACAGCAGTGAGTGAATTCTCTTTTAGTCTTTAACACAAGTTAATTTCAAGTTATTTTGTCTTCCATGAGTCTAATGTGTACTATATGTGCTACTAAATTCTATGCATGTGAGTGGAGCTTTCTGTTCTTCCTATTTTTGCATTTGAAAAGGCAATCCCCTAATTAAAAAAAATGGATCAGATAGTTATTATTTTAGATTTTTACGGGCCATATGGTCTCTGCTATAATTGCTCAATACTGCTGCCACACAGGAAAACATCCATAGGCAGAAACAAATGACCAGCTATGGCTGTGGCCAATATAGCTTTATTTACAGAAACCGAGCATGAGACCTGTTTGGCCTATGGGCTGTAGGTTGGTGGTCCCTACCATGGGGTTTTAATATTGTCAGTGAGTCCCGGAGGTGCAATGTCACTGTACCTGCTCCCAAATAATCGTTGTGCGTGCCACCAAGTTGATTCCGACTCAAAATGACCCAATCTGACAAACTAGGACTGCCCTGCAAGGTTCCCTAGACCGTCGTTGGCAGGCCCCCAAGGTTTTCCTCCTGAGGAGCCTCTGGATAGGTTTGAATGACTGACCCTTATTTAGACCAACAGCTGAGCACTTAACCATGATGCTGCCAAGGCTTCTCGGGCAGAGACGAGAGCTCGGGCAGATGCGTCATGTCTAGGTCGTACCAAGTCAGCCTGAGTTGGGATTATTTCAGTGGCAGACAACAAAGACACTTAACACTTTACTACCAATCATCATTTGGGGGAATGTTTTCCTGTGTATAAGACACATTTAGTGCTAAGCCTACTCAGTATCTCCATTTTCCTGGGTCTCACATGGTACCTGGACTGTCAGAAATTTACTTATAGTCCAGGTATATTTACACGAAGAATGAAAAGAGTAGATAATTTCAGCTTGTCAGCTGTACAGATGTTGTATTTAGACAGATAATGCGCTTTTGAGCTGTGCTGGACAATGCACCATCACCACGGTGGCCTGCAGGCTTGGCGGCATGCTTTCAGGGATTCTGTGGGGCATAGTTTCTCCAAAGGTACCACCAGTCAATTTCAGGACACTGAGACTGGTTTTACAGAAGTGATATTTTGTATTGTGTCTAATGGCCTGTCACCAGTTTTTAAATGTTTTTGAGCCTATCTATAGTTGCAACTGATAATATTGTATTATTGTTAATACTTAGAGATACAGTCTTAAAATAATTAAGTCATTAAAAAGGGCATGCACACAGAAAACCATAATGTTCTTGGCTGGTTATTAGAGATGGGATGAGAGGGCAAGTCATTTGTAGCGAGCAGACGATGGCATTTTCGGTGACGGGAAAGGCAATGGCGAAGATGAGCGGAGACTGCACAGTCCATCGGACTCACCCCCATCGAGTCGGTTCTGATTCTTAGAGCCCACACGGGGGAGGGGAGAACTGCCTCTGTGGGTTTCTCAGACTGTCACTGTTTATAGGAGTGGAAAGCTTTGACTATTGCCCTCAGAGCTGCTGGTGGTTTTGAACTGCTGCCCAATGCATAACCTACTATGCCACTATAGCTCCCTCTGCACAACCAGTCCAAGGTCAAAGAAGACACTACACCAGAATAAGGGATCACTTCAATAAATGCTATGCCAAGTAATCATGCAGCAGCAGCAACAACAAAGGCAGGGCGCTGTTCCTAGATACCACGGGAATCCAGGAAAGCCCATGTGAGGGAGGGTCCGGGTTTGCAGGCACAGGTGCATATGCAGACTTGTGTCGCCATACAGACCATGGGGATTCTGGGAGTTCCCTTCCAGCGGTCAAGGCACACCCATCTTTTTGTTTCCCTGTGCATGTAACTATGTTGACACAATCCTACTGCCTATTGTGAGAATTGCCCAAATGTGGCACCAAGGCCCGAGGTGAGCCCATATTGTTGGAAAACTGGCACTGATAGCATTGCTCAGTAGTGGGTTGCCACAAACCTTCAATGGTGACAGCAAAAGCAACAATGCCAAGACACTAAAACCCAGCGTCTATAAAGCACAGTGAAGCCAAGTCCAATAAAATGAGGTATGTCTATATATGCATGTTTTTGTGTGTGGCATAAATATTCATATGCATGTCTATAAACACACATATATAATAAGCCACATGTAAAATCTCCTCTAGGATGCTACCTAGATATCACCAAACACCTAATGGGATTGATTCAATGGGGATGAAGGCTTGAGACCATAGTCTCATGGGCCAACCCGGTCAAGTTGAAGGCCAAGCGCCAGGGTGCCAAGCAGGCAAAAGGTCAGCAGTTCAAACCCCTCTGCTGCTCCGTGCGGTAGAGGCGGGGCTTTCTGATTCCTGAATCTCAACAACCACAGACACCCACGGGGCTACTGTCTTCTGACCTATCTCGTCACTAGGGGTCAGAATCAACTCCCTGGCTGTGGGTTTGTTTTATTTATCTTTTGTTGCTGTTCTTAAAGATAATGTTTTACATCCTGGTTTCAGGGAGTAGTGCTTACAACTGTTGGTCCTTGCTAGTCTGGAGCAAAAAGAATGAAGAAACCCAAATACTCCACGAAGAAATGAGTCCATGGGAACCACGGCCTGTGTCCCGAAGAACTTGATGGTGTCTGGCTACCAGTACCACCCGTTCTGATCAGGTACACAATAGACGGTCCCAGAGAGAAGGCGGGAAGAAGGTGGAACAGAACTCAAATTCCTGAAAAAGAAAAAGGAAAAGAAAACAAAAGAAAGACTAGGCCAGACTTACATGCCGATCCGGACTAGAGGAATTCCCAAGACTGTCGTCTGTTGAGCATGAATCTGCACCCACTCCTGGTGGTCATCCCTGAGCTACATAACAGATTAACTTGTGAAATAAACGGCGGCACCCAAGGAGGCCTGCACCCTTCAGTAATCAACTATGAGGTCAAGGGGTCAACATTTACCCACAAACAAAAGAGAAGTCAAGGAGGGGTGGGGCGCTAGGTTCATGGAAACAGAACACAAAGAATGGGAATCATGAGAATGCAACCAGGATCATGGAACAAGTTGTGCAGCAATGTCAAATGGGAACTTAATTTTGCTGTGCAAATGTGTGCCCAAAACACAATGAAATTAAACACACACACACACACACACACTGATTTATTAAAATCTCTCTGAAGCATGTTTGCCGGAGGGTGGGGGCTGTTCATACTATGAGGTCAGGTATGTCTAGAAGAATTTTGGATCCAAAGCTTGATTTATATATGAATATATTGAAAATATATCTTGGGAAGGTTGGCACTCTTAGACTTATTTGAAAGGCCCAAGGGAATAGAATAATAATTAGAACGCTTTATCACAGCCCAAATCTAAGGTGATCAGACGCCCGCTTTGGGCGGGACAGTCCCGATTTTTAACATTTTTTCCCACGTCCCGCGGCGTTTTTAAAAAGTCCCGATTTTTGGAAAGAATGCACAACAAGCTAGGGTATACGGTTTTCTGCTGCCATGTAGCTATTTCGCCAGGATATGAGTTTTATCAATGGTGTCTCACTTTGGTCCCGCTTTACCAATGTTACAATCTGGTCACCTTACCCAAATCTGTAAATTCGCCTAAGAAAAGAGGGGACAGGTAGCTTCAGGCATGACTGTCCACAGGCTCAGAAGTGCAGGCCAGGCATTGCTCACCCTCCGCCCCAGCTCTGCTTGATGCTGGGTCAGCCACCAACAGGCAGGGCATGATGGTCCAATGGCTGCCGGAAGCTCCCTCTTTGCCTCCTGGATGTCAGAGGTCCAACAAGAAATCTGTACTCGAGTTTTCTCCGATTGCCCTGACTTCAGTTGTGTGTCTAACCTGAAGCTGGCCACCTGTGGCCGGGAGGACTCGAGACTCCGCCCACTCTGGAGCTGGAGGTGGGCACATCCCCACTCCAATCATATGGATGAAGGGAGGGAGTCAGAGGAAGGGCTTCTTCCTGTCAAACCAAGGGACTGTTGCCAGAAGTGGGTAGGAGGCCTCTGCCCATCCAGAATTATCAAGTGTGTTCGTATCAGTCCCTGCAGTGTGTGTCTGAATACGATGTATGTGCTGTTTCGGTCAGTCTCCTGTGGCCATTTACCCATGGCTGTTGACCTTACCCCCGTCTACAGGGAACATGCGCTGGAGCTCACCCACCGCCACTGCCCAGTTACAGTGACCGCTCCTGAGGTTCACGCCTTTTGTTAGCCTCCCTCCCCTTGCCACCACTTCAGTGCATAGCAGAAGCTTTCAAAAGACTTGGAATTTTAAAATGGTTAAAAAATCTCCGTTGTTTCCCTGGCAGCTGTCATTTTTTCTAGCCTAACAACTTGGTTCTATAGACGAAGAAGCTGAATTGTTGAAACAAATGATCTTGACTCGACCCTAGTTCCAGCTCTTGTGCCAGGAAGATGGAAGCGTCATCCACAGGCTGGCTGACCACAAGTGAAAAAGAGCCCTTGCCCTCGAGGCCATCCTGAGTCCCAGCGACCATAGGACAGGGTGGAATGCCCGTGTGGGTTTCCAAGACTGTAACTCTTTATAGGCGTGGAAAGCCTCATCTTTCTCCCACAGAGCGGCTGGTGATCTTGAACTTCTGACCTTGCAGTTAGCCCACTATACTGCCAGGGCTCCTGGACCGACTGCTGAAAGGAACCAAATAATCAATTCTTTTCTAAAGCCAGAGACGCCTCTGATAAATCAGCACCAGTGAAACCCCTTTCATTGTCCGTCAGTGCAGGCCTGCATGTGGCTGTGAGGCTGCACACGTGTTAATGCTGAGGGAGCAGGAAGAAAGGCAGTCTGTTTCTGAGAAGTAGCCAGCGAAAGCCTGGTGGCTCCCAGCAGTGCAATCCCAGGCCAGTCCTGGGGACGGCATGGAACCAGGCGGAGGTGTATGCCGCTGTGCATGGGGTCACCAGGAATGAGGAGCCCCCTCCGTGGCAGGTAAGAGCCACATGGAAGACAGGGTTCCTGCTGGCTGCTTACTCACCCTGTTTCCCACCCGCCTGCGAATGTGGCCGCAGCTCTGTTTAGGGCATGGCTGTTAACGCCGTTCTCATCTTCGTGCCGTCCCTGTTAAGATGAGCCACCGAAGCAAATAGGGATCCAGAAAGATTGCTCTAGTCGGCCTGCAAGCTCCTTTTGTGCTGACAGGATCCTCAGAAGTGACGGCAGTTTTTCCTGGGATCCTCTTAGAATGTTGACAGAAAGGACAAGTTAATACCTTTTTATTGACTTCAAGATGTGCTCACATGTTTTCAAAACCCGGAGTGCTTGCGGTAAAGCCTGTCTGCACAGGCCCCCATTACATAAGGAGTCTGGTTTAACACCGTTACATAAGTCGTTATGTTAAGATGACCCACGCTAATGAATTTGAGTCATAACAAAAAGTTGAACTGTGTTTAATGTCCTGTGTTTAAGAAGTTAGTACATGATATAATAATAATGCTTGCCGTTATCCAGTCATTTACTGAGAGATCGGTATTTGAGAAACTCCCTAACAATTAAGTGATCCTTAAGAAAAGCGGGGGGAAAAAATCAAAGAAAAACCCAAAACACCCACCTGTGAGATAAGTATAATTATTTCCACTGTATACACGAACAAATAAAAAGACCAAAAAAGGACAGTGTCTTTTAGACTGTTTGTACTTGGAATGCTTCATTTCCGTACAAGTCTGAAGAACAAAAAAGGAAGGTGATTTACCAGTAGGTGGACTCTTGGTTGCTGTTCAATTTGTAGATTTACTTTAAAAAAAGAAAGAAAGAAAGAAAGAAAGAAAAAGATCCGGGACTTGGAGCTGCATTAAGGAGCCCCTTGGTGGTGGGAATGGTATTGAGGAGCCAGAGGTTGACAGTCCAAACCCACTAGAGGTTTCTTTCAAGACGGGCCTGATTGGTGACCACTCTGCAAACATGGGTCACCATTAGTGGGACTGACTGGACGCTGCCTGACAATCACAACATATAGTATCAATCGTCAACAATTCAGGAGTTTGACGACTTTAATTCAGTGGTTCTCAACCTTCCTCATGCTGCAACCCTTTAATAAAATTGCTCATGTTGTGGTGACCCCTCTGTGTTAGACAGGGTTCTCTAGAGAGATAAAACCAAATTCCTGATAATTCAATATATTTATTTATAAAGATAGTTAGATATATAACGAGAAATGAACTGTTAAATCATATACAGATAAATATATAATACAAGAAATAAACAGTTAAATTAGAAAACACTACAAATGGCTTAGTGCAACTCATGTCCTTGAGAGAAAGTTGAGAGACTAGCAGTCCTTCAAGTGGATTTGTTTCTCCAAAGTACCCAGACTAATACACCCCCCAACCATAAAACTATTTTCGTTGCTACTTCATAACTGTAATTTTACTACTGTTATGAATCGGGCAGCTCCTGTGAAAGGGTCATTCGACTCCCAAAGGGGTCGTGACCCACAGGTTGAGAACCACTGCTTTAATTAAACTTCCTGCCATCCAGTTGTGAGCATCTCACCGAGACCCTATAGGACAGAGTAGAATTGCCGCATGTGGGATTCTGAGGCTGTACATCTTTACTGGGGCCGAACACATCATCTTTCTCCCATGGAGTGGCTGGTGGTTTCAAACCACTGACCTTGTGGCTAGCAGCCTGATGCGTACCCCACTATGCCTCACTGAGGATTCCAGGGTGAACTTGGTGGGGGCCTCATGGAGAGAAGAGAGATGGGAAAAATCATAAACAAATACTTCCAATACAATGGGAGGAGCCTGGAGGAAGGACATCCGCTGGCCCCAGGGCAGGACTCTGACGCTATTTAATTTTCAGGTGTCCTCCTTTGCACCCACATGCATGCACACACATGCGTGTTGGGAAAGTACTTACATTTAAATGGAAAGTTACTTAAGAAGTTGAGCATTTCATGACACTTTGTTTCAAGATCAACTTAATTACAAAACCCAGACATGGACGTGTGTTCAGTTAGACCTGGGGTCCTCTCTCCAGTGGAGAGCAGCTCCGAAGTTTATTTCCTTCTCCTGTGCACAGATTAAAGGTGAATTGTCTAGGAGGACCCAGCCTCCGTCTACCTTGATGAGTCCACGTCTGCACGACAGGGCCTCAACCGCACCATCCAAAGTGGCTGCTGAGCTCAGGCCATCATGCCCACATTTCGGGAAAACTCGAAGGAAAGAAAGACAATGATAGGGCCCCTTTCCTCTAAGGACGCATCCTGGAGTTCACCCTAATTTTACTTACTTTCCTTGGGCCAGGACTTAGTCCTACGCCAACTGAACCGACAGGTGAGGCTGGGAAATACAGCACTGTGTCCATGAGTTTTTTCATGAGGGAAGAAGATGAGATGATCTACCGGAGACCCCTGAGTGCTTCGCAGTGGCTGATCGCCGAGAGAAGTCAAGGATTCAGTGCCGCCACCCCACCCCACCCCACCGAATCCCCCCATCTCACTGGTGGGATTCTATACGCAGGTGAATTAATCACCTTGAGTGTGTTCACATTTGACGTCGAGAGGAATTCTTTCAAATGATACACATTAATACATATTGTTGATCTGTGCTTTGCTCATGTCCTTCTGAATCATAACAGGTGAGAATCCTGGGTAATAGAGTCAGTTGCCTCTAGACTGGTGCATGGAGGAAAATTCTCAGGAAAAGGTGGCACTCCTAAAAAGTCTGTTGTCTTGCCGCCTCCCCAAGGTGATTCAAGTTCTTACCCAGTGACAGCTGCTGCTTCATGCCATTGCCACCTGGAAGGATGCTCTGGATGGAGGGCAACCCCGCTGATCCCGGAGGCCGCAACGTTGGATGTGAATCCCACTTCTGACACTTGGGGCTGCGAGCGCATCGTTAGAAGAGGCATTGGGTTCTTGGGTCTCCGTCTTAGAAGCGCGGCACCATGTTTAACCTGAGAGTCACTTTCCTGCCCTGGCTCAAATGAGCTCTCTCTAACACTTGTCTTTTAAAACATGTTGATTTTATCTCAGTGCTTTGCTGAGTTGTGAACGTGAGGCCTCATACCATTGTGAGTTATGATCCGCCTGTCCTGGGTCCAGCAGCCGTATCTAGAATGCCGCTCTTGAAACGAAACAGCTGCATTATTCTTTATGGCAGCAGTCTGATCTGTAGTTCCTTTTGACGATGATTTTGAAACCACTATCCACTTGACCTTTGCTCGAGGTTTTTCTGGCCCATTGCAGTGGTGCTTATTAGCCAGTGAAGTTCACGTAAGATGGAGATTAGTCTTGACTTGGAACTGTTGAAACATCTGAGGCGAAGGTAGCCTTGGAGGTAACGACTTAATTAAAACAGTAATCTCTGGTGGGCTAATGTGGGAGGAGCGGGGCATCCTTTGAGAAGAAAGTCCACAGTCCGATTTAGATGTTGAGCAGGGGACACTCCGAGTCTGTTTCCTCGGTGTTTCAACAACTCTTGTGACAGTGCTGTGACGGAGCCGATACTACGTGTGCAGCAGACTTCCTGGTGGTAAAGGTTGTTGGTGGGTGTTTGTTTGCCATGGCCAGGTTGGGGCAAAGAGTACTTCAGGCTCTGCAGTCGGAGCTGGCCACGCCACCCCACTGGGGACACGGTCTCAGGCGGTGCTCCGAGAGCACTAGCCACCTGCTCTAGAAGCTGGGCTTTAACCCTGACTAGGAAGGGTTTAGAGACCATGCTGCCCCCTTTTCTTCCAATCTCATTTTGTTTGTTAA
>NW_022111373.1:99222326-99228675 GCF_000313985.2 Echinops telfairi
AACTTTAAATCAGTATGAAAAGTGGAAAGAGTGGGGAAGTGGGGTAAGTGATGAATTCCCTTTTAAGGGGTGGTTATACAGGAGTGGTCGACATCCCTCCCAGATAACGTGCCATTGATCAGGGGGCTCTCGGGAGCCTGGAAGTGGTGCTCTCTCGTTGGGCGACCATGTGTGCAGACGTATTCTATTAGGAGAGAAGATGCCAGCGTTAAGCATACTCTGGCGGTGGGATGTGTCGTTTAGGGATTTCCTGAGAGCGTCCGGCTCAGTCTGGTGGAGTGCAACCTGCCTGCTGTCCTCTGCCCCCAATGCGACACGCGCTTCACATGGCACCAACCCATTGCCCCTTAAGATGCTGCAGATGTGTAAGCTGGGCTGGGGGTTGGGGGGCAGCTGCCTGCCACTCCCAGGAATGGGAGCAGGGAAGAGGGCGTTTCCCATGCAGTGTCCTAGAAGCCACCCAAGAGCCTTCAGAGAAAAGTGGTTAGGGAATAGCACATTTTGACTCCAGTCCTGTTGCAGACACCGGATGCTATTAATCTGTAGTGACAAAAGGGCTTCCAGGGGAGACTCTCCCTCTGAATTAGGAGGGTGGTGGTGGGGGCAACATTTTTATCATTATTTCCCACAATTCCACTCCTGGGAAAAGTAAGTGGTGTCATCCACCAGGATCGTCAGCCTCCCTGCCTTAACCCAACCCGCTCCGCCCCAATATTTCTTAAACTTTATTCTTCTTTTTGTAAGCCTCGTTTGTTTTTCTGTTTCTTTTTCGCCTCAGATTAAGAGGGTGGGAAGTAATGCCGAAGGCATTGCCAATGGTAATGCCAAAGACTGTTACAGAGATGTGCCCCCAAGAGTTCCTTCCCTTCCGTGCCTGATTCTGGGGACACCGATCTTGTCTCACCATCGATCAGGCCAGCGGTTAAGGAAACCTTACCAGTGCAGTTTGCATACAAACTTAACGACACAATCTTGGCAGGATTTAAACTTGAAGTACAGTCTGCATATTGCCCACTCTTGTCCTGATTATTCTAAAAACTGTGTCTGCCGTGCTCAAGGAAATACGGCGTTTGAGTGTGTTTGCTAACTTTTTCAGTGGACCTAACATTTAGGAAGAGGGGCAGGGGAAAGGAGAGGCCCAGATGGATTGCGGCAGTGCCTGCAACAGTGGGTTCTGATAGGTACCCCATTGTGAAGATGGGCAGGAGTGGGCAGTGTTTCCTTCTGGTGTGCTCAGGGTCACCAAGGGTCATCGACGATACCTCACAACCCCAAGAAGTAGGAAGTAGTTCTTAGCCCTGCACAGTCAGCGACTTTAGTAAAGTGAGACTGCTGTTTAAACATCAATACTAATGGGAGTAGATGAAGAACTGATCGAAGGCTTTCAATTACTTGAAGAGGAGGTGAAGCTTTCCAGTGAGGCGTAGATGATGAGAATGTACAGTGGTACAGTCCAAAGTATCAGCCAAGTCTCATGGAAGGGTAGAGCGAAGTGGATTCTTCATCCCCCTGCTCTGTCTGCCAGAGTAGCTGAACTTGGAGATGGTGTGTGTCAGGTAAGAATGGCAGCTGGAGCAAACATTGTTTCCGTCGTCTTGTGCATGCGGCTCCAAATTAGAGTAGGATGAGTGGGGCGCCCCTTAGTGGCTGACATTTGGTAGTGGCACTAAGTTGCAGCTTCAGTCAATTCTGCCACTTCCAGTCTGACCTTGATGGAAGCATTTAAAGGACTGTATTCATCAGGTGCTGATGGCTGAGGCTCAGTACTACATGGGTCATAGAACGTAGGAGTTAAAACAAGAATGTAGGGCTCAGACCAATCCCACTGCCATCGAGTTGATTCTGATTCACAATGACCATGAGGTGGGGCAGCCTCCTCGCTATCTGAAAGCCTCTAGAGCAGCAGTTCTCAACCTGTGGGTTGCGACCCCTTTGGGGGTCGAACGGCCTTTTCACAGGGGTCTCCCGATTCACAACACATTTACATAACAAAAGTATAGTTATGAAGTAGCAACGAAAATAATTTTATGGTTGGGGGCCGGGGGTCACCACAATGTGAGGAACTGTATGAAAGGGTCACGGCATTAGGAAGGTTGAGAACCATTGACCCATGAGGTTTCTGGAACTGCACAGACAGCCTCTCCTTTCTCTCGTGGAGTGGCTGCTGGGTTTGAACTACTCACCTTGTGGGTAGCAGCCCAACACTTATCCCACAGTGCTGCCAAGGCTCCTCGACCATCTGGGCAGGCAGGTTCGCTCCTGTTGGGAAGGACTCGGTGGCAGGGAGACTTCAAAGAGATCCCCACAGCTTTTGCTGGCATGGCGGCAACGGGACATGATGTGGTCCTTGGCTAGAGGTGTTCAAGGAACTCCAAGTCTTATGATTTTAAAATGAAAGAGCTGAATCAAATCTCGGTCATAGGCAACCCATTTAATTTTCTAGTTGGTATTAGAAATATATACAAGGGGGTACCCAAAAAAGACCAGCATTTTTTTCCGAAGCTATGTATTTAAATTTTTTTTTTTAACAAAACAACCATATCACCTTAAAAGTACTCTCCATTACACTTAATACATCTGTCAAGTCTGCAGTTTGATTCTTGGAAACATTTTCCAAACTTATCTGTTTGGATGGCTGACAGCACCTTCCTGTGTTGTTGTTTTCCCCCCTTCACCTCTTCTATGTCATCAAGTCGCTGCCCTTGCATGTTCCTCTTCGTTCGCAGAAACAAAAAGATACCGCCAGGTGTGAGGTCAGGTGAGTCAGGTGCGTGGAGCAAGAGAGGCATGCTGTTTTTTGCCGAAACTTGGCACACAGGTGGCTGCGTGAGCAGGTGCATTGTCATGGTAGCCAAGCCAGTCCCTCATCTCCCACAAACCAGGCCTTTTTGTGGTTGTTGCACACTGTTACGCAATCTTTTCAGAACCTCTAAATAGAAAGCTTGATTAACAGTCTTACCTGCTGGAATGAACTCCAAGTGCACTGTTCCCCTCACATAAACAAACAGACAAACAAACAAAAACCAAATGAGCATTGTCTCGATCACTGATTTCACTTGATGAGCTTTTATTGGGCGAGGTGACCATGGTGTCCCCCACTGGCTTGATTGGTATTTGCCTTCAGGGTCATAAGAATAGCACCAAGTCTCCTCACCAGTAATGGCTCTGGGAAAAAGTCTGGCTTGCTTCAGAGCTGTTCTTTCAAAGCACGGCATGTTTCCACTCCATCCTTTTTGCTGGTCCGTTGGAACCCGAGGTACAAATTTCACAGTGACCCTTCTCGTTCCCACATCTTCTGTGGAAATTTGCCGAACCGAGCTCCAAGATGGTCCATATCACTTCCCCCGCTCTTCAGTGGTCAGTCGTGGGTCTTCGAGTACAAGTGCATGAATTTTGTCCATTCCGGAAGTTGACTGACATCCAGAATGAGGTTGGTCATCAATCAACAGTTCACCCTTTTTGAAAAGAGAAAACCTCTGCACACTTGCATTTTGCCCATGGCGCTGTCCTTGTCAGCTGTGTTCAACATCACATCCGTTTCTGAGGCATTTTTCCAGAGCAGGAAACAAACATTCATAGCTGCACGCTGTTCTCTTAAATCAGCCAACACCCCAAAAAATGAGGTTCGAGGGAAACTGCTTTTCCAAACACTGGACACTGGATGTGACCAGAGAGACTTCCCAGCGCAGCGCCTCGGGGTGCACTGACTCAGAGCGAGCTGTTCCGTGTTCGCCTCTCCAGGAAAGCATGTACGAGGAAGGTTCCTCCCAGAAGAGCTGTGGTCAGTTTGGGTTTTTTTCTTGGGGGGAGGGGGGTACCCCTCTCGTATATATTATGTAACATATGTAGATAGAACTGAACCTTCTTATTTCACAAGAGGCTTTGAGCCAGTGATGATCCTAGTTAAAAAAGGGCCTCATGCCGTGGAACTAGGTCTGAAGTGTATGACTCAGCTTTGAAATCATCGCACTTGCTGACCATTGCTAATTTGGTGATTTTGAATTGAAAATGTTCATGACATTTAAACAGTATTAAAGTATAGTAAGACCTCGCCCAGTACTGGTTCCAGGAATGAATCTTCCTTCCCAGAAGCAATAAACAGCCACATTGCTGCTGCTGTTTGGTGCCGCCGAGTCCGAGCCGACCCATAACGACCCAGTGCCCGGTCTCGCACCATCCCCACCATCGTTGTTAGGTCTTTGTGTCTCTCTCTGTTTGACAAATCATTTTATTGGGGGGCTTTTACAGCTGTTATGACATTCCATACATCAAGGGTATCAAACATATTTGTACATAGGTTGCCATCATCATTCCAAAAACATTTTCTACTTGAGGCCTTGGTATAAGGTCCAGTTTTTTCTCCTCCCTCCCACCCTCATGCATCCTTGATCAATTATATATTGCTGTTATTAGTATTTCGCATCTTACACTGTCTATTGTCTCCCTTCACCCACATTTCTGTTTTTCGTGCCCTTTGGTGGGGGGGTGGGCGGGCTTTATATCCAACCTTGTGATGGGTTCCATCTTTCTGCCCCTTCCACCTCCTCGACCATTCCCCTGTCTTCATGCTATCACTACTCCCGCTACTGTTCATGAGGAGTTTATCTGTCCTGAATTCCATATGTCCAGAGCTCTTATCTGTACCAGTGCGTGTTCTCTGGTCTAGCCGGATTTGTAAGGTAAACCTGGGTCACGGTAGTGGGGGAGGTGAGGGTGGGAAGCATTCGGGAACTAGAGGAATGGTATGTGGTTTGTCGGTGTTATACTGCTCCTTGGTTGAATCATCCCTTCCTTGTAACCCTTCTGTTAAGGGATATCCAGCTGTTTACAGATGGGCTTTGGGTCTCCATTTCAAACCCCCTCATTTGCATTGATAACGTTGTTTATTTTGGATCTTTTAATACCTGACCTGATCCTGTGGACACCTCATGATCACACAGGCTGGTGTGCTTCTTCCATGTGGGCTTTGTTGCTTCCCTGTTAGATGGCCGCTTGTTTAACTTCAAACCTTTAAGACCCCAGACGCTATATCTTTTTATAGCCGGGCACCATCCACTTTCTTTACCATATTTGCTTATGCACCTCTTTTGTCTTCTGTGACTGTATTGGGAAGGTGAGTATCAAAGAGTGCCTGGAATTCTTGTGTTAAGGGAGGCCTTGAGTAGAGGCCCAAAGTCCGTCTGCTATCTTGATACGTAACATATAAATATATATACATTGACCTATCCCTTTCATTATAAATTAATATATTTACATATATAAATGCCTATAGCTCTAACCTCTATAAATAGCTTTTGCCTCCTATTCTTTTCTCTGTCTCCTTTCACCTTCCTCCTATCCCATTATCATGCTCAGCCTCCATTGGGCTCTCAGTAATTTCTCGTGGATACATTGCACTTGATCAATCCCCACCAGGCATTATACGCTCTCATCACCATCAATTTTAGATCTCTTGTTGTTCCCTTATCCCTGAGTTTGTCGGCCCCACCCCACCCCCTTTCCTCCCTCATGTCCCCCTGGAACTGTCGGTCCCGTTGTTTTCTCCTCTGGATTGTTCATCCTGCCTATTTTATATAGATAGGCATAGGGCAAAAGAAAAACAAAAACAACAAAATAAAAACAGAAAGCAACACAAGAAAAAAACAACCCAACAGATAGTTCCAAGTTTGCCTGCTGACCCTTATGTATGTTTTCGGATCAGGTGATGAGGTGCCACACCCTGTCCCCTAAGTCAGAAGTCTATTCCTTGGGGACTTGGTTACTTTGCTCCCCTTGCTGCCCTGTTGCACTCCCTTGGCGTTTCCCCCCTGCTATGCATGGGGCAGACCCGGACACTTTCTGCACAGTGCCTCCAGTGCTGTCCCCTATAGTGCTACGGGTCAGTGAGGAAACGTCCTGTCTTGGTGGGTCTGGCCCAGGGTCCTCTCTGTGCATTGGCTGCTCTGAGCAGGGATGTTGTCCCTGGGGCTTGGGGGGCCATGATGAGGTAGGTCCATCCCGCCCCCCTTAGTTCGCTCCTGTGTGGTCTGGACAGACCGCGTCTCTCCCAGAGCTATATCTTCAGTGCTGTCCTTTGTATTGCCTTCTTCTAGGGAGGGGTCAACATAGCTCAGCCTGGGCCCGGTCCCATCATCCTCTCTGTTAGTTCGTTGCTCCATGCCAGCGTATTGCTCTCCAGCCTGGGCGCTCTGGGATGGGGTCTGGCCCTTGCTCCCCTTCCTGTGGAGACATATCATTCTTAGGGTTGAGCCTGTTGTTCCTTTCCTGTGGAGACATATCGTTCTTAGGGTTGAGCCCATTGTTGCAGCCCCTGGGTCACCAGTAATGGCTCTGGGAAAAAGTCTGGCTT
>NW_022111373.1:99229938-99231162 GCF_000313985.2 Echinops telfairi
AATATTGACACATTCTGACAGTCCAAGCCTTTCTATGAGCTTACAGGTCCACTAGAGGGCACATTGTGCTCATGTTTAAACTGAGAAGTTGCCTGTACTTGTGCTTTCTGCTTCCTGGAACTAGCTGGACGAACAACCATCAACAGCAATGAAAATTTCAGACGCTTGGTCAAACTGTGAAAGTGTGTATGCATTGATTCCCTGTAAAGTAAGAGTAGCGGTGGGTTTGGGCCTTTGTTTGTTTGTCTGGGAAGAGCAGCGCTGGGTCTGGGGGAAGCTGTCACGATGAGGACAGTGTACACAGGAAGCGGGAAGCGAGCAACGGTGACCTGAGCAGGAGACCTGACCCCAGCGCGGGGACGTGGTGGGAACTGAGTGCAGAACAGATGCTTTCGAGGCGGAGACGATCTTGCTTGCAGACACCTTATCACAAACTCAGGTGTGTCATGCAAATGAGCTTCCATCTTTAATTAGACACTTCACCTCTTCCGACCTCACCCGAGCTGTCTCCCACTTCTGGTTCTTCCCCTCAAAGGCAGCTTTGGGCCATGCTGTGTCCGTATGGGTCCTGAGGTCCCCCGTCTCACGTCAAGCTAGAATGGAAACTTTTCTTCTGTCGATAGTAAGGGACTGCGGACCACGCTGCCCTCTCTTTCTGTCTCGAGAGTGACATTTGACAAGGATGGTTTTTGACAGGGTACCGTGTGGTGCATGTAAAGAATCGAGCATGGAACAAGACAGACTTGTCAGTGGCATGGAGTACGTGGTAGGGTCTTCTGCTCCCAGAAGTAAGAGGAGACGGGCGGTGAGGGATGACTTTCTGGAGGGAGAAAGGTTACCTGCCAGGGGGATGCTGAGTAGTTGTTTTTCTGAAAGAGCATAGCTAGCCAGAGACGTTTGGGAATCTGGCCTTTAGAGTTTTGTTGATTTGACCCAGGTCCCCACTCTAGGGATACCTTTCTCAGTGTGCTAGGTCATTTTGCCTTGCCCCCGTTATCAGGAAGTACGCTAGACCTAACCTTTCTGAGCAGCAGTGGTTTCTGCAGTGTGGAAGCTTAAGGCTGCCCGAGGAAGCTTTGGAAACTGCAGCGATTTTTCAAGATTTCCAAGATTTTTATTCACTGGGTCTCAGATGTGGCTAATTCTGATAAGCTTGCCCTGGATACAGCTTTAGGAGCAGACCAGCTCTGGTTCTAAGGCCGGGCTGCCCATAGATATCCGCCC
>NW_022111373.1:99232944-99281284 GCF_000313985.2 Echinops telfairi
AACAAAACAACAACCAACCAATGACAACAAAACAAAACACAACAAGAAAGAAAAGCTTGTAGTTAGTTCAAGGACTGTTTGTTGGCCTTTAGGAGTGTTTTCCAGTCCAGTCTGTTGGGGCATCACGCCCTGGCTCCAAGTGATTGTGATTCTAAGTGGAAGAACTGAGGAGCTTAGGTGTACAAACAGTGTTCCCATTCAGGAGAGGCCACACGGACCTATCTCTAGTGAGGAACTTGGTTCCATGTCTCTGAAACGATCTCTTCCTAAAGTTTTATTAAAATTTACAGTTGATCTCTACCATTCTCCAGTAGAAGGAGGTCTGCTTTGTGTGATTTCTTCCATTATTTCTCTTTAGACTAATGTTTTTGACGCTGATGCCCAAAGATCTCCTATAGGGTGTCCTTTGCCCTGCCATCCACCAGAGGGCAGGCCTGCCCAGTCAAATACTTGGACGACTGCACTCCCTGGGTGAAAGCTCTAGCTGGTAGAAGTGCAGGAAAGAGGAGGGGGTATATATATGCACATGTATATATGCAAATGTGGCACGTGTGCGTACATATGTAAAAAAGGTAAAGAGAGGCAGAAAAGCAAATTTCGAGATTCTAGTACGACTTCTGATCATTAGGAAACGGAGTTACTGCTGCCTAAGGATTGTTCTTAGGGAGGCCCTAGTTAAGTGGCTCGGAAGAAAAACAAGGCTGTCTGCGCCCATCTATATTTTACCATCTTGGAACCCCTATGGAGGGCTGTTATGGGTAGAGTCGACGAGCTGGCAGTTGGATGGTGCAGTCTAAAGGGTAGAAGTCTCGCGATCATTCGGAGGATGGTCTATGAATTGAAGAGACAACGCAGTACGCAGTAAGACATAAGCGTAAGCAAATTTTGTATGCGCCCACTCTGAGCAAAGTGGTGAAGGGGCCTCGTGGGCCCCAGGCACTCTGGACGGACTGAGGACGGACGCAGGTGATGCATTTCTGGGTGGCCCTGAGCCACACTTGACGCCATGGCCGAGGGGTTTTGGTCCGGAGGTTTTGCCGTCCACAAGGCCCTCCAACTCCAAAACCAAACTCACAGCCCCTGATCCCGTTCCAACGTCCATCGAGCAGCCCCGCAGCACAGGGTGGTTTCTGGGTCCCTAACTCTGTACAGGAGCAGGGAGCCTCACCCTCCTCCCAAGGAGCTGCCGGTGGTTCCCGGGGGATGACGTGGTGGTTAGCAGCCCGATGCACATTTCACGATGCCACCAAGGTGCCTCTGGCAGGCCTCCTATGCCTCCAATTTATTTTATTTTATTTCCAAAAGAGATGCCCATAGTAAATGGAAAACTGATGATCTGCTCTGTAAACCCTTACCTAATTACAGTAAAAGTTGTTGTTGTTGTTTCCTGAAAGGAAACAAGACGTGTACACGGGAATACAGACGGTCCGTAGGCGCCGGGTGGGGTAAGAGGGGTCATGGATCGGAAAGAGTGGTGAATGCATTGAAGGCTCCGTCTCGTGGTAGCCGTGCTCCTTGGCGCTCTGTGGGAGGATGTGCTGCAGCGCGCACCTTTCCTTGAGCCCCGCGTTGAGCGATCCCGTTGTCATCAGCCGTCTGTCTTCCCGGGTGGAGGAAGGCGGGGGATGCGCCTCGGTGCCGACAGACCCCCTGCTCTTGCCCTCATGCTTTTGTGAGTGATTTTGCCGGGCTGTTTGAGAAAGGTCGAGGCGAAGAAGGAAAAGTTCACATCCTTGGTATCTTGTTTCCACTGTGAGCATAGAGACAGGGAAATGCCCCCACCCCCCCACCCCCCACCCTGGGTGGCGTTTATTTAAATCAGAGATTGTGTTTGCGGTAATTTTTAAAAAACAGAATTAGTCAAGCAGTCAGAGGCAAGGCATTCTTACTTTTTTTCCTTTTTTTATAAAAAACATTTTATTGGGGGCTCTTACAGCTCTTATAGCAATCCATACGTCAGTTGTATCAAGCACATCCTCATTTCCAAAACATTTTCTCTCTCCTTGAGCCCTTGGTGTCAGCTCCTCTTTTTCCCCTCCCTTCCGCACCCTGCCACCCTCGTGAACCCTGGGTAAGTTATACATTTTTATTATTATTTCCTAATGAGCAATACTGTTAAAAATAATCTACGGAGAAATGGACTCCTTCTCTCATAATTTGCCCCATTTTAGTTTGTTTCCAGATTCGATCTTTTCACCCAGTTTCCCAAAACAAACACAAACACCAGCCTGGTTGCTCAGGAACTGCTTCTCATTCATGACAACCCGTGTGATACAGGGTGGAATCGTGCCCCCTTCCCCAGGGATTTTCAAGGCAGAAGCAGCGCTCTAGGCCTGTCTCCAAGTATCTCTGGGTCCTTCTAGGTTCATGCACCTTTATCAATCCTTTGTGAGTGGTCTTAATTAGTGTTCCCTATTTTAGCTCTCTGGGATCTAATATCTATTGCCATGGCTACGTAGAAATCAGAGACACAATTCAGGAGTAAAGGGCTTATTAAAGAAGTCAACAGGCTATAATGCCAATGAGAAATGCACAGGAGAGTTATCAGGATATGTAACAAAATGCTTTCAGATCTGCTGATAAATGCCCCAACTGGCTCTCATGCTACTGAAGCCTCAATCCAAAGGGATTGCGCTCAAGCTTCATGGGTCAGGAGACTCAACTCCCTGAAACAAGTGCCCAGAGGGACCCCACCCCAGTAAGCCACAGCCAGAAAGCACTCAGCTCTGTTTCTATGCATCAGCACAACCGGCTCCCCCAGTCAAGTGTCCATAGGCACCCCACTCCACAAGTCGGGGTCTTGCACAAAAACACTCAGCCTTACTTGAGTTGAGAAGTCCTCTACTCTCTTCCATGCTTTGGCTCCCAGTTCTGCTGATGTTCCTCTGATGGTTTAGCTGCCGTCGGGATCCACGAGGTCCACTGTGCAGGGATCTCTGGTCCAAAGGACACTCTCTTACTGGTCATGAGATCCTTCCTTCTGCTTCTCAAAGGGTTCATTTTCTACACAGCCGGATGGCATGGCAAGGAGTCCTGTTCACAGTGACTCCCAGGTGAGTCCTATGGGTATCGTCGGTTCTTACCTGATCTGTGCAGGCAGAGGTCATGTGGTGGGAGTTGGAGACTTTGGCTGGAAGAGCCACATTATGTAATTCACTGCCTCTGCACTTGCTCCTTCAGGGGTAAGGGAAAACTAAAATTCCCCCACCCTCAGATGGATGTCATCATGTTCCGCTCTCGAAATTTGGCCTGCTCTTCCTTATTGCCTTTTTCTGCTACCTTGAGAGCCATAGTCTGAGGTGAGCCCCTGCCCCGCCCCCCCCCATCTTCCTATTTTCATCTCCTCCTAACTCTGGTCTTTCTGTGGACTCACTTCCTGCTTCTTTTTGTCACTTGACCCCATCAATCCTCGCCCACAGGAAGTCCATCTTTTATTCGTCAGCCGGAGGCGTCCTCGTCTCCTGCAGGTGACGGGAGCCAGGCTTTCTGAACCTGGCCTTAGGTTTACTGGGGAAACGTCTCAGGTGATGGTGTGCTGCTTCTCTCGTTGTCTAGACACCTGAGAATTCAGCCGGCCCCCTGCTGTTGCTCTCTGATGATGTTCACCAGGGGATGTCACTAACTTCTTGTCCAGCAAAGTTCTCATCAGGTGCAAGCAGAATGACTCGTACACCAGTCCCACCAAGTTGCTCAGAGTCTGCCGGACTCAGAAGAGCACTCCGGGTGCTCTTGTGAGGTTTTCACGTTGCTGTCCTTGCGGTGTGGTGAGTGCCGACTCTTAGAGACCGCATAGCCCAGAGCAGAACTGCCTCGCGTGGTTCCAAGGCCACACGCTGTGTGGACAAGCCCTGGTGGCGCCCTGTTCAGCTGCTAACCAAACCCAGCTGCAGCTCCGTGGAGAGAGAGGCGGCCGTCTGCCTCTGTACAAGAAGCACAGCTATGGAAACCGTATGGAGGGCAGCTCTGCCCTGCCCTTGTCGGGCACGAGGAGAAGGAACAACGGACCTGCTGGCAATGGATCAGGTTTGGTTTGGAATCTTCACAGGCACGGATGGGTGCTTTCTCCCATGGAACTGCCCATGGGTTCCAACCACAGCCCGTTTGTGTCGCAGCAGAGCATCTACTGCATGTGTCACCAGGCTGCCTGGCATTGACACAGGTACGCTCACCTGCAGTGTCATGCCTGGCGGACTGCCTAACCGTCCTGATTCCAAGAATGACTCCATGTCAACCCTTGGAGTGAACGGAATGACTTAATTTCCTGCAGTGCTAACTCTGTCCTCTCCCTAGCTGGGCAGAGACCCTTCTCTCTGTACCTAACACTTCCTTCACGCCCTTTGCACTGGCTTTTTTTTTAAACCATAAAATGAATCAGCTGCTCTCTCCCCTCTGTCCCTGGTTCCCTCTCTTGGTCTTCGCGTTCTTCGCTTGCTGGTCCCTCGGGCCCGAACCAGCATCTCAGCTGTTCGCTGAGTGGCATCCTTTCAATCCTTTACCTGCTGACTGTGATGACCACCTTTTCTCTCCCCACTCTACCTGTCAGGTCATTGATCATCTGGGGGGGAAGAACCCCATGTCTGTGCTGAATGCTTTTCTTTCCAGAACCCTCTTGACTCTGGGGCCCATTCCCAACTCTTGACTGTTGACCTCATTTTGCGAAAGGAAAACGCTAGCCAAATTGAATCCCCTTGGGTCTCCTTTAGGCCGTCACGTGGACCCACTTTGTTGTACACATGGTTTGGTTACTCTCTTCAGGACTCAGCGATGTGCCCCTATTCCTTTCCCAGGCAGCCTGTCCAGGGGGCACCCTGGCATGCCTTCGCACGATTGATTCTGCTCCCTCGCCTGCGTCTGCTCTCCTTTTTCTTCCCACAGCCTCTCTTCCCTTGATCTTACCAGCAACTTCTCGGTCCTGCCCCTTTCGCTCTGCAGATTCATCTCATCCCCTTTGTCGCAAATGTCCCAGGAGACCCACTTCCCTCCTGACCACCCAGCCATTCCTTAGCCCGTTGGCCAGCTTCTCCTCCTGTTCTATTGGCACTGGGCTTTCAGCTCCTCAAAGCCCTCTTTTCTCGTTGCCAAGGAAGCTACCTCTCAACCTCGCCGCCACCCTCGCACAGCCGCCCTCTCTTGGGCCCCCCACCCACTCCACCCCGGCTCTGTTCCATCTGTTTCCACCACCCCTTCTTCGTCTCTCCCCCTCCTCTCACTTTCCTTTTCTTTTTTGTGTGCCTGATTCTTGGGTTTTCCCCCAAATGATGAAAATGAATAAAATTTTTATACCATGTAGCAATTGCTGCCTTAGCCATATTCATTCGTCTAATTCCCACAACAAGGATTTTTTTCTAAGCCCCATTTTGAAAGGCGAAACGAAAACACTCCAGAGAACTTAAGAAACGCAGCCTATTAAACTTAGTAACTATTAGTTATTGGAAGGGCAAGAGTGTGAATCTGGTTTGATTCCGATCCGATCCGTACACCTTTCCCACTGGACTCACGGAGGCTTTCAGTGCGGCTCACCTTGGGGTCTTGGTCTGCCTCAGGGCTTGGGCCTATGAAGGATTTGTTAATACTCGAGCAGTGAATCAGTGGTATCATCCGAGGAACACTTCACGAATATTTTGTTAACCTGGGAAAAAAAACCATCAAGAAACAGTGACTTTAAAAAGATTGCAAAAAATAGTACAGGCTTGTCGATAAAAATTCAAACAATAAAAGAGAGTTACGGAATGAAAGGAAAGAGAAAGTTCTCTCCTTCCCCTTCCCACCACTCCCACTCCCGAGGGGTGGGGACAACGATCATTTTCACACTGGTGATTTCCAAGTTTTCCATTTCAGCCCTCGGCCCCTCTGGAGTTTCACAATCGAATCGCGTCTGTTAAGCCCAGATGCTGACTTATAGCTATTTCTATTTTCCCATATAAATGTCTATATTCACACAGCAGAGGCTTTTGGAATTCTTTTGGGGAGTGTCAGGTGTGCATCAACTCATCACCGGCCAGTCCGTCAACGCTTCATCGCTTGCTCTTCGCATTGACCTTGTGTGCATTTAGGTGCCTGTCCTACTTGGCCCCGTAAACTTGATCGTCTTTAACAGCAAACTCTTTTTGGTTCTTCCCTTCTCAAGGAGCCGCACTTCCTGCGCCGTACCCTACTGTCTTCACGATGCTTCTGACTGCTGTTGGAGCTCAGCCCACATCTCCTCCACTTAGACAGTCGGAGGGGCCTCCTCAGATCTGCCTTCCTTCTGTCTCCCTCTCCTCTGCTGAGAGTGACTCAGCACATGACACTCGGGACACGAATGTCACCGCGTCCCCTTCCCTCAGGGCCTCACGCACACTGCACCCTAATACAGTTCAAGTTCTGGCCACCTGTCTGGGTCTTCTTGCCCATGCTTGTTTTTCTATATTTATACTTTTTGTTTATATTACTCCCTGGGAATATGTCCTCACCAACATCCCAGGCCCCGCTCTATGTGCTCCCACCCTCGTGACCCCCTCCCAAGATGTCTGCGGTTCTCAGCTCCAGCCCCAGGCTCAGAATAGTTGGTTGTTCTCATCTCCCAGGATGAGCAGTTGGTTTATTTTGCCGTGTGTTGAGTTTTTATCTGTTTCGTAGTGTATATCTGCTGTCTCATTACATTGTAAATTTCTTGAAAGGACTTGCAGGTGTGGCTGTGCTCTTAAATTCATGCAGACAAGATCCTGTATTTGCTATGGTTTTTGTGAAAATGGATGCGATCGTTATCTTTATATTTAGATAATGCTGTTAAGAAGTCCCAGAAATCTATGCACCTGAAATCTATTATACTTTGTGGTTTCAACAGTGCTTATCAATTATCCACCAATCTGTAGACCTTTTTATATTTCTACAATAACCGATTTAAGAGATTCTGGAATCTTAGTAAGATTTAGCCTCCGAACCATGGCCGGTTGTCTTTGAACTCTAAAACATCCCAAGAAAGGAATCATTGAGTTGTCGAAATCTGTGTCTTATGAAGAATTTTAACTCTTTGTCTTTAAACTCTGTATTTAACGATCATCTTTCTTTGTGGGCATTTTACAAAATCTTAATATAAATGTCGCCATCGTGGTCTTTCTAACCAAGGGATCTGAAGACAAAATTTTAAAATGATTTAGATTTAAATAATAATAAAAAAAAGTTGGCGAGTTTTAAAAGTGAGAGCAGGATATTGTACTGTCTTTGTCCAAAAAAAATAATAAAAGGGGAGCAGATGTTTCAACCTACTGCAGTCATTGTCTTTTGACAACTTGATGCAAGATAATGTCTGGACTCCCCAGTTCACATGGCGCCGGAGAACAGGAAATGAGATAAATGAATTTTTTGCTTATATCCTGCATTTCCGATATACCCCACAATGCATTGCGTGGGTGCCCTCCTCCTTGGGAGGCTAAGAGCGAGAAACCTGGGTGGCGTGGTAAAGGACATTTTCCTGGTACTCCCACCCAGCCCATCCCTGCATTCCCAACTTCCAACAGTACAAATGCTTCCACACCATTTAAGGTACTGAGTTTGAGGATTTGCGTGACAGGCATACCTCTGATTTATAGTTGGCCCACAGTGTCAGTGTTAATTAGACGGGAAGTTCTTAGAACACCGTGGTGACTTTGGTAGAACAAGCACCATGGTGTCCAAGGAGGGGGGCTCCCTCAGTTTGGGGTTTGTTTTCTTTTTGTGGACTGTGGTGAGGCCCTGCTAGCCAACCCCTGTTCTGAACTGATAATCCGCTGTGAGGGCATCTTCGCTCTTCTGAAACGCGGTGCCGCTTTGCTGCCTTCTTCACTCCATCCACTCCGCGAGATGAAATTACCGGCATGAAATGTGCAAGGAGCTGACTTAGCTGTGCTGTCTCTGGGATTCACTTTGTGCTTCCAAGGGAAGCGCACGGTGCCTCTTGGCAATGTGAGGCTCATTGGGGTTAAAGAGAACTTTGCTTACTTACCCTTTTAGGATTGATCTTTCAGTTCAGCTTGGCTCCGTCCTGCCTCTCCTCCTCTAGTATTGAAGAGTTGCTTTTAAAATTTATTTTGTTTATGCTTATTTGGCCCAGGAAGAGTATTTCCTAAGTCGCTTAAATTTCTTCTGCCTTTCCATTGCTCAGAACCGTTCCAAACGTCTAAACGAAAAATGGTGTGTGTTTGTTTCAGGCCAAATAACATAAAAGTGATTTCTCTGGGCTCCTGCGATTTGCTTTTTCAGTCCGGCCGTGAGCTTGATAGCGACTGTGTGTATCCTTATTAAGTATGCTTTGTTTGTAGCAAATTATTTGTATGAAATCAGTGCTTCAGAAGAGTTGGGATTGCTTGGGTTTTGTTTCCTCTCGAGCCAACTGGATCCCCACTGCTCCGTATGAAGAGGGCCGTGTGTGCATGTAGACGAAGAGCTGCATATGTTCATCTGTGTTGTTGTGTCATCAGGTCAGTAGTGGATTCTAACTCCTAGTGCCCCATAGCCCTATGGGACAGGCTGTAATGTTGACAGGCAGGAGCCACCAGATCTTTCTCTGGAGGCAGGGATGTGACCTTTTGGCCAGCAGCTGAGGGTTTAATTGCTATGCAGCCCCCCACCCCTCATTGTTTGTATGGATGTATGCGCATGTGCCAATACATATATATATATAGAGAGAGAGAGAGATACACTCCCATCCACACCCAGCCTAGCTTCTTGGAGCCTTTTCTCAGTTGTAAGGAGGAGGAGGAAGGAAGGGAAAGAGTCGGAAAAGAAAGATCCCTTCAGGAAGAGCACAAAGGAATGCTCTCTTCACTGGACTGGACTTGAGATTTGCATTTCATTTAAAAAGACAAGTCAGCAAGTCCCCCTTCGAATATGTTGCATCCAGGTGAAGTTTCCCTTCGCTCTGGGCTTTGGACGGTGTGCCTGGATATCTTCCCAGGAAAGCCCCCTGTGTCCAATCCCCTCAAGCACAGTCATCATAAAATCATTTCATTTCCAGAACGCCGGCTTCGGACCGACGCGTGAAATGCACCGCGACTCTTGAGGTACATATTTTGGAACTTAATGTCACTAAACAGAAACATTAAAAAGAGAACATACAGCTCGAGACCATGCCCAAACTGTGCTGCAGATTGTAGATACCAGATCATGAATCCCTCCTTCCAGATGGTGAAGCATTTTGGAGAAAGAAATTAGATTTTCGGCAAGAAGAGAATGTCAGATGTGCTTGCTTGCTTTCTCTTATTTGGGGGCTGGGGGGTCTTTTTGCTGTCCTACCTTCTGGAGTTTTATGTAGAGCTAAAGCAAAAATTAAAAAAAAAAAGGATACGCTGCGTACCGACTGATTTCACTCCTAGGACTTATCCATTTCGCCCCGGGGCCAGGGAGACGGACCCACTGCCCGCGAAGGCAGCAGGGTGTCCCCTGCGGAACACACGCTTTCTGCCGACCATTAGTGCCCCAAAGTAGGCACCTGGATTCTGTGGCATGCCTTGTCCCCATCTCCTGCTGCCAACCATCGCTCATTCCCACGAAATGAACTGGCGTTTCCTCTTGAATGGCACCAGGCAACCAGCTCGTGGGGGAACGGACTAGCCGGGCCGCGCTTCCCCGCTGTGCTGTCCGGTCCCTGACTACCCTTTGTTGAGTAGGATGGGAAGGGACCCGGGGTCAAGGTGCTGATAATATATTAAAAAGGAATAAAAAAACAAAAAAAGGAGAGCATTTCTAACTTGGGGCCAATGGCCTCTGAATTTCATGCCAGAATTTTTGCAGTAATGGAAGATGTCAAACGGAAACCTCCGTGAGGACCCGCTGGGGGGAAACGAGCTGAAGAAAGCTCAGGGGCAGATTCTGCTGAACATAAACCGTGGCCTCTAGTATGCAGTGCGTCCTCCTCATTTCATCCAGACCCAGAAATGGACAACAACAAAGGAAGCACAATGGAGCAGGGAGAGCAATGTAGACTCTGTGTTCACTTTTGACCTGCGTGCGGTACATGCCTTTCCACATCTGCCCACTATGAATGTGTACATACGGTGGCAGGTGACTTGCTTCCGAACCCTATCACCTGCACGACAGGAATAGCTAGGGATTGTAAGTAGCTAGTGCAGACCGTGGAGGTGAAGTAGTGACGTGGTTATCAGTGCCCCATAAACAGAGGTGAACATGTTGCTTGCTTTTACCATCTCTTCTTCCCAAACTTTGACGAGACCGTGTGTGACTTTGGTGGGCTCCAACCTTCAGAGAGGCACTGTGGAGAAAGATGTCTGTCCCTCCAGGGTCCCCGGTTGGTCGTACTCTTCACGAGTTCATGGCTCAGTCTGAAGGGACTAATTTTTGTTTCATTTTTATTTTGATCTATCCATAGCTTGTAGAAGGAACCTTGGTGATTTAGTGGGCTGTGCCTGGAGCTGCTAACTGCAGGGTGAGTGGTTTGAACCCACTAGCCATTCCACGGGAGAAAGATGAGGCTGTCTGCTATGGTAGAGCTTTCCAATTTTGGAAGCCCCCAGTTCTACTCTGTTTTTATCCAGTTCTACCACCCTGTCTTAGAAGGTCGCTGTGAGTTGGAATTGACTTGATGGGAGGAAGTTTTTCATTTTTGTAGTTTATTAGGGAATAGTATGGAAAATGAACTTTTTGGGCCACTATTTCCAGATGAGATTTGGAAACTCTTTAAAATCATTTAGGAAATACTATTTGCTTCTTTTCTCCTCTTCTTGATTCCTTCATTTTTTTTTGGAAGGTGCAGGGTGGGGATGGGTAGTGCTTTTTCTTGGATAATGCTACTTAAATCTTAAGGGTTAGACAACACAATCCAACACAAAATAGCCCCCAATTAGTTTGCATGTAATTACTGTGTGATTTATTTCATGCATTCCCACCTCTTTTCATTGGTTTCTAGCTGCTTTTTTAAAAACGGTGGAAGTTTAAGCTTCTCCTGGTTCAGCTCCTGTTGTCCACATACACACCTCCCTGCCTGACCACGCGTAGCCTTTCGCAGTCCCCAAACCCCAAACTCACTGCCCTTGAGTTAGTGCCAACTCATAGCAACCCTATAGGACAGGGTAGACTTGCCTCTCTGGGTTTCTGAGGCTCTAACTCTTTATGGGAGTAGAAAGCCTCATCTTTCCCTTACAGAGCAGTTGGTGGTTTCAAACTGCTGATTTAAGCCACTACGCCTGCATTGCAGAGTGGAGAATTAAGTCGTCTTTCCCCCCCTGCCACTTTGATCCTCTATGTATGGCCCTTTTTGCAAAACTTTAGCTTTGTGCAAGCGGACGTGACTTTACTCCCACTCCTATACAGAGAACGATTCAACTGTTCTTTCATGCGTTCTAAATACTGCCCCTCCGGAGACTGTGGCAGCAATAAGGTATGCCTGGCCAACCTTATTTTTATAGCATGCAAGGCTGCTTTTAATTAATAAGTGGCTCCCTTTATGTCTGAGGTTGTCGGTGTATTTTGTAATTCTTTGGCATTCTGCAATTATGTGGCCTGCAAGGGCAGTGTGAGTGGAGAGTAAATCCCTTCATAACTGCCCTTGCCATGTTTGGGGCCCATCATCTGTGTTTTCAGATTACCGTCTGAAAAAGAAAAACAGAGCAGTAGCAGTTTTCTCTCAAATGATAAATCCGTAGCCCTTCAGGATGTAGTATTTTTGAACACTCTTCCAGGGAATGTAGCATCTCTAACTGATCCCAGATTAGCCGTGCTTCAGAGCCCTTCTCGAGTAGGGTCTAAGAGGCTGTAGGGAATAGTCCCAGTGAATAATCTCTCCTTGGGGCACCACTCTTGAACTCTCAGGGCTCGAGGTCAGCAGTTCTAAACCACCAGCCTGCTCCACGGGTGACAACAAACAAACAAACGAGCCCTTTCACTCCTGCGAAAGGGTTCTAGTCAGAGCCCCCCCACACGGCCCGTTCTGTTCTGCCCTGTAGGGTCCTGATGGATCGGAGTGGACTTCATGGCCATGAGCTGGGGGCTTGAGGGTGGAAATGGGGACAGGCGTGACACATTTCAGAGACTGCAGCCAATGGCACAGAACTATTTGGGCGCGAGTTACTGAATGGAAAACACATTTCTGGTAAGCTTCCTCCCAAAGCAGAATGAAGGGTTTGAGATAAAATGTGTACAGATTGTAGGACGCATCTGCCCTGCATCTTCTTGAGCAATATCAAAGGCGGGCCAAGGCTCGCCATCCTGGGGACGCAGTGCCACCGTGCTCCTACTGGTGGCGTGGATTGCGAGTGCACTCGGTTAAACTCGAGGGTTCCGTGGGCACCACACCTCTCCTGCCCACCGGCGTCCTCTCCAGGCAGGGCCAGAGGTGGGCTCGCAGTGATCCGCAGTAAAGCCATTGATCAGCTGGGCGAGGGAGCCACGTGTCCGCTTGGTTTCTGAACGCACACGCGAGTTGGTGAGCTAGCCTCCTGGACAAGCTTTATTCTGTGTCATCGTGCACACAGGGTGAGAGAGGGCCCGCCCTGTGGCATTGAAAAGCATCGTCTGTGGGAGTGTGAACATGCGCTGTGTGTGTAAGGACAGGTGTGCCATCACCCTCACCGTGCCCGGGTATTCATGGCCAAGGAAATACCCCTTCTGTGGGTCACAGTGGTTGAGAAGGAGAACAAACGAATCACCACGTTGCATGCATGGGCAGGTGAGAGAGAAGGCGCTCTCGCTTTGTGAACGCGAGGTACAATTGTGGGCGGCCGGATTTCTCCGTGTTGGCGCACCGCGTGTCTCCCCAGGGTGCGCGCGCTGGGCTCCAGCGGAGGCTGCGCTGCCGACGGTCGCCGGGTGGTGGCAGTGCTGTTCCACCAGCGCCGCTTTTCATCCGTCCACGCGCTGCCCTGCATCTCTCCCAGTCTCCGTTAGAAAATGCTCCATTAGCCGCGTTAACCAACGTGGAGTGGTGTCCCCCCCGCCGCCTTTTAAACTTACAGAATGATAGCGACCGCCTTAAAGAAAGCCGCCGCTGGCAGACACCACGATTACCACTGGTCATTTAGTCAGTACAACGCGGGGGACAGCATATAGGCTTTTATTTACGTTTATGAAGAACGAGATGATAAACACACAAAATGGCTCATACGCATTGCTATTTCTCACATGTTTTGCCTCTATAGTTCTGTCTTAATTCTATCTAGAGTAACATCTGGTTATTGTGATGGATCATCCGATGTGTGTGTGTATGTATATGTTTTTTGGGTGTTTTTACGTGTTTATTTCCAAGTGTTGACATGTATGTCTTACAAATGAAATACTTTTCGATACTGTTCAGATATCTTGGTGTGTATGAATAAACCTGTAGACCATAATAGGCAGTCTTAGTAGTTTTGATTTCTTTGGAAGGTCAGGGAATAAAGCTATCCTTGGGGAAGACTGGGTTACCTACCTCAATTGATCATTTGCAGGCCCTTTAAGAAATACTGGTAAGGAAAATTGACCTCTGATCTTCTTTTTTGATTCAGGTTATTTTGTAATAGCCCACTCTATTTTAGGTGAACTAAACTGAAAAAACAATACGTAACCATTTAAAATAGAAACTTGCACAGTTAGTGATGAATATATTTCCCGAACTTTTTCTTGTTTTAAAATATTAAGTGGAAGATTTCGTATGCAACGGAATACAGAATTGGAGGCCCCTCCCTTTAAAGAAACAAGAGCGCCATGCTGTGATAAATCATATTCCCCTTTGAGAAGATGATCCATATATTTTGAATTGTGAAATACTTTGGCAGAGAGGATCTTTGTTTCACATTGAACTAAAGCGACTGATGAGAGACTTGATCCAGCCTTTCCCCCTCGGAACTCTTTTCAAACCGCAATGTAACGTTAGTATTCCTACCTCTATTACCGTTATGCAGGTAGGGTAGACAGAACTAAAACATCTATGTGTGGCTGAGTGTATGCTCAACTTGTACAGACAGACCAGGAATCTTGGGTAGTAGAGAAACCTAGTAACAAAAGCCATCCCCTATGGTAAGTGAGGCACCGCCCTGGAGCGGGCAGTTCCTGACGGGCTTCTCTGTTACATTTTTAAACCAACCTCCATGGCATGAATTATACCTATGGAAGATTTGTTTGTTTCAAAAACAAACAAAGTTTGTGGGAAAATGGAACAAAAAGCTAATGGAATTTTACTACAAACTTTTGGAAGCTCCGTGTGTGTGTGTGTGTGTGTGTGTGTGTAAAATATAGTAAAAGATGCTAGTGAGCATTTATATTTATTGCCAGAAAATGTGAACATCCCAGTGTTTAGCATCACCCTGTAAACAGAGATGGATGTGTTAACAAATTTGTCAGAGAGATTGGAGTTACAATCTTCCATCAGATACTGAGGGCAGGCAATATAAGCCAGCCAAGTGACAAATAAATGCAGCAGCCACTTGGAGGAGTCCCCAGCGGAGGAAGCCCAGTGGCTGTGAAGACTTCCCATCTTCTTGGGAAGTTTGGGCCACAGGGTGGTGAGAATTAGATGGGCCCGGATGGCTTGCCATGGGAGGGGTGCTATTGAGTGATCCAGTTGGAAAGACTCGCCTAAGGAAAGTTTGGAAGGAGTGATGTGCTTATTTGAAAATTTACTGTCAAAGCTAATTCTTATAGACCCGTATTTTATGCCTGCCTTGTTAAAAGCTGTGAGGGAAGTCAGAATTCTTCCCTTTGACTCACAATGCTGATTCCTTAAGAAATGTTTCTCTACAGCCAGCTATAGGATGAGGGTGCCCCCCTCCCTCCAGGAGTTTGTTTCTATTTTACACACAGCCAGACTTGCTCTTGTGTTGGTCATATTTAAAGGGGTGCAACAGGAGGCCTGTGTGTCTTTGATCTCATGCCATGCCGTTTAATAAGGACGGTTTTTAATATTGCGTGCAGGGTTGAACATTTCTGCCAGCTCAGACCAATATAATAAAACGTTAGTTTTACACCTTGGATTCCTTCTTGTATTTCGGGGCACGAATTCCCCCGCGCCCCCCTCCCCTTCCCCCTGTCTGAAACAGGTAATTACAAAGGTCCTCAGATCAATTTTTGTAAAGGGGCACCCTGCCGGGTACCATGGCTGAAGTGTGACATGAGCCTTTTCCAATACAATGGGTGGCCTAACATTCCTCTGGAAGCCAAGCTCATTAAATATTCGGTTCCTTCTTCCTCCCCCTTCTCCCCCCTCTATGCACTTAGAGTCGCACTAAGTCTGGGGCTTCTGCACTGAAGACTTAGGAAAATTGCTTCGAGTCCTCAGATTGAATTTTTTATGTGTATGACTTCATGATAGCATTAGCATGCGCTTTGATCCATGTGTGAATGGCGCTGGGTCGGCGCTTATTGCCATATCCAGATGGTGTTACAGGGAACAAACAGTTGTGTTTTAGGATTTCTCAATAGACTGTCTAGACTGGCCGCGCAGCAGACAGATACAGCCACCCATCAAATTAGCGTTTGTCAGATTTATGGTAATGGTTCCCCAAAGCCTTCCTGTCACTGATGGGAAGATTGAGCCTCCAGGGTTATTTGTCTTCCACAGCATATAGCTTGTGATTGCCCCAGTGTAAGAAAAGTAAATAAATAAACAGGCAAATACATAAATAAAAGTTGGAAGGCGGAAGCCTTTGTGGAATGTGAGCTGTTTTCTGAATGAGAAGGAAAATATAAAAGGCATTAGCAGCGGCGGCGGCCGCGGGCGGCCGGCTGAGCGCTGTATTGATCAGGTGGCGGCTGAGGGCCCCTCCCCAGCCGTTCTCAAGAGATAAGGATGCTCTGTTCACGTGGGTGTCTCCCATTGGCCCCGATTGGAAAGAAAAACACGTATGTGGGTGACTGTGGCCAGAGTTTGCCCTTTCATGTGGTTCCCCTGTAGTAACCGATCTGCTGCCCCAACGCGATGGGAATAACCTTTTGACAGGCAGGGTGGCCATTCTCCATCGAAATGTTTTCCCAAGTCTGGCCTGGCTGCCTTTGATCACCCCTCCTTCCAGCGTGGGGGTCACAGCTACTATGCTGGGCGAGAGTCCCTGGTGCCTGCCAGGCCCAAGGAGAGACGCGAGGGGTTAAAATCAATCAGTACCTATGACCCACACCCTCTTCAGCTCTCAATCACGGATGGTCTGAAGCCCCAAGGCCGCAGATGCCCACATGGGGTGTCCGGGGCACCCCGGGTTAAACTTCGTGTGTGTCTTTTGCACACGTCCCTCCTCGCCGAGCAGGGTGAGCCGCAAGGGTGCCTCCCACCCCGGACATGCTGAGGCTTGTCTGAAAATGTGTTTTCCCATTGTACGCTGGTGTGCATGACAAATGGCAGAGACTGGCGGTTGATGCAAACGCCCAGACTGCTGGGGCAGACAATATATAAGCGGGCAGAGGGGGACGCGCCAGCATTTCTCAAAGGAAGTTCTTTCATCCGCCTGAGAGCGGGCATTTGGGGAAACCCCAGCTCACCCCTTTGGTATGCCAGGATTGAGCTCTGCTGCCTGCGCCTAGCCTCTCTTATCTCCTCTGGGGGCAGCTGGGAAGTGATAGCCCCCTCTGTCCCCCACGCCAGGCCTCCAGGCTAACCTGCACCCCCCCCCCCTTCCAGGCCAAGATCCTGTAAGAACTACGTGTTTGAATGTTAATTTGTTCTCTCTCGAGGGGCCTCTCTCATACACTCACCAATTGAGATGTTTGAATTTTATGGACATGTGCGTTTATAAGCAGTTACAGTAGAAAGGTGTGATAGTTGGTGCTCCTATGAATTTAACGTTAACAAGTAAACATTGGCAAATTGTGTGCCTCCACAAATAATAAAGTAATAGGTTTTCAGGTGTGCCAGTGTTCGAAGTCTTGGACATATAGAATGGTATTAAATCCACTGAATTAAAATCATGTTCCGTGTGGCGCGTAAGAGCTTTCATTCAGTTTGGGGTTTGTGTGGTTGCTGCTGGGCGAGGGACGATGGCGTTACTGAAGTGCCTGGTCATCTTCCGTGTGGACCCAAACCTGAAAGCCTGCCCAGAAAGTTATGGGAATATTTGGCAAAACAGAACTTTCCTCCAAACCCTTCACTTCTCTCTCACTTTCTCTTCCTGTTTTGCTCAAACTGGAATTTGGATTCCTCTTGAAGAAACATATATTTTTAAGGAACCCAAGTGATTTTTATTTTAGTTTCCAATGCATTGCTAAAGGGGCGATTGTTTCAGCTTCTGAAAAAGAAATCTAAAATCTCCCATCTTATCTTCCCCAGTGCTTAGTTGGGGTTATGGCAGTAGAGGGGGTTCCTGGGGGGGTGGGGGGTGGTAGCGAGCTAGAAAACCGACCCTGGGGGACTTGAGAACTATTTACATTTCTTCTAAGAAACAGTATGACTTTTAGAAAACATAAGTACAGGGTTCTTAAAAAGGTGACTGCCTTTCTTACATATGTATTTTCTTTGGAACTGGCAGACACCTTCCCTGGGACGCCATTCTTCCAGCAACACGTGAGGACAGACTTGAATCCTTCTTCTTAACCACTTCTCCTCTCTAGGACCCTTCCCAATTGTGATTTGGGCTTTACTGTTTGGGGAATGACTTTTTCCTCTATGCTTTTTATACAGTATGTGCTCGATCCGACAGCCTGGTTAAGGGAAGCAGGATATTCAAGCTTGACCAGGCCTGGGAGGACATCTCCGTGCACAGCCCCCTTTTTCCTGTGGAAACCCTCAGAGGCCTGTGCGGCTGTAGTGCCTCCACTGCTGTCACAGAGCCACGCTGCCATTCAGATGTTTTCTCTCCCCATCCTCCTCTGACTCATGCAGATTCTCAGATTCTCACGCCCCCTCCCACCCATCAATCACCATCCAGCTGTTTCACTCTGAGTTAAAAATGCATATTGTCTTTCAACAGATTATACCAGAGGAGAAAACAGATAGGAAAAATATATCACCATATAAAATATAAATATAATATAAAATATAAATATGTATAACATCCCCCTCCACCCCAGGGGGATGAACAACAGAAATGTGGATAAAGGGAGATAGTGGACAGTGTAAGATATGAAAATAATGATAATTTATCATTTATCAAGGGTTCGGGAGGGTGGAGGAGGAAGGGAAAAAAAGAGATGCTGATATTAAGGGCTCCAGTAGAAAGAAAATACTTTGAACATGATGATGGCAATATATGGACAAATATGCTTGATACAATTCATGTATGGATTCTTATAAAGCTGTAAGAGCCCCAATAAAATGATAATATATGTGTGTGTGCATGTATAACATATAAGTTATATGGAAATATATTTAAAGCCCAATATGACCAACATGGTTAATTGTATATCTAATTGTGTATCCAATAGCCACTCCTCTTTTCTGCTGCAAGAGCCCTAGTTTTTATTTTGAGCAGTAATGTGACCCACCCCAGGCAGTAAAACATCATTTCTGGAAGCCCCTCTTGTATTTCCTCTGTTCTCAGCTTCTCTTACCCTGCTACTTAGTTCCAAGCAGAGATCTTTTGGGGGGAAAGTTGGCCCATAGCACATTTTGTGGTGCAAAAAGAGAAGGATTTGACCCTTTAGGCCCATTGCCCTTCCTCCTGCCTTGAGCAAGGATGTGACCCCTGGACCCTGTGCAAGCCTTGCTACTGAGGAAGAACTGGCCGCTTTCATTATTCATTCAGTGTGCTTAAACCAGGGGTTGGCAAATGCTTAAACCAGGGGTTGGCAAATGATAACCCAGGGGTGGGCCTCTCTTTTTACAAATAAAGTATTATTGGAACAGAGCCATGCTCACTTCTTCTCTGTCCTCTGTTGCTTCTTTTGTGCTATAATGGCAGACTCAGTCGATGCAAGAGAATCTGTAGCCAGCAATAAAATATTATTATAGAGCCACTGAGGTTTGCTGATCTGTGGTTTAAGCCGGTATAAACTGGGTTTTCTGTTACTTGAAGTGAAATATTCCTAATAGAATCAATCCATAATCAAGATGACTAAGTATAGGGCTATGCGTTTTTCCTCCCTCCCTCCCCTCTGTTGCGTCCCGGCCTGCGGGAAGCACGAGCAAGGCCTTGCGGGGAAAGACGAACCTGGATGGGAGAAAAGACACGGGGACATGGAGCAAGACAAAACTCTGATCAAACTCATTTATTTGGGCAAAGCTGGGGTATAAAAAAGGGGGAACTGGGAGGTGCATATTTTAATAAGGTGTGCGACACAGCATCCAATCCAACAAGTATATTAATGAAGCATAAGAACGTTAACCAATCAGCTGTAGGTAAAAGGGCGCGCTAGTTCTCAAAGACGTCCTGCATGCAGATTAAGGTCCATCAGGTGTAAAGCAAAGTCCATCTTAGTCCAATGAGCGCCTGGCATTATTAACCAATGGGTGAAAAGGTCAACTTTACAACTGCCCATGCTACAGAGCAGCTAGGAACACAGAGGCAGGAATTTAGGCAGGGCCCCACAGGTTTTGCAAATGAAAGACTAGGAAGCAGCCAAGTTCAGCTCAGGCTGAGGCTAAGGCCTTAATGGCCACCGGCTCCCAACACCACCCCCCCCATTTGTTTTCAGTGTCCATAAAGTTTTATTAGAACACACTCATGCTCATTCATGTATGCACTGATGATGGCTGCTCCCCCCTACCCCCAATACACAGAGTTGAGTAGTGACAGACCATATGGCCCCCAAAGCCTAAGCGATCTACCCTCTGGCCCTCTATAGACAACATTTGAGGATCCTTGTTTTAAGTCAGCTATTGCCAGGTCAACACTGATTTTCTAGCGGAGCATTCACGAGCATATTGATCGGTAGCTGGCCCTGCCCGTTTACTTGGTCTCAGCCTGGGCCTCTCGTCATTTGTGAAGGATTCAGTTCAGCATGCTTCACTTTCCAGTTGAAGTCTAATGACAGTAAGGAAGTTAGGTATTCTCCCATCATGGTCTTTATTTCAATTTCTTGCCAAAAGATCCTCATGGACCAAAAGATCTACTATCTACTCAGAATTGTCTTGTCTATTATGTATGTAACGGTGGCCTTGTGAATTAGGCATGGAGCCGATAAACCCAGTGTTGGTGGTAGTTCAGTTCCGCCAGCCTCTCTGCAGGAGAGAGAGGCAGCTCTCTTTTCCAGTAAAGATTTGTTGTCTCCGAATCCCTATACAGGCTTGCTCTGAGCTGGAATTGGCTTGATGGCAGTGAATATTGTTTTTTAATCAAGGAGTTTAAGGTGCACTGGCAGCTAAGTGGCTAAGAGATTAAGTAAAACCAAAAGCTGTCGATTTGAAAGATGTGGCAATCTGTTTCTCAAATGATTACGCCTTTGAGAACCATGTGGGGTAGCTCAACTATGTGCTGTAGGGGCCGGATGAGGCAGAATTGACTTAAAGGCAACGAGGAGTTTGGTTGCTTTCGGTTTTATTAAGTAGTCTGCTTCAAGTGGACTTACCTTTCATTCTGAATCTTGTCCTGAATGATTTTGATTATGGTTATTGGTGAGAATATAAAAGTATTTCACGTATGTGCTACCTAAAACGTATACCTACTACTTGTCCTACTGTGGTGCTTGTGTGCTGCTACGATGCTGGAAGGTGGTGCAGGACTTGATGGTGTTTTGTGCTATCGGACATAGGTTGCTATGAGTCGGACCTGGCTCAACGACACCTAACAAAAAAACCCCAGAATGTGCATCAGCTCCTTGATGTTCCAATATAACTGTACAAGTGTGTTAGTCTGGGTAGACTAGAGAAACAAATCCATAGAAACTCGTATGTGTATACGGGAGAGATTTTTTTATAAAGGGTAATTGTACATTAAGAAAGCATCCCAACCCAGACCAGTCCAAGCCCCTAAATCCGATATTAGCCCATATGTTTAATACCAATCTATAAAGTCCTCTTCAGACTCACGAAACACATGCAATGACGCCGAATGCAGGATGATCACAGGCCAGTGGGTAGAAAGTCTGGATCCAATGGCATTGCAGTGCTGGCAGGGGTGTCCACGTGGCTTCTCAGTAGAGCGTCTTCAAGGGAGTGAGCAGAGAGAGAATGTGTCTCCCACCTGCAAGGAGGAAATACCGGAGTTCCCAGAATTCTTAGGAGAAGGCCATGCCCACACAGAGGCCACATTGGCTATGGCCCAATTGATAGATTAAACTCCACCCCTTTACTTTTAATCCTCTCAAGGCCCAAATTAACACCAGATTATGTAGCTAACACAACAAGGAATTACTTCCTGGCATTAGAAAGCCCTGTCTTTCTCCTGAGGAGCGGCTAGTGGTTTTGAACTGCCCACCTTTGGAATTGTAGCCCAATGCATAATCAACAGGGTTCCCTTTCTGCCGTATAGATAAGTATAGCCACCAGCTTTCAGTCAGTGAGTAGCATCTATTGATCCATCTTCCAGCCGTAACTGAGAGAATAGCTCTCTAACTCCCTATATTGCACACCTAGTCTCCTTCTCCTCCCCACAAACGTGTTGCTCTTTGTGAGGTAGTGGCACCAGGAGAAAGTGACTAAACAAAGCACAGGTAGATAAGCCGTGACGCCACTGCTTTCTTAAGAAACAACTATAATGTCTTAAAAAAAAAAAATCCTAGTTTGATTCAGTTTGAAGATACAGCGTCCCCTTATGTGAGTACAAAGATTTTTTTTTAAATGACCTATTAAAACTATATGTATTTTTATTTTTATCCTGATTGCTAAAACTAACAGATAGCGACGGCACACAATTTGAAGACTCCGTAATACTTTATTGCAAAAAGAGTTCCAGATTGGATTCGAGGAGACCCTGAGTTAGCCAGGGAGTCTCTTGTGCACCGAGTGAGCATCTCTGTGGCATAGTTTGAGATTTACCATCAAAGGAGCTGACTATGTGGTACTTGAGGTCTCTTCTAATGCTTGCAGGTGGCTGAAACTTAGGTGAGAATCAGTTGGTTCAAACGATAGCATCAATACAACCCAACTCCCCTGCAATGTGTGAGGTTTAAATGTGTCCAAGGTTTTGCCATCACACAGGTGTCTATCACGTCGGAGGAATTTGCTGGGGATGAAACCTTCTGGGTGCGCTTGGCTTCTGTGATGGTACCTTGGAAATACTCTGATTTGATAATCAAATACAAGTTAACATTGCACAATGTATTTATTGCCTCGTTGAAATACTACATTTAATTCCTTCAGACCACTATCGTGAAAGTATAACTATCTAAGGAAATATCGGCTCTTGATGAGTTTGAGAGTGAGATTACGTAAGGCATTGCGCGTGCTGGTAATACCCTGAGGGATGAGCACTGAACGAGGGGAAACCAAACGTGGATGACGGCGGACTCTACACCTGGTGAGCTGCTCTGCTGTCAACCCGCACCCTAGTCACAGCGGAAAGTTGTAAACCAAAGACCAGGAAAGAAATGATAGACGATGCAAGGTAATTTTTAGTCCATTGGAAATTTTTACAGTCACGTTACCCCTGTCACAGAATCTTACCACATATTTTGAAAAGGTACAGTCAAACATTTCTTGCTTTTTAGTAAGAACTGCCTTAATAACAAAGAGGCATATTTTATGAATTATGCTTATGAAAACTTACTTCTTTGGCTTTTCAGCTTGCATAGGAGACATAAAAGAACAAAACTTGGTGATGTACTTAAGCCAACCACGGAGACACAAAGAATAAATTATCCTATTTCTATCACTTACTCCCTTTTTCAAAGGGCTGTCTCTTTAGCTATTCCAGAAAGTCTGTTCTAATTAACAGTCTATAATTCTCTAACTCACTTTGTGTCTTTGTATTTCTAAAAGAAAATTGTGATTAAGGAAAAGATATCTGCCTTGTTTCTTTGAGGGAAAGGTGGGTTCTGAATAAATGCAAGATTAAAAAAGATGATCAGAGGAAAAACTGCCAGTTTGAAAAACTCTGGAAGAATGCTGACTTTGCAAATAACTTTTCTGCAATGAGCCTTTTTGTACAGCACGTCTGGCCAGTGTCTGGGTACCAGCCGTGACCCGAGGTGCATCTTCTTCTTTTTTCCCCTCATTAAATGTGCTTTCAATTCAAGAACACTGCAAATTAGATGCTTAAAAAGAATGGTACTACCCTATCTACTACAGGCATATTTTTTCAAATAACATTATAAAGGCTATAGAAATGAATACGGAATTCTGTTTCACATGGCTTGCTTTATAATATTTATTCTTTTAACAAGGTAGTTAAAAGATGCATGTGTCTTTTTAAAAATCAGATAAACCTATAATTACGGAGAGCAGTGCTGTCTCCATTCATTCTTTTTAAAAATTCTCCCTTTATAACTTTCTCCACCTACGCGTCTTTAGCTTTTGTTTTCTTACCTCTGTTATTCTAACTGATGTGCTGCCCGGCTCTCTCTGGACTTTCCGTTTTGCCTTCTCCATTGGCTTCCTTGGTACTTTGGAAGAGGAGGGTTTGACTTTTGCCTCCCCCTCAGCTTCCCCTGGTACCCATCCTTCCCTCCCCCACTCATCCTGTAGGCCTGGGTAACGCCATGATTTCCATTAGCCCAATGTCTTCATGGGCTCACGCCTGTGTAAATGCTGCCCAGAGCTGAGACATGCAGTACTGTATGATGGCTTCTTCTCCCTGTTGGACTGATGTCCTCCAGAGTCAGTGACTGTCCTGGTGTCAGGTCCGCAGCTTGCTATGCCCTTGTCATTGATGCTTTCTTTCACCGCTCTCTCATACCAGTTGTATAAATTGCCTCTTCATTTTAAACAGTTATGCCATCAAGGCCTATCAACTCCATCGTCCTCGGGGCATTTCTTCTAGAACAGGGATCATCAAACTACGGCCCGTGGGCCACATGCGGCCTGCTGAGGACATTTATCCGGTCCGCCGGGTGTTTTTGCCCCGTTTTTTTACTTCAAAAGAAGGTATGTGCAGTGTGTATAGGAATTTGTTCATAGTTTTTTTTTTTAAACTATAGTCCAGCCCTCCAACGGGCCTGAGGGACAGTGAACTGGCCCCCTGTTTAAAAAGTTTGAGGGCCCTTGTTCTAGAACTTCTGATCTGCTGCACCCTGGACTGCCTGGGCGACAGGGTTATCGCGTTACCATCACCTCAGGGGCCCTCTGAAGCGGGAGTCCGGAGTCCGTGGGAGTCCTTTCTCCTCCTGTGCTTCCACCTCTTCCTCTTTCTTAGTTAACTCGGCGAGTGCTCTTCTTTCAAAGGGTGGACTGGAGGTCGATTCTCTGCTTTTCAGATTCCTGATGGATGGCTCGGTTGGTGTAGAAGTCCAGGTTGGGGTCTGTTTACTTCTGGAGTTCTGTGTTGTTTTCCAGAGGACGGGTGCTTTTCTTTAAGGGGGGGTGGGGTGTCATGTTTCCTTTTTATAAAAAAGGAATATATATGTATATACACACAAAAACCTCTTTTATTGTGACTTGGTCGAACGTTTAAGGACGGATCTATTTTGGCATCAAACCCTTTAACTTGCTTTTTGTGGTGGTGGTCGTAATATCTTGCTTTTGTCTTCTTCAGATTTCTGTCCTGTTTGGAAATCTATAAAATCTTCTGTTTTCTGTCACCTGAAACGTCACGATGTGTGCATGTGATGACTTTTGACGTGAGAGACTCTTTCAAACAAAAAATTCAAGTCCTTAAGTTCTGTGACGTTTTCTTGAATTTTGGAGGGATTTTTTTTTTCTCCACAGTTGGCTATCCTGGATACATCTAATTTTCATTTCTTCTTTTTTGCCCTTTTGCTCTGTTTTCTGAATGGCTCTCCTCAACTTTGTGCCTAAGCCTTTTCTTGAAGTTTTACTCTCTACTCACCATTTGTTTCCCAAAGAACTGTTGTTCTTTTGCAGACTTTCGTTGTTCTTCTTCCCTGGATATCGTATCTTCTCTCCTGTTAGCTTTGCCCTGTTTGGGGCTTAATGCTGTGATTTAGACGTTTTTTGTCCAATTGTGTAGCTTGTATCTCCTCATGTTGCTTTTTTGTTGGTTTATTCGGTAGGTTTCTTTATTTTAAATTAATGGCTTTCCACCGAGGCCTAGCAATTCTTGTTATTATATACGTATGTCTACAAAGGGAATTCAAGAGTCCCCTGTACTTGGGGAGGATTGTCTACTACAGGTTAAGCACCCCTTCACTTCGGAAATACTTAGCGTTGCCACTGGGGGAGCCTTACTATTAGGACTTTCAGATATTTGTTTTCTCTTGGGCCCATCAGATACTCCTTAGAGAGAATTTTCATGCTCCCATCTAGAGAGTAAAAGTTGGCTTTGGGTCAGTGGTTCTCAACGTGTGGGTTGTGACCCCTTTGGGGGTTGAACGACCCTTTCACAGGGATTGCATAAGACCATTGGGAAACACATTTCCAATGCTCTTAGGAACCAAGACACCACTCCCAACCGTCTCCAGGTGGATCCACCCACATGCAGATACACCCACAGACAGTACCCGGTGTGAAGACTGTTACCCATGCTACAAGACAACATTTCATTGATTTGTAATTAGAAATAAATGTTTCACAATCTATAATTACATATTGCTTCTGTGATGAATCACTATGCTTTCAATATGTTCAATTTATAACAATGAAAATACATCCTGCATATCAGATATTTACACGATGATTCATAACAGTAGCAAAATGACAGTTATGAAGTAGTAAAGGAAATAATTTTCTGGCTGGGGGTTTACCACAACCTGAGGAACTGGATTAAAGGGTCACGGCATTAGGAAGGTGGAGAACCACTGCTCTAGGTGCTCTGAGAAGCAAGTGCGAAGGTAAAGGTAAACATTCAATAAGTACATTTAGTATTGAAGTAAGCTCAACATTCAGTACACTTGAAGCAGGAAGCAAGCTAAACAGTCAGTACACTTCGTACCACTTAGCTCTTCCGTAGAGAAATACAACCACCCAATCAAGTCAAGTCGACTCCGACTCACGGCGACCCCACGGTGTCAACGTGGAACTGTGCGCCACAGGGGTTTCAGTGGCTGACTTGTTCCCTTCCCCGTTTCCTTCCCTCTGAGTAGATCTCTAGCCTTTCTTCCTCGGTGCTTCTGAGCGACGAGAGCGTCCAGCCTTTCTGTTAGCAGTGGGGCCTGCTAATTGTTGTGCTGCCCAGATACCCCCTTCTATGATCAGTACCTGGTGACTGTAGTTCAGAAACCTTTCTAGAAAAGCATTTTATACTCTCCTGTCAAGGCAGGACCGTTGCCCTGCTGTGTGGACTCAGGGGGAAGGTCTAGAACTCGGACATTGCTGTAATGGACTTGGAACCAGTCTCTCTGTGGTTAACTCTGTGGCTAGCCCCACATTTGCCCACTTTTAGGGATATCTGATACCATCCACTTCTGAGCTTCTTGCAAAATTCTATGGCCCAAGCTGTGTTGTATCTTACTCAACTTTCCTCAAACACTGCATGTTTAGATGCAGCCTTTTCTGATCTTATCGATCACAGTTACCACTCATGGTTATAACTTCTGGACATTATCCAAGCAGGTTTGTATCTTTAAAATTTTAGTCAATCCTTTATCACTTTAGTAGCGTTTTAAAAGAAAGGCAAACTAAATGATTGTGCTCTGTCTTCTGTTTTAATGAGGAATTTAAAATATTTCTGATTATGGTTGGACTTGTCATGAGGTTGTTTGATCTACAAGTTGTATCCCATGTGAAAAATTCATGGCAAAGGAACATGGTTGTGCAAAGACATGCCTTTTGTTTAGCTGCTTGTGTCTGCTACATTTTTAGGAAGAAGTAAGATTGGCGCCAAATCGTATCAGTCAGAAGGATTTCAAGTACAGGTGGATCCTTTTTAACAGTCTTATTGACATATAATTAATGGACCATACAATTCCATAGTTTATATTAATATGAGTTGTGAATCATTACCACAGTCAACTTTAGAATATTTCCTTCATTCTTATACCACAGTCAAATTTAGAATATGTCTTCATTGTTATTACTTCCTTGCCCACTTCCCCTGCCATAACTCTATGGAACTGTTTATCTAGTTACTGTCTCCATAGATTATCGGTCCTGTATTTCATATAAAGTAAATCATATAAAAAACCAATGATGACCACAAAATAAAGCACATCAGATCCTCAATTCAAAAGAAAGCAGAAGACAATAGAAACTAGAAAAAATAAAAAATGGAACAAAAGGGAAAACAAATGATAAGCTATTAAAATTTTACTTAAATATATGTGCAGTCGTTCTCTTTCCTAAGACTATTCACATCTGCAGTTAATGGTCCGGGGGAATCCATTGGAGGTGTAATTTGCATGGGGAGTCTGCAAATAGATTTTGGGCTTTCACTGCCATCCATAACCTTCTACAAACCAGGTCCTCAGAATTTAAGCTCTAATATGATTTCCCTCCTTCAACCTTTGATTTTATTAGTTACTATTCTTGGATCACACAGGCTTGTGTGCTCCTTCCATGTGAACTTAGCTGACACCTCACTTAAGTGGCTGCTTGGTATAAGACAAGCCTCTAAGACCCAAGATACTGTTCTTTCTGATAGCCAGGCACCATCTGATTTTTTCACCACATTCTGCTGTCGCATCCACATCTTCAGTGATCCCTTCATAAGGGCCAGTATTGAACAGGGCTACATTGTAAGAACTTGCATGGTAAGAACCTTAGATTAAGGTTTACAGTTAAGTTCAAGCTAAAATTTTATTCATATATCTAAAGTGTATAATATATCCCAGGTACACTTTAGAGGCAGCATTATCAGCTTATTGAGGAATAATTTGCCTAAATTATATGAGACATTTGGTAATTTTAATAAAGTATCATTAAGCTAGCCAATGCTATCGATGTTAAAGTACTATTGAGCAAAGAAAAATATGCATATAGATGAATGTTTTTTAGACTAAAATATGTAGAATGTTCACATATACAGTTTAAAAACCTAAGTGAGCCTTGCTTAAGAAATCAATGAGACTTAAGGCAGAAATTTCAAGCACACTCATTAATGCAGAACTATGTCTGCATGACTAAGAAATGTCACAAAAAAGCAAAGTATGAAAAGAGTAAGAATGAATTAGTTTTAAGTTGTCAATTAGTGAGCAACGTCAACAGCAAGAGATTTGAACTGAAGAGTTGAGACGCATAAATTAAAGAATAAGACAACAGAGGTAATAAATGTGTGAAAAATAACTAGGAATTAAAGGACTTCCAAAGGAAGCTGTCGATGGGCCCCTGGTGGCTAGTTGGTTACACATTGACCTACCAATCAAAAGGTCAGTGGTTTGAACCCACCAGTCACTCTTCCACCTTTAAAAGTTTAAGAGCTTTGGAAACCCCAAGAGACAGTTCCCTGCTTTATAGGGCCACTATGATTTAGAATCAATTTGATGGTAATAGGTTATTCTTCTTGGCATAGGAAGCTGTGCAGTATAGAGAGGCAGAACACAGTTTGAGACAAGTGGAAAAGAAAAAAAATTGAAAAGGCATACATATATTGAAGGCGTGAAAGCAATTTAGAGTATTGGGACTATACGACTTAACAGCAGTTTCCACAAATATTTTTAAAATCTAAGTTTTTCTTCCTCAAATTAGGTAGTAACTATTTCAGAGTACATCTTAATATATATAGAAGCCAATGGATAATTCATGTTGACTATTTCATAGAGGAAGTTGATTCCAAGCTTCTTTCCAAGAAAAATGTTAACTCTTAAGAGTTTCTGTGCATAGGTGGAGAAGTTGTACCATCTTTTGACAAGACTGGAACATTTTTATTTTAATAAAGAAGTTTAAATTTTGACAGACCCATTTGGGGCTTCAGAGCATTTGAATCTCTGTTTGTTGTATCAAACTCACTGCCAGTCAGTTGATTAGCACTCAGAGCCACCTGTGGGACAGCGGCGCCCTCTGTGGTGTCTGAGCCTGTGAAGCTCTCTGGGAGAGAGAGACCACCTTTTTCTTGTGGAGCAGCTAGTGGGCTCTAAGAGCGGACTTTGGGGTTAGCAGTTAAACACATAATCTACTACGTCATCAGGGCTCCTTATTTATTTCACAGTTACTCATATTTCTGTCCCCTCTTTAAGATAACAGATTGGAACGGCCAGCTATTTAGTTCCTAATAAAGGTGAAGTGGAAAATTCCAAGTTCATGTAATTTGCACTGTTCAAATAGATCTTTGGATCAAAGGACATCGTGTGGATTATAACTTGACCTAGATGTTTAGTTCAACACAAACTACTTTAAAATAAAGCCAGCATGCAATTCCTTCATCTCAAGCTAGCTAACACTACATTAAGATCTCTTGATTTTTTTTGGGGGCGGCAAGCAGAGTGAAGAATGGTTGGTAAATAAATTAGGGGGTCAGCAAAAAAGAGAAAGACTCTCAATAAGATAGATTGCTAACAGTGGGGTCAAGAAAATCAATCATTGTGAAGTTAATCCAGGACCACGTAACATTTAGTTGAAGGTCACTGTGAGTTGGAATCAACTTGAAAGCTGTTAAGCACAGCAACCTTCTTTTGGGGGGTGGGAGTGGGGGTGGGGATGAGAGACCTATGTTCAAGTTCAAGATTGTATACCCTTGGCTCCCCTACCTCTCAGAGCTACAGGCTCCTTCACTGTCATGTGAGACCAATTAAGGTATATGCTTCCCAGGGCAGGTGTGGAGAATGAAATGTGATAATCATCTCAGACTGCGGACTCGCCTCAGGAGAGCAGTTTTGATATGGGTTGTGTGTGCAGTCACGTGCATTAGAAAAGTGCAGGAGTTGATGGCAAAGCTGATGACTACCTTTTATCCAGCCACTTCCATGGGAAAAGAGCACACAAGTTATGCAAACACTTGGATTCGGAGTTTCAGAACTCATTATTTTGTAGCTAGCAAAATGTTCGGAATTGATGCTCTTATTACGGCCTTTAAGTTTTATTATGACTTTAACTGTCTCCACACCAATAAAAGCTAAGAGATAAGGAACGGAGCAGCAAGCTTGACATGAAGTTTATTACCATTATCAAAAATGTTTGGGTGTGTGCATTACCTTTAGTTTCCAGAAAGAATACCATAGCCTGGGATATTTGTCAGCAGGAAGGTCACAGTCTGAGTTAGTGTAATTGCCAAGGGGATGATGGGAATGTATGTGTAGGCAGCATAGGTTGAAGAGAAATGCGAAACAATGTGCATCTGCCAGAATCTTAGCTCAGTTGTGACGTGTAAGATAGGGTTCTTTGCAAGAGCGTTGAGAGAGAAAGAAAAGTGAAATACTTGATTCCTGAAAGCATAAGCAGGACAGAATTCCTGCCAGTCTCCTTCGGGAATTACAGTGAATAGACCAGGGTCTGGCATAGATAATAGTCGCTTGTGATTTGCTTTTCATCAAAACAAATGATTTGCTTATGGCTGTGGATGGAAAAGTCGTCTCTAGATCTCTTTTTACCCTGTTACGAACACAAGGATCATAATAGGATGTTTTGTGGTTAACATTTGCCAAACACATTGATTTCTCTCTTAAAAGATAGGTCCTATAGAACAATATATTCTTGACCATTCAACTTTCCAAAGTTGGTAGTCATTTGGACTTCCCAGAACCATAATATTAAAAATAAAGTGAACAAACAATAAAATCTTGCCAGGAGGGGGCTTTATTTTATCAAATGAAGACATTAGGAACCCAAACCTCATTGATTTCGTTTCACAGCTAGAAAATAAGGTAAACTACCCCTGGAAGTAGTACAATTAAAATGAAAATAAATAAGCTTCTAAAAAATCAAATAAAGGTAGCTTTCTGACTAAGCCTGCATACTTACTGGTTCTTTGGATTACTGAAAGTACATTAATTGACAATGTTCTACAAACTCGTTCTGGGGAGCATTCATTTGTGTATTGAATGATAATTTAAGTCGATGGTTCCACATGTATGTATACATCTTGCCATAATTAAAATTATCTTCAAGTCTCAAGGGATAAAAAATCCTAGGGTTTATTTTAATGATGCTTACACAGAGTCTTAAGTGGAATGCCCATGACCAACAGGAAGCCACCTGGGGGGGCATTTTCTGTCTTCTGCAACGGAGACTGCTGCTTCTCTAGGGTGTCTGATTGATGACTAAACGTTTGTGGTTGTACTCAGGAAAGTCAACATTTCAGGGATTAATTTGGTCCTAGCAAACCTTTAAAATAAAGGAAAGAAAAAACCAAAAATGCCACACTTTCTTTCCCAAGTGCTTTCCAGCTATTTACACACAGAGCAGTTTACTGTATAAAGTAAACCAGCAAGGTCATTTTTATTTGTTAGCGTCCCGTTTCTAGTAGTTTTTCTATTGCTGCTGTAACAACTTAGCACACATGCCTCTGGGTCTCACCAAGGATTCCCAGTGACCACGATGAAGGTCTCAGAGAGATGGTCCCATGAGACATTCGATCACTCCAGATGCTCCAAGCCCGGAAGCTTCCTCCTTTCCTGGTGAAGGTGGTGGCTGTGAGAGGTGGAGTGCTGAGGCTGACTGTGAAGACGAGAGAGCGGTGCATTTGTGAAAAGAAACCCTCCACGATTTATGAGAGAGCCAAACCGCATTCTGTCTTCGCACGGACAAGTCATGGACGTGGCCCCAAGAACACTGTTGAGATCACAGACCAGGACTCACTGAATTGCACTGAATTTGAGGCATTTATGTAGGACTGACTGCTGGGGAGCTTTGCATTGCCTTTGCATCCACTGAACTGCAAATACAAAGGGGCCCTGATGGCCTACTAGGTTAAGCATTAGGTTGCTTACCTCAAGGCCAGTGGTTTAAGTCCATTAGCCGCTCCTCTAGACAACGTTTAGAGTTCCTGTTTCCGGGAAAGCTTCTAGTCTTGAACGCCCCGTGGTGCCGTTCCACTTGGGCTTGTATGGCCACTCGGAATTGAAGTGGATGGGACACCAGTGAGTTTGGCTTTGGAGTTTTGAGCCGCAGAAGCACGAGGAACGGGAATCCTCTTAGTTTGGGGTCTGTGAGATCCCAACTCACAGCTAATTGTTGTAGTAAATAATGTAATCAGTGATGCCAGACGCAGGAACCGATTTATTCTGGAAGAAGTACAGCCTCTATTTTCCGTAGACATAGGGAGGTGGAGACTTTGTGTCATGTGCTTGGAACCTGTGAGCAGAAGGACCTCATGCTGGGAAAGGTAGGACACTCAAAAGAGGAAGCCCCGCCCCTCAGCGAGATAGATGGGCATCGTGGCTGCAGCCTTGGGCTCAAACCTGACGGTTGTGAGGATGGCGCCGGATTGTACATACGATTGCTGGGAGTCAGCGCCAACCCGGTGGCACCTACCAACAGGAGCGACAGCAGTAAATCGTGTGTATGTGAAGTAGCCCTGTGAGGAGCGTCACGCCATGGAGGGAGACAGATGTAGTTCAGCTCCTTGAGTTGTTCTTTTGATCTAGCTGTGACAGAGGGTACAGGAAGGAGTAAAACCATGTAAATGTTTGTGGTGAGCACTTGAAAACGTAGATGGTCGCCGTGGTGGGTTACGTGTTGGGGCGCTAAGTGCAAGGTCAGCCGATGAAAACCATCAGCCGGTCTGCAAGATGATGTCTTCGCCTCCCAGACAGCTTGACCATCTGCGAAGCCCACGGGGGCAGTGCCACCTTGTCCCACGGGGGCAGTACCACCTAGTCCCACGGGGGTCTAACTCAGAAAAACTCGCTGGCAGTGATGTTCGCGAGTGTGTAGCTCCGAAACCAAGTCTGTTTTCTCTCGGTATCACAAGTAGGATGTGTTCTTGGAGGTTTGGGTCACTCTGCACTCACCTCTCCCTAACTCTATTACAGGTAACTAACTCTTTCAAGGGGTTGATTTTTCACCGATACTGATATTACCTGACAGTTTTCTTTCTTTTTAAAATCTTTCCATGCATTCTTTTGAGCACCCTAAATGGGTTTGTAAACACATGTTGTTTCTATAACTCGTGTTTCCTTCATGCAAATCATGGCAGACGTTTTCCTTCTGGGTTTTCATACCTGGACGGGCTCTCCAAGTGCCGCGTAAGCAAACTTGGGAGCCATGCCTCGGATGAGGGCTTGTCACTTTGATAGCCAGCATGCCCCATGTTTTCTAAGCCTTTAAAAATAGCTGAAGGTTTTAAATAAGCGAATGAGTCGCTGTTGTTTGGACTTGCATCTCCCCCCCCCCGCCGCCCCCCCAAATGTTGAAGAAGTACCAAGCGAATCTTGTTGGTGCAAAACTTCCAGACCTTTTTTTAATGTACGACTCTAGACAGATTGCTTGTACGAAATGTAGGCAGGTAAAAGGATTAGTTTTAATTATGCTCAGAGCTAGTGTGATCATGAAGTGGGGCAACCCCTCCCATCCAGATGCTTTTCTGTGACACCGGCCTTAAGACGTGGACCTGAAAGGCGTGTCAAAAGAGCAGTCATCTAAAGTTCTGTGTGTGGCACTCGTGGGAGGTGGCTCATGACCTGGCGAACACAGGCCACTTGGTGCTGCGATTCACCGTGAGTCGCTCACGTAGTCTTTCCTCTCCTTTCCCTTCTGGCTTCCACGTGCAATTCCTGATTCTTCAGTCAGTGGATTTTCAGAGTGGTCTTTGTAAGTGAGACAAAGATGGGACCCAACTGAATTGACGCACATACATCAAGGAATCAAGAGATGACCAAACCCACTGCCTATCAAGCCCATTCTGAGCCCTAGTGACCCGATAGGACAGAGTCGAATTTGCCCACAGGGTTTCCAAGGCTGTCTATCTTTATGAAGCAGACTCCCTCATCTTTCTCCTGTGGAGCAGATGGTAGGTTTGAACTGCCAATCTTTCTGTTAGAGGCTGAGCACTAAACCATTGTATTACCAGGGCTACTCACACAGAGATTAGATGGAATTAAGGATTATCCTGAAAGGGATCCTGTTGAGGGCCTCGGGAGGGGCTGTCCTTTTATTATGGGGGCCACATTGAGTTCACTTATTCCAGTGGGTGTGGGTATAAGACCCAGACACGGTTTTCAATTTTGTACTTGTTTTCTTTTCGTGTGTGTGTTTAAGGAGCCCTGGTGGCATAGTAGTTATGCATTGGGCTGAAACCATAAGGCCAGCAGTTCAAAATCACCAGTCACTCTGGGGGAGAAAGATGAGGTTTTCTACTCCTATTAGGAGTTACAATCTTGGAAACTCAGTTCTACCCTGCCCAAAAGGGTTGCTGATATAAGTCCAAATTGGCTTTATGGCAGTGAGTTTCTTAGAAAATATTATATACAGATGATGTTTTAACAAGCTCTTTCATTGCAGGGACGGGGCAAGCAGTGTGGTAGTAAACTGCTCTCTATTTCCTTATGCTCTTGGTCTATAATCAAGGTGATTCCCCCCCCCCCTTCAGAAGAATGTTGACTTACATTTTCTTTTGCACTCCAGCTACATAATTTTAACAACGGGAGCTTGTTTTATCGCGTCTGAAAAGGAAATGTGGTCTGAGATCTTGTGAACATTGACCTGAATCCTGCTGATTTTTATTTCTGCCAAATATTTCTTTTGAAAAGAGGTTAGAAAACGAATGATTTTAAAAAGTAAATAGTGATGCATTCAAATCGAAGTCAGATACCATGTTTCCCCAAAAGTAAGACATCCCCCGAAAATAAGACCTACTTACAGTTTGCCTCTCGCTGAAATATAAGGCACCCCCCTGAAAATAACACCTCCCCAATAATAAGGCCCCCCGAAGCTACCGTAACTCTGGACTCTGGATCCCAGCTGCAGCGCAGCTGGAGCAAACAAGAAATGCGAGGTCTCTTTTAATTAGTGAGCCTGTGCCGCCGCCAGGACAAGCTGCCGCCTGCTGCTCGCTCTGCCCCATGGAGTCTGGCTGACTCAATTAGACAGTGAGTCACGTCGGGCAGGAGTTGGGCACATTGTGTGGACACACAGGGGTGACTGAGGTAGTGGGAAAATGTCTGATAAAGGGTTGGGGGGGATGTCTGGTGAAGGTGTAGGATTCAGTTTGTCTGGTTATGCTGGTATGTGATGACAACTACTACCGTACTGTACACAGGTAATACATTTCCTTTTTGGTGTTCAACCATCAATGTGTACCATATTCTTTTTCATGGAAAAATAAGACATCCTCTGAAAAATAAGACCTAGCGCATCTTTGGGAACAAAAATTAATATAAGACATTGTCTTATTTTCGGGGAAACAGGGTAGAAAGTGCTACTATTGTGTACCTTTAAATATATATGTCCCTCCTAAATTTCAGTATTAGGCAAGCCAAGAAGCTCTCTACATCTTCACCTTGTATAAGTAAGTCGTATCTCACTTGCTCACTCGCTTGGGCTGTAGCTGGTAGGGCAAGTGATATAAAAGTTCAAAATTGAACGCTGGTGGCATGGTGATGACGTGCTTGGCTGCTAGCTGAAAGTTGGGAGGTTAGAGCCCATCAGCCACTTCTCCTAAGAAGGATCTGACAATCTGCCAGGTGAGAGTGGAGGATCTCTGGCTTGGGACCGTCTTGGGGCGCTCTGCTTCTCCTCGGGGGATGGAGGGGGGGCGGGTGATTCCAGGCTTTGCCTCAAAGGAATATAACTGTTCATTCTTCTTCTTGAAAGATGTCCAAGCAATTTGAACTTTACCACCAACACTTCAGTCTAATCATCGATATTAAAGAAAGTGCAGATAGTGTATAAAAAGTTGTGAAGTGCTAAAAGGAAAAAAACACACCTGTTCCCCACAAATATCAGAGATATGTTGGGCCAGGCATTGGCCCCACATGAGAGTCAATCCATGGTCAGTGGCGTTATTCTCCAGATTAAAGTTTCCACCTTTTACTGCACAGTTCGTGAGTGGAAGTACAGTAAGGCTCATCATTTTTATTTTCCTTTTTTAAAATTTGTTAAGCATCTGGATGAGTCATATAACTGTGACATAAATGCTAAGGGTCTTCAACAAGCCCATGGAGAAAAATTCACTACCTTTTAATTCCATTTATCATGAACTTTTTGAAGCCCCCTTGAATGTGGTTTTCACATTTCTTTGACGAGTCTGTGGGAGAAAGATGTGGCTTCCTCCTCTCAGAAAGAATTGCAGTCTCAGAAACCCACAGGAGCGGTTCTACCCTGTGTGATAGGGTCACTGAGTCAGAATAAACTCGACGGCACTGAGCGATTACGAGTCCTGATTTTATTTCAATATACTTAATGCAATACGTCTCACTAAAGCAATTTCCCTAGTAAAGGATAATGACAAATAACACTGACTGCATGAGTGCCAAAACCTTAAATAAAAACCAATGTTCATTTTTTATCCCTACCAAAGACAGGCATTTTTTAAATTAATTTTTTAAATTGGGAGTTAATACATATATCATATCATTTCATTGTTCAGTAACATCAAGCAGCATTATGCAGTTGCTGCTACACTCAGTTTCCAAATATTCCTTTTCCTTCCTAGACTCCTTGACGCCATCTCCTTTCCACCTTCTCACCACCTCCACTCCACTCCCCTCACAGAAGCCCGTGTTCTACTTGTTGTCCCTGTAGGTTCAACGGTACTGGGTGTCATATACCGAAAAACAGAAAAACATATAACACAACTTCAAGAGGGTGAACCCCCCAATGACATGACACTTCTGAGATAAGCCCTAATAGTGAGCAAACAAATAACAAAAAAATACAGAAAATGTTGAAAACCAGAATTTTGATAATTTTATAAAGTAAGCTTGAAACAGTCTGGTGTAATAATAAAAGTAACAATAGCATTTAATTAAATGCTTGAGGTGCTGTTCTAAGGACTTTATGTCATAGCTAATTTAATCGACAATTATATTATTATCTTCATGATGGAGATGAGAAAAATGAGGCCCAGAAAAGTCAGGTAACTTGACAAAGGTCATGCAGCTGATAAGTTATGGAACTGGGTGTCAGACTCACCTGTCTGATTCTCATCTTTAAAACAGTAGATAAAGCTGTAATTCATATCCCTCTGTCTGCCACCAAATAAACCAGTGATCTTTTTGATCAATATGCTCCACTATCTTTGGACCTTAGGGTTTCATCTGTATCACATGCTTTTTCTAATGTTCTGAAAGTCTACATTCTATAGAGTTAAGAATTAACCAGGTGTTCTGGTTAAGAATTAACCAGGTGGGAGCTGGTTAAATAATTCTGGGATAATCATACAGTGGACTTTTTCGGCAGGTGCCATCAAGTAGGTTCCGACTCATAGCCATCTGGTTGACAACAGAAAGCAGTACTGCATGGTCCTGCGGGGTACTCACCTTATTCCTATGCTTAAGTCCATCGCTGCAGCCAGTCTATCAATCCATCTCCTGGAGGGTGGTCTTCTTTGGTGTTGACCCTCTGTTTTACCAAGCAAGATATTAAAAATCAGATAGAGGCATGCAGAAACCATGGGTCTGTCCATGCCGAATGTAGTGTATTGTCTGCGTGTGTACTAGCGAGAACCCAGAGAAGGTCTCTTGAATCATCAGTGATTTCAGGTTCATTGAAATAGCAGTTTACTTCTTTCTATAACCATGAAATGATGCTGTGGTCTCCCATCACTTTTGTAGCTCCTTAAGTCACCACTGTATTTTATAGTTTTCTTTAAAATTCTAACTTTTTTCATGCTTCCACTAAACAAAAATAAGGTAAAGGCTGGATGTATTTTATTCTTTATTATTTTCACTGGTGATATCTGAATATAGGCTGTTTAGGTCTCTTTTGTTGACAACGATCTTCTCAAGCATTGGTGCTAACATAGTGGTTACTGTTGGGCTGCTAACCAGAACATCATTGGTTTGAAACTACCAGCCACTCTGTGGGATAAAGAAGAGGCTTTCTACTCTTATAAAGGTTTACAATCTTAGAGACAGTTCTATCGTCTCCTGTAGGGTCACTATTCATTAGATTCGACTCAAGGGCAGTGAACATCTCGATTACGGAGTTGGGGGTTGACATTAGGGAAAGCAGAACTCTGACTCAAGACCGATACTCCAAGAAACAGCTTTCATTCCCTTTCCCCATGGAAGAGCTGATCTCACCCCTCACCCCTCCCCTTTCAAAAAAAAAAAGGAAAAAGCTCCACTGGGCAGAGCTTTCGTAGTACGCATTTTTCCTAATAGGTGAGGTAGTGCATCCAGTGGCGGCACTTGGGAAGATTCTCTCCGGTCACAGTGAATTTTTTCTGTGAAAGCAGTTTAGCTCAAACCTCGTTTTTTTTTTTTCTTTTATGGCCGATTTAAGAGACAGTGTGTGGCTCTGAAATTGTTTCCTGTTCAGGAAAAATGCTACAGAAACGGTTGTGATGTTGAACACAGCTTACAGGACAGCACTATGGGAAAAACTCAAGTGTACAAGTGTGGTTTTCCCATTTCAAAAAAGGTGAAATGTCGATGGATGACAAACCTCATTCTGGACGTCCATCAACTTCCAGAATAGATGAAAATGTCAACTTGTAGTGAGTGCATTTGGGGTCAGTCCACCAGACTGTTAATCAAGCTTTCTATTTCGAGTTCTGCAAAGATTGTGTAACCGTGTGTGGCTAAAAAGGCCCGATTTGTGTCAGACTGGGGACTGGTTTTGCCACCACCATAATGAACCTGCTCACATATCCATCTCAGTGTGTCAGTTATTGGCAAATAAACAGTATGCCTCTCTTGCCTCTCACACCTCACTCACCTGTGCTTGCTCCATGCGACTTCATTTTGTTTCCTTGAATGAAGAGGAACGTGAAAAGATAGTGATTTGACAAAGTAGAAGAAAAAAATGAGGGAGGTGCTGTCAGCCATTCTAATAGATGAGTTTGAAAAATGTTTCCAAGAATGGAATCGCAGATTGACAAATGTATTAAGTATAATGGAGAATACTTTGAAGGTGATAATACGTAGATAAGGTTGTTATGTAAAATATTTAAATACATTGCTTGAGAAACAAATTCTGTTTTTGGGGGGGTGCCCCCTGGTATATCAAATATAGTAGGCAGCTGATTTAGACAAGTAATGGTTTTCATCCTTATCTCAAAAGAACATTGTAAGAGAATGTGTCTCGTTAAGGTTTTTATTTCTCTTTAAAACATTTGAAAAATGAACTCCTCTGGTTATATTATCCTTACAAGATGTGTCAAAGTTTTAAGACCAAGAATGCATTTTTCAGACCTTTCTCGAATGCCTAAGAGAAGTATTGATTAGAATATGGGTTGTTGAGTAGCGAGCTCCCCTTACAAAGTGAAACTAAAACCTTGATATTGTTCATTAACCTAATAACATCCCACCTGCTCTGATCTAAGCTCGATTCTGGACTATTTTAACAGACCCACTCCATTTGTTTGAAACTAATCCGTCGATTTATGCATTCTACAAACATACTGTTTCAGACATAATGATGCAAAGCTGAGTCCACAATGATTAGACTTAAACTACATATCTAAGTGGAGGTGAGTGGGCAGACATTCAGTGTATACGTTAGCTCTAACACATGCATCTCTCAGCCACCTGTACTAAATACTGTGAGCTTACCTATAGGATGTAGTGTGACCCTGGATGGGAGAAGGGTGTTGGAATCCCGGGCCTTGAGAAATGAGAACAATATTGCCACTTGGATAAAAGGAATATCTGAATAATAAATACCCTGCGTATGTCAAAGGTTGTCTTCATGTCTTCCCATCCATGAATAGAGAGAAACCGGGAACTGAGAGCTTCCTGTGGGTCACGGCACTACGAGGGACACCCCATTCTGCATGCCAGCCCTTTGCGATTCCTGGTAGCTTGATTAGAGTTCCCCTTGGGAAGTTTGTACAGCTAAAGCTGAAACTCCCCTGTGATATGAGTTATGCAAATAAATAAATAAATAATTAAAAAAAAAACCCTGACAACTTGACATTTAATGGGCCCTGGGTGGGTTTTATTATTTTTTAAATTATTTTATTGGGGGCTCTTATGACTCATCACAATCCATCCATCCATCCATTGTGTCAAGCACATTTGTACATTTGTTGCCCTCATCATTCTCAAAACATTTGCTTTCTGCTTGACTCCTTGGTATCAGCTCCTCATTTTTTCGCCTCCCTCCCTGCTCCACCTCGCTCATGAACCCATGATAATTTATAAATTATTGTTTTGTCATATCTTGCCTTGTCCGACGTCTCTCTTCACCCACTTTACTGTTCTCCATCCCCCAGGGAGCTGGTTATATGTAGATCCTTGTAATCAGTTCCCCCTTTCCACTCCACCCTCCCTCCATCCTCCCAGTATTGCCACTCTCAGCACCAGTCCTGAAGGAATCATCTGTCCTGGATTCCTTGTGTTTCCAGTTCTTAGCTGTACCAGTGTACATCCTCTGGTCTAGCCAGATTTGTAAGGTAGAATTGGGATCATGATCGTGGGAGGATCGGGGGAGGAAGCATTTAGGAACTAGAGGAAAGTTATATGTTTCATTGTTGCTACATCGCACCCTGACTGGCTCGTCTCCTCCCGTGACCCTTCTGTCAGGGGGTGTCCAGTTGCCTACAGATGGGTCTTGGGTCCTCAATCTGTACTCCCCCCCCATTCACAATGATTTGATTTTTTTGTTCTTTGATGCCTGATACCTGATCCCTTCGACACCTCGTGATCATACAGACTGGTGTGCTTCCTCCGTGTGTGGGTCATGGCACTAGGAGGGACACCCCACTCTGCATGCAAGCCCTTTGGGATTCCAAGTAGCATGACTAGAGTTCCCCTTGGGAAGTTTGTACAGCTAAAGCTGAAACTCCCCTGTGATATGAGTTATGCAAACAAATATATAATATTCCAGTTCCCAAAATATTTTTCCTAGAATGAGATCTGAAAGATTGCTCATTTTGGATGGCTGGGACTACATTCAGCTAAAAGCCATCAACCATTTAGACTACATGCTTCATTTGAATTGCATTCTGGATGCAAGGAAAGTATGACAAACTGAGTTTCATAACTTTCCCTAACTTGATTCAAAATGTTTTGGGGCCAAAATGCTTTGAAATTCTTTTTGCTGTTCTCTTATGGAGAGGCCCTGTGGAGGGTTATTAGGTCAAGCCCATATTTCTGAGTCTCATAAAAATGCAGGTGAGATGAAGAACTGAAATTCTTAGGCTCACACCGTCTCTTATCCTTGTCTGTGCCCTCTTATAAGTGGTTTATCATTTCTGGTTCAACATAAGCATCTCATTGGGTTCATTCCTCTGACACTGAGAAAGAAACTCTTTATATCAAGTAATTTATTTGCTTTAGAAATGCTCGGGTTCTCTCTATCAAAGAAGCCCCCATGGAAGATGCCCACCATCATCAGTCACTGATGATAAACCATTTCATCCGAAGGAAAAGGAGGGCCTGGTATCTGAGCCTAAATTGTGAGAACCTGTGTACAGAAGGCTGTGGTTTTGACAGTGGGAGCCCAGGAGTCATTTGTGGAACTACATAGGAAATAAGTCTCCGGAGAACTCCCTCTATCTACAATTGAGGGAGGGGAGGAAAGTGGTTACTAAACAGAGAACTTTGGAGAGAGTAGTAGAGAAGATCAAAGGCATAAATCTGATTTAAACAGTTAAAACTTTGTCAGTAGATCCCCCCTACGATGCTGCTGGATGATCTGGTTTCTTAAATTGCATCTTTGGTTTGTATTGTTCTGTTTGGTTTTGCTTGTCCATTTTGGGATGTATCTCAGAGGTGTCCTGTCATTGGAGGCCAGTCACCCTCTTGAAGTTGTGTTATATGTTTTTCCGTTTTTTAAGATATGAGACCTTGAGTTGATGAATCCAAAGAGACAGCAAGTAGACTAAGAGCTTCAGGGGAGGAGGGTTCAGTGGCGGAGGGGGTGGTGAAGTGGCGATGATGTCAAGGAGTCCATGTAGAAAAAGAGTGCTTGGAAATTGATTGTGGTAGCAGTTGTACAGTTCTGCTTGATGTGATTAGAACTCTGGAATGATATATCTATTCATTTTTTTCAAACAAAGAAAGAAATGCTCAGGTTCTCTCATTGGACTTAGTTTATAGACAGTGATAGTAAGTGATTAAGGGGAGAGAAGGTTGGATGGAGACTAAGGTACTGCAGATAGTTGAAGTCAGTGGGAACGGTGCCAGCGAGTGGCAAACAGGATTCTCTGGTGTTCTCTGTCATAGGCCCCTAACGTGTGCTCAAACTCGGATAGAGGTTTCTGTTTTGGTATTGTTTTATTTTACTCCTCGTGAGTCATAACATCTCAGCCCCAGGTTATCAAGTTTGCTTTTAAAAATGTCTATCATGACTATTAATTTAAAACAATTGATTTTGGAACCATAAAGCTGAGCATGTGGTAATAAACATTGTGTTTAATGGCATGGGGACCACCTCTAACCTCTTGTGGCCACACAAGGGAGAAGGAGAATCCCATTCTACACACATGCCTCCAGCCTCCATCCTTCTTTCTCCTATTCTGACACCAGCTATTCCTCCCACAGGACTTAAGAGTTCTCTGCACAACTCACTAATTCAGTGATACGGCCACACAAAGCTTACAGGCAAGACACAGGATTATGGGGATTCATTCGGGAAGCTAGCAGCTTGCTAGAGGCCAAGATCAGAAAACATCAAGGCTATAGTGTTCGGTCCATGGCAGCATCTCTTTCAGCCAGCAGTCAAGTCTTTCTCTGGTCCTTAGTATCTCAGTTACATGGTTCCGTAGACTTTGTGTTCCTTGGCCAAGAAGCCTACCTGTTACTTTGATTCTCTGCTCCAAAAGTGGGATGCTCATCCGTTCTGTAACATTGTGCTCCTATGCTGTTTCGTGGTCTCTGCTGTGGCCTCTGCTGCCTCTGCCACCTTAGACAGGAATCTCCCATGTGCTCTGCTGCTGGCTGTTCTATCTTGGTGGTCCTGAGATCTTCCCTGTTTGTGCTTCTGAGATACCTCGCTCATATTGAGAGGAATGGCAAAACTGACCATCCTTGACTTGAGTTCTCTGCACCTTATTTCCGTGGCCCCACCCAACCATGTGGTGCGATTTACAGAGAAATGGCCACGTGTAAGTCATTCCACTTTACTTCAGAGGTAAATGACCTGAATAAAGCAAAAGATATTTATTTACTGAGCACATATGATATGCTGGATACAGTTCTGAATGTTGATGTGGCTAGAGTTCTGCTTAGGGTATATATTGAAGAAACATTCAAGAGGTGGAATCAACACGCACAGGCCAGAAGTATGGGTTGTGTGAAAGTGGACTGAAGACGCGAAGAGGATGCTAGCATTTGATGATGGGCTGGACGAGGATGGCAGCCCCTGAAACAAGACATACAGACAGGAGGAGCAAGGAACGTGAGCTTTGGCTTTTGTTAGTATGCGGTACCCGAGGGATATCCAGATATAAATGTTAAAGGAGATTGAATCATGACCTCTCAAAAGATGTGTCCCCTGGATTTCTGTCCCTCCCATTCCACGGCAGTGTGCCACCAGCACCTCCATATTCTCAAATATGTTCTGATCTTAACATACCAACTCTGAAGTGTCTGTCTTAGTTGATGACCTCTGTCTTGAAACACTTCATTTTTCTTGAGCCCTGATGTCAGAGTGGGTTCCATTTTGGGCTGCTAACCTTAAGGTCAGCAGTTCAACCCCACCATTGGTTCTGTGGGAGAAAGATGAGGTTGTCTGCTCCTGGGAAGATCTGCAGTTTCCGACACCCAACGAGGCTGTTCCATGCTTTGATTGCAATGAGTCAGTCCCTGGCCGTGGGTTTGGTCTCTTAACACTTGTTTTTCTGGCTTCTCATCTACCAGACAGGCTACTTTCTACTCTTGTCCTGACCTGTACAGATAGGAGAACCCTGGGCTTCTGCCTAGGAGTCACTCTCTTTGCTATTAGCATGGCTTCATTGTTGTAACTCACACAGAAGACAAACTCCCTAGGAGTGAGGTCAAAGTGTAAGATATGCCAAATCCAATAGAAAGTGATGTTCAAGGAAAATATAGATGAAACTCAGAATTTCTTCACCCTTACTCTGCTGGTAAGAGGCTAAGGAATAATTCAGTATGGTTGTGGAGAGTCAATGGAAACCACATTCAACTAGAAAAAAGTGTATTAGGAATATACTTTGTGTGGTACATTGAGTATGTGCTTTGTGTGGTTCTTAGATGCAGGCAGAGAACCAGCTAACGGTCTACATGTGGGGGCTGCCGCAGTGCAACAAAGTTCCAAGCAACTCCTTGTCCTCATAGACCTGACTTTCTATTGAGTGGTGAAAGACAATAAACAGATGAGTAGAGTTTGGAATTTGTGAGATGATTATAAAAGCTGTAGAAATGAGGGTGCTGGGGTGGAGGAGGGAGGGGAGAAAAAGGAATTGATACCAAGGGCTCAATAGAAAGTAAATGTTTAGAAAATAATGATGACAACATATGTAAAATTATGCTTGATACAATTGATGTATGGATTGTTTAAGAGCTGTAAGAGTCCCCAATAAAATGATCTTTTAAATTTAAAAAATGTGGAAAATGTAGCCAATGTCACTGAGCAATATGTCTAAGACATTCTTCAGTGGTAACATAATATGCTGTGTGCTCTTTCACCAATGCTCAATGAAATGTTTTTTACAGAAGAAAAAAAAAAAAGCTGTAGAAAAACAGAAAATGTGTAAAGTAGGTAAGGAAATGTTAGCGCTTCATATGGAGAGGTCAGGGAGCTCTCTTGGAAGAGGTCATGGGTACCGGGGGAACAGCAAGGCAGAGGCCCTCAGGTAACAGTGTGGCTCATACCCCCCCACCCCCCACCCCCACCCCACCCCGTAGCGTGGAGCTGACTACAGGGGAAATGATGATAGATGAGGTCATAGAAAGATTGGGGGTGGCGGGTGGTGGTGGTGGATGGTTGGGGGGGGGGGTGCGGTGTTTCATAGGCCCTTGCAACCTCTTGTGAGTGCTTTGACTTTTGTCCTGAATGAGATGATTGGAAGCCTCAAGGAGGGAGGATTTTGAGTGAAGAAGAGATGCAACCTGACGCTTTAACAGTCACTCCAGCTCCTGGGTGGTAAATTTACTACAGAGAGGTGAGAGTGGAAGCAGGAACCCAGCGTGTGGCTCCGGCAATAACCAAGGCAAGGCATGGTGGTGGCTGACACGGACTGGTGAGGGGAGAGGTGGTGAGAAGTTGTTGGATTCTGAACGCAGTTTGAAGGTATCGCTGACAGAATTTCCTGATGGATTGAATGTGTGGTTTTGAGAGCAAGAGAGAAGCCAAGTACCCTTCCAGAGTTTTTGGCCTGAGCAACTGGGGGTAAAAAAATGGAATTGCTTGCAACTAGAGGAGGAAGATTTCAAAAGGAATCGTTTTGGGGATAACATATGAGTTCAGATTTGGATGTGGGGAGTGTGAGATATCCAGGTGAGATCCGAAGTAGATATTTACTTGAATATGTGAGTTCACCGGTCTGTGCCGCAGATCGAAATTTCTGTAAAGGTATTTGAAAATACACGACCTTGTAAAATTGTCAAGGAAATGTGTGCAGACAAAAAAAGAGGTGGAAGGGCAGCCCTAGGGTCTCTGGTAGTCCTTTCTTGGTAACTGAAGGAACCGAAAAGGAGGCCCCTTGCTTGGAACCCCAAATAGTAGTTTTTGGTGTCCGATTGCCTATCCTGACTGCCACGAGGCTGATGTCAGCCACATGTTCGTCCTCCATCCTTCCCACAGCTCCTTCTCCTTTTATGTCCGCAGACTTTCACTCATTCCAGTGGCCACACAGATCTCACCGATGATGTTCACGATGAAAGGTTTTATTAGGGAAGTTAAGGGGATACAGTTCAAGTAAGAAACGCTCAGGGTGTAGTTGTTCAGTCAGGACAGTTTCTCCTCTACTGTGCCCATAGACAGGCACCCCAGCTTCCTTACACGCCCCCCCCCATTCAGCTATGCTTGTTCTATGGCCTAGGAAGGCTACGACTTGGTCTCACGCTCTGCTACTAGTTCTGCGCCTCTGCCACTCCTCTTGTATCAAAGCTATCTCCTGGATGAAGGAGGTTCAATGCCCAGGAAACTTGGGGTCCAAAGGACATGCTCTTCTCCTGCCTCCCTTCTCTTGCTGGTAGTGAGAGCCCCTTCCTGTTTCTGATATGGCTGAATTTATACCTAGCAGGATGGCAATCAAAATTAACCTAGCTAACAATCAGTGTCTTCCCCAGACCTATCGGGGAAATGAAGGCTCTTTGATGGAAGTGACAAAGGCTGGACGCGTACCATATTTAATAATTCTCTGCATTGCACACTGGCTGTGATGGCTGTGGTTGTCTCTCAACTTAGCTGGGCCATAATTCCCAGTGGTTTGACAGTTGTGTAAAGATGTAATTTTGGCCTTTATGTAGTGATCTCACTTAGCAGTTAGGTAATGATGTACATGGCCATCCTCCATTTTGCATAACACCCATTTTTATAAGATGGCCCAGCTTTTGGAACCTAGAAGCCCTGAGGGTGCAGTGGTTATTTATGCATTGGGCCAAGGTCCTCATCGTCAACAGTTCAAAACCACCAGCACAACTCCTTGGGTAAAACACTGGGCTTTCTACTCCCATAAACAGTTATAATAGCCTTGGGAACCCACAGGCGGTCACGATGAGTCAGCATTGACTCAATGGCAGCGAATGTGGGTTTGGGGTTTGGAACATAAACATGCTGACAAACAAGGAGTGGGTGGCCATAAAGTTGCCCTGCGTTGGAATGGATGTGACAGTGCCCAACACCCACAGCAGTAAGGCAGCATTTTAAAAATATGTTTTAAGGTGCCATACATATATGCCATACATATATTTTGGGGGGGACTGAAAGAAAGTTACAGATTATAAGAGATTATAAGTTATGAAAAAATAATAGGCCCTTACATATAGTTGCTTTGTTAACTAAAATCCCAGGGTGAATTTTTATTTTCTACCTTGCTTCCTTGCAGCCAGATTATGTGACAATGAGTGTGTTAGTCAGGGTACATTAGAGAAACAAATCCACAGAAACTCATATGTATAAGAGAGAGTTTTATATAAAGGGTAAGTACACATCTAGAAAACAGCCCCACCCAGTGCTGCCCAAGCCCACAAGTTCAACATTAACCCATATGTCCAACACCGATCTACAAAGTCCACTTCCGTCTCACAAAAGACACGCAATGACGCCGACTGCAGGAGGAAAGCCGAATCAGTGAGTATGTAAGCATCTCAGTGCTGGCAGGGGTCTCCACACGGCTGCTCTAGCACCTAGGGCTGCATCAGGGTAGGTCCATGTGGCTTCTCTTCAGGGATGTCTTGCAGGAAATGAGCCTTGCAAGCTAAAGCAGGGAACTGGCTAAGGCAGCTGCACCCTGGTCCGACCATCAGAAAGCAAGAGACCCAAGAACTAGAAAGGCGAGGCTCACCAAGCCATTTATCGAGTCACCCTTCAATTACTCCCACCTGTGTTTATAGGCCAGGTTGGCACAATAAACCTTAACTATCTCAATGAGCTCTTAGTTTATTAAATGCAGAACTTTGTTAAGACACAAATTCTTTGTTTCAGATTTTGATACAAGATTTTTTTGTTGTTGCATTTTTCTGATTGTGTCATATTCCACGGTATGGGTCTCAAATGAGCCTTGCTTCTTTAAGATACATTTCGGGAACTCTTGATGGTCCATAGTTTGGCAATACTGCCTTTAATTTGTCCATGAGTAATTTCCTTGATGATTTTTGTGTGAAATATTGTAATTACGATATCCAGTGAAAAACTAAAATCAGAGTCTGCCTTAGTTCTTTCTGGCGACAGAGAGCCAGGAGGAATTTGCAGGCTGTCCAGGATGGAGTCATAGCCCCAATCCCGGGTTTACAAACAAATGAAGCTTAGCGTTCTTTTTTTCGGAATGGCCTCTACCTTTATGTCATCGTTTCCCTCCCTCCAACGCCCAGCAATGAAAGGGCAGACTCTTACGTGCAGGGATTAGCATGGTGGCTGTGACAATGGACCCAAACATAGCAACCTTTGTGAGGGGAGCACCGAACAGTGGTTCTGTTGGACATGGGGTTTCTACGAGTCAGAACCAGCTCCGAAGGTGCTGATGGGTGTTAGGTGGCAGCACGTCAGTTCCCACCCAGAGCGACCTTCGCACAACAGAACGAAGCCCTGCAGGCTTCGGCATACTCTTCCCTAGGCTTCTGCCCATGGCTGCAGCCACTCTGTGAATCCTCCTTGAGGGCCTTTCTCTCCTTTGCCGCCCTCTGCTTTAGCAAGCGTGAGGTCCTCCTTCAGGGACTGGTCTCTCCTGACAACATGTCCACAGTGTCTGCCATGACGTCTCACCCTCCTTGAGAAGCACCCTGGCCAAAGGGACCTTCCACCAACAACTCTCCCTCTACCCTCCCAGTATCGCTACTCACACCACTGGTCCTGTAGGGATCTCCACCCTCAATTCCCTGTGTTTCCAGTTCCTATCTGTACCAGTGTACATCCTCTGGTCTAGCCAGATTTGTAAGG
>NW_022111373.1:99281414-99322309 GCF_000313985.2 Echinops telfairi
TCTCCTCCTTCTGTAAGGGGATGTCCAGTGGCCTACAAATGGGCTTTGGGTATCCACTCCGTACCCCTCCCTCCCATTCACTATGATAAGATTTTTTCTTCTGATGATGCCTGATCCCTGATCCCTTCGACACCTCATGATCGCACAGGCTGGTGTGCTTCTTCCATGTGGGTTTTGTTGCTTCTGAGCTAGATGGCCGCTTTAAACTTTTAAGACCCCAGACGCTATATCTTTTGATAGCCGGTCACCATCAACTTTCCCCGCCACACTTGCCCCTGCACTCATTTGTCTTCAGCAATCATGTCATGGAGGTGATCACACAATGATAGGATTTTTTTTTCCTGATGGTCGTTGGTGACCCACAGGTTGAGAACCTGGCTTAGAAGATACGGCAGTTGAAGGGAAAACAAGCTATGGAAATATGAGCACAAGAACAGCCTGGAATTGGCTTCCTCCATGTACCCAGCCAGCCTGCAGTGTTGACTTAACAATAGTGATTTATCAGGGGAAGAAGGAGGGGAACACGTGGAGAACTGGAGAGCTGTGCACTCCATGGGAATGCCCACGTGGGACTCAGAGAGGCCAAAGCATTTGTGTGCAGAAAACTCCAGGCCAGGTTTTCTGCTAGCTCTCCCCCTGCCCACTGCCTTCACTCAGCCCCATCCTTCTTGGCCACTTTCTAAGAAGCTGGCATAATCCTTCACAATATGTCTATGGAATTGGGAGGAAAAAAAATATTGTCCTTCCTGTTTCATGTCTTTACATTGTATCGATGGCTGGCTGGTACAGTGAGCCCCAGGACCAAATGTACAGTTAATCTCATTTGGGGGCTACCCTGCAAGTGAACACTCTGTTTAGGGCAAATCCCATGGGAACTTGGAGCTAGGACCCCGTGGTGTCTCCATTGTGAAGGAGAGGCAGAGGGCACAGCTGGAAATCTCAGCTCCACCACTGAGCTTGCAGCAGTGGTATTCAAGCTACCTTCTCACTTAAGTGCTGGAGTGAATCTGAGAAACTGCCTCTCCACTGTTGGGATCAGCCTTATTTTTGTACCCCCACTCCTCCCAACGCCTTGCAGCGAGGACTGCAGCATGGTTTCGACCGAGGTTTGTTCATTTGACGATAATCTGTCCAGGGCTTTCAAAGATGGTTTTTGTAGAAGCAGACCACCACGTCTTCTGTCTGTGCCGTGTGACTGGTGGGTTCAAACCACAGACCTTTTGGTGAGCGGCTGAGCTCTTAACCGCTGCGCTACGAGAGCCCGGGAAACCTCGTGGCCCAGTTCAGCTCTAGCCTCAAGGGTGGAGCTATGAGTGGAAATCGACTCATCAGAAAAGAGTTATAACATATCGGAACAGAATCCAAGGTAGTGGGGCTAGTATTAATGTCAGGGGATAAAATAAGTACTAGGGACATTTTTGTTTGTTTGTTTTACTTTTTAAAAAAAATCATTTTCTTGGGGGCTCATACAACTCATCACAATCCATACATACATCAATTGTATAAAGCACATTTGTGCATTCGTTACCCTCATCATTCTCACATTTGCTCTCCATGTACACCGCTGACATCAGCTCCTCACTTCCCCCCTCCCTCCCCTCATGAACCCTTGATCATTTATAAATTATTATTTTGTCATTTAAGCTGGTAAGTTCGCATGGTTTTTTGTGGGGAGGGGGAGGCGAGATGACTGGTTTGCAGTGCTTCTTTCTTCAACTCTGATACAAGGTTTGTGGGTGTTGAAAGAGATCAGCTGATTGCCCCAAGTAGAGCTGCCTGCACCCACGTGTTCAGCTTTGGCTTGTGAAGTTTGACAGTAGTCGGAAAGGGCCTCTTTAATAAAACACACCTTTAAATAACTTTCTCAGATTCACTCCCGCTTTGAAAGTGAGAAGATGGCTTGAACTGCCGCTGCTGCCAGCTCAGCTGTGGATCTGAGACATCCAGCTGTGCCCTCTCTGCCTCTCTCATCACCAATAACAGACTTTGCAATCAGAAACTGTCTGACACGTGTGTTGATGTGTGAGGCGAGGTAGCACCCAGTTCACTGTACTGGCTCTTCAGCGCTAGACCATAGTAAACACGCGCCTTTGTCAGCCTTGGGAGCAATGTGACTTGAGGAAGCACAGGGATTACTGAGACAAGCCCACCCCACCCCCACCCACCTCCCATTGGAGGCTTTTGTCTTGGTCAGCCTAGACTCAGCAGGAGATTCATATTCAGAGAGAATTGATCTAACTGTTAGGTCAGACCAGTAATGTTTACATGCTGTTTTGCTAGGGCTTCTCTAGAAGGGGTCGGAGCCCAACATTGGGGAGCCCCTTACTGTTCTCACGCCACGTCATTTGGAAATCCCTTGTTTGCTAAAGCAAACTCAAGGATCACTTGTCTTTCATTTATCACCATCACTGATAGTTAGGGTATCCTTTAAGATCTTTAACCAAGTAAGCAATGCTTTTTAAAAAAATCTAAGATCTGAATTTTCTTTACCCATTGTGAAGAAGACTGATTGGTGGTCCTCCCAATTTAGCCTTCTTTTGTAAACACGATTCTCGATGATGACACATTTCGTAACCGCAGTGACGGTCACAGGAGCGCTGCACTGACCATTTTGTCTACAGCGCCTCATTAACGACCCCCAACAGTTCTCCTGGGGTGGTCCTGATTTTCTCGAATATAAAACGGAGACCTCAGGGAACATCGCTTCTCTAGGACAGGGTTCTGTCTTAAGCTGTCTTACTCAAAAAGCCGGACGTTCTTGGCAATAGTAGTGGGTGGTGTTTGCACAGCGTGATCAGTCTAATTGGCATCCCTCAATTGTGCACCTGAAAAATGCTGCATTGGCAAATGCTGTGTTATATTTTGCCACAAACAATATCTCCAGAGTTACTCGTGTAACCAATGGGTGGTAGCACATCAAAAACAGACTGATCCAGGTTCAGCTCCCTGCAGAGACTTTACATTTCTGCCCTAGGTAGACTGAATCCGAATCTACATTTTACCCAGATCCCTAGGTGAGTCTTAAGTCAAAATACACATTCCAATTCAGTATCCTTGAGAATGCAAATGCTCGGCAGGGGTTCAAACCAGAGCAAACCGGTTCACAGCCCCCCTGCAAATAGGACCCTGAAAACCTTGCAGACAGTCATGCCTGGGTTTTCCACTGCTGTTCTTGTTGGGTGATTTGTCCATATATTTGAAAAGATGCTTGAAAGTTAGATTGCCCCACCTATCTGGATCAAGTTAACAACTGCATCTTAAAAATAAGACACATTTATCCTCTCCTCTTTCCTTGAGTTCTTTGGTTTAGGTAAACAAAAACAAGACACTTTCTTTGTCCTTGCTATTCCCAACGTGAAGACCTGAGGTTTCCGATGGCTAGGAATATCTGTTTCTTGAATGAGAGTCCCCTTAATCTAAGGCCCTAACTTAAAAACCACAGTCTTGGTTCATGTGGAAATTCATGTACCCAGACTGGGGAATGCCCCTGCTGGGCCTGGGAGCCACGTGGGCCCCTGTCCGGTTCAGCGCAGGAGCACTCTCTTCATTCAGTTTCAGATTTTCTGCCCCCCTGCAAAACCGGGAGGCCAATGTCTATAGCTGCTAAGCATGAAATCCCCTGCTTCTGTTTGTTTCTTTTGTTGCCACAAGTTAATAGGGACAGAGACAGGAGACAGCCCAGAACAAAGCAGACATAATGGAGTATTTCACCCCAAAAAGGAATGTGGATTGAGAAATACAAAGGGTAAGACAAAGACAGACTTAGTGTCTTGAGGCAGTGTGAAGTATTGGCCAGAAGCCTTGGCCCTGGAACAATTCCTGGCCAAAGCCTTCACTCTGTGATCTCGGGTTCGCCCACATGGCCCAAAGGTTGGACCCGTCTTCTATAAAACCAAGTTATTATTTTTTCCACTTGCGTCTGATGGGGCCATGGGCTTTTTCACCTCAAGAAATGCATTGTCCCTGCAACATGGGGAGACTCCTCAGCTGGGGTGGGTCTGACATTTTTGAGGTATAACCTGCACATACATACGTTTTAAGGGGTAACCTGAAGACCCTGACCACAGAGATTTCTTCTCTTCTTGCCCTGCTTAGAAGCAGAAATCTCTCCAGCCAGTTTGGCCTTCTTCTTAATAGACAAGTCTGTACTTTCCAAAGGACAAGCAAGAGTTACGGGAGCAGGAAGCACACAGTGGCTTTCTGTTGACTGTGGAGAACCAGAGCCCCAAGACAGAGAAGCCAGCAGCCCTCCAGCCACCCTGGCCTTCCAACCCCCTCTTCGGCGCCTTTGACTGAAGTCAGCATGGCAAGAACCCTAAGGATACTGCGTCTCACCTGAATCCTCCAGCTGCACGAAAGGAACATGTTAGTCCCTTGATCCTGGAATGAAAGGCACTTTAACCAGAAACCTGGTGGCGCAAGGAAGGGAGGAATGCGAAGCCTTAACATCTTCTCCCACACAGGCAAACCTACTTAAGCGCCCTTTCATCTTTTCCAGGCCACAGAACCCCCCTGGCCCCGATCCTCTGATACCAGGCTTTGGAAATGACAGCCTCAGAGCAGATAGAAATTACAGCTCTGGAGATGCACAGGCTCTGGCATATTTTCTTATCTGTATGTTGCTTTCTGCACCTCTTACCTAAGTCTCCACCCACCATGTTAGATGAATACCTATTGTTCTGGTGACAGAGAAAATTAGCTGCTCTGAATCCAGACTTTCGGTTTTCAGATCAGGCTTCACTCGGTCAAGTTATTTAATGCTTCCGGTCTCTGCTTCCTCATTTTAAAACAAACAAGAATCAGAGCGTATTGATGGAATTGGGTTTGTCTGATGAGTAAATGAATGGACAACACATAACCCGCCCGCACAGTCGATCCTCAATTTTGCAGGGCTTCTGTATTGCAAATTCTCCTTGTTAAAATGAGCTGAAAGCCCCAAGCCAAGACAGTGCTGCTGACGTCACTTGCAGAGAGCAGGGACCAATTTGAGATGCCAGACAAGCACGTTCCCAGCGGAGATTGGACTAGGCATTGCCCTGCCGTCCTTGTCTTGCTTCTCGTATTGTAAACAAATGCCCTTTTCAGGGCCTGTGTGGTGCCGTTGTTTTCACAGTTTTCTGCTTTCTGTTCCTGGTCTTGCCGTTTAAAATGACCGCCGACCATAAGGAAGGGCTGCAGCACTGTCGAGTGTTCCCAAGGGCAGGAAGGCTGCATAGCCCTACAGAGAAAATACATGTGTGTGATAAGCTTCATTCAGGCATGAGTTCTAGTGTTAATGAAAGAACAATAACAGTGGGCCTTAAAAAGTTCGTGGAAAAATAGAATGAAAGGATAATGGAATTTTCCCACAGTATTTTTAAAGACCCTCTCGTACATATTATATGGGTGTCTTTGAACGGAAACACACATGAAACAGGGTTAAGTGTGAATCAGTTGACAAAAATGTTATGACTTGAGGCTTACAAGATCCCACCGTGTATTTCTCTGAGAAACAACTGCTCAGTATTCTCGAGTCCAGTGTGCAGGTTGACATTAAAGAAACAAGGCCATGAACTCGAATAACCGCAGTGTCCTGTATTTGGCGCTCAGTTATGTCAGCTGCCTTTGCCTTTACTTTTAAGTTATCAGGACACTGTATGTCCTCGGGTCTCCTCTGGAGTACACAGCACTCTTAACTCTCTAACACATATTAGGAGTATTTTCAAGAAAAACACCTATTTGGCTGATAAGCCCAATCCACAGCCATTGAGTCGATTTTGACTCATAGCAACCCTATAGAGAGTTTCTGAGGCTGGAAATCTTTATGGGAGCAAAAAGCCTCTTCTCTCTCCAGTGGAGAGGCTGGTGGGTTTGGATCTGTGGCCTTACAGCTAGCAGCCCAACACTTATTCCTTTCTTTGACTGATAGAAACTTGTAAAATATTTTATTTTAAACCAGAAGACTTCAAACATTTAAAACAAATAGAACAAATAGAACAAATTCACTGCCACCAACTCTTGAAGGACAGAAGAGAACAGTCCTTTTGGGGTGCCTGAGACTAAGTCGTTACAGAAGTGGACTGCCTCATCTTTCTCCCGAGGAGCAGTTGGTGGATCTGAACTGCTGACCCTGTGGTGAGCAGCTCAGTGTATCACCCAGAGTTTTATATGGAATATTTAGGTTCTTATTATTTTTTTTCATTGTACACATTTCATGTTAGAAAGCACTTTTGGAAATTAGTTTCCAAAAACTTTTTTCCCCTCTCATTATAAAAGCTGCTAAGGATCATAATCAACAGCTGCCTGCTTTTGGTTTTGAAACCAATCCACCTAAGAAATAGAACAACCAAACGTCGTGGGCTAGCTTTCTCTTGCTTTTAGGCTCACTGATTTTTTTTGTTTGTTTGTTTTGTTTTCAATCTAATTCATGTAGATTGAGTGCTGTGCCAAAGCCCACCCAAGGGGCACACATAGAACACCAACCCTGGTTGTCTGTCAGAAGACGACCTTGCATTTTGTCTGGCGAGACCCCCAATTCAATGAGGAGACAGTGCAGGGCTCAGGCAGTGACTGTGTGACGGCGGGGGGAAAGTCCAGAAGCTGACTGCAGAAAAATTTCCAGTAACTATGCAGAGCTTCAGTCAAATTGAAATCATGCTCAGAATAAAATCATGTATTCATGATGAAAAACAGAGCATCAATTGAAACAAATGCCATGTCCCAGCAGTCTGGGAATGTAGCGAGTCAGGATCGTAGGGAATTCTGGCAGTGCGCAGGCCGGTGCCAGGGAGGGAGGCTTTGGAGGCAGCCCCTGGAGAGGGCCGTGCAGTTGCAAATGTCTCTGCGCCTTCATGATGCTGCCTGACTGCCCTCAGTAGCTGTGAGACTGAGCATTTTGAACCAATAAACAGGATCAAAAATGAATATGTTTGGGGCTCTGTGCGTATAGTTCTATCATCTAATAAATCGTCTATGTAGGAGGGGAAAAACAAAACAATCAACCCCCTTTCCCCCAAAACCTGTGGTACCTTGCTAACTCAGTGCTGGAAGTATGTGTGAAGGACAAGGAGTGGAAGCAAAAGGATTCGTAGACTGCGGGAACTGGGGACGGCCCCCTAGAAGAGGTGGCATTTCAGGCCAAACCTGCCATGGGAATTCCTCCAGTAGGAAAGGCTAGAGGGGGCCAGGTGACACAGAGCCACCAGTGCTCAGGGTGCGCTCTTGGGAGGGCACGTGGAGTCTGAGGAAGGTGGAAAGGTGGAGGGGTATTCGGGATACACATTGAAGTGTTTTCGAGCTTTGCAGGTCAAATTGCCCAAGTCCCTAGATTGGCCACATGCCTGGCACTAGGTGATCTTGCTGCCTTAGTGACTGGCTACAACACGCAATGGCAAACCCTCGTTTTTTTGTTTTGTTTTTTTAATCCAAGCAGTTTTATCCTTTGCAGCTTCTTTACATTTATAGAACGTGGGGTGAATCTCCCTCTCAAAAAGCTAAAAGCCGTACGTGAAAGCTCACTGAGGTTTTAAAGAAATATCATTAGCTGACATTACGTGACTCGGTCAACGTCTGCGGCACAGGCAGGGCGGCTGTGGATGAGGGCGATCTCTGTTGATGAGGGCGATCCCTGCCTTCTCCCCAGACCCCAGGGGCGCACTGCTTTCTCACAGGGACTGTCGGTGGGAGCTGGTGGATGCACGCTCCGGGAAAACATCCTGTGTCCCGACATAATAGCACAGACACACTGGGCCCTTTTAAACCGAGCAAGTCATCGCTGACACTATGTAAAGGGCCTGTGAACTGAAGCCGTCTAGGCAACGGAGACCATGACCTTGGTTGCACCCCCTAGAGGGTGTCGTTACAATGCTGGCTGGCCCGGCTCTCTGTTCCCTCTTGCAAGTGGGGGCCAAGGGTTGTGTGTCTGTAATGTGTGGGGTTGAACTGGGATCACACGAGCAGGTGGAGACAGCTGTGGGCTGATGGAAGGGGAAATGCCCCCTCCTGGGCAACGGGAAGGGCTGCTGATCCCAGTCCAAGGGAACGAACTAGCGTTCTAGAGACCTTTGGGAAACAGGTGTCGTGGGCACAGCTACTTACCCAGGATTGGCGTGCCTTTTTTAGCAGCAGAATGCATTGAACAGACACCCTGCAGTACCTTCCCGAAGAAGGGAATCGGTAGACAGTGTCAAAATGCTACTGGTTAATCGTGGGGAAAACTGAAGGCTGGCTAGGTTTATGGGACTTGAAGAGAGTTATACAATGCGTTAGTGTCTGGCCTGGGAATGAAGTCTGAGTTTGCCGCTTGCTGTCAGGACTGCCGACAGCATTGTGTTTAGCATTGTACAATGCTGAAAGGGGCTTACTCTCAACAATGCAGGAACTGCTTTAGGAGACAAACACAATGAACTTGGGTACAGTATAGTCTAGAGGCCCAAATGAGTAATTTTAAGTAAATTGACTATGAGGTCCAAGACTTCATCGCATTTGGAAAGGGAAAGCAAAGAATCTGTACAGTTTTTAAGCACTGACTTGGAAAACGCGGACATTCCATCTTTTAAGCATATTCTTAAAAATTGCAGTTAGGTGGCTCAAACTCTGACAGGATGATGTATTTATCTCGGATTCTGCCTTCTAACAATTGTCCATCTAGCCCTCTGTGTTTTAGGAGTCGGCACACCTGATTTTCACAGCCTGTTGTTTTGGAGGGAGTCTTTTGTTTTATTCAAAATTAGTTGAAGTTCTTCCAGGAGAGCTGGCAATACAGAGCCTGGAATTCAAGGAAGAGGTTAGGAGGGAGTGGTCTGGTTGGGTGTCGGCCACCTACTCCAGTGTCCAAAGTGGGTGATACCGCGCCCTGGAGAAGTGCTAGAAGGAACCAGGAGGGTTGCAAAAGCAGATGTCTACATTTATCCCGGATTATGGACCACAGTACAAAAGTTTGTAATTGCCAGTGGAGAGCTAAGCAATATTTTTTTTTTTCCTGTTAAGGGGGCAGTAGGCCAAAGAAGCATGGGAACCTATAATCTCTGTGGTTAAAACCATCAGAGTAGAGATGGCATTTGGGGAGAGAATCTAGAGGCAGTGGAGAACAAAAGAATGGAATGGAATGACCACTCATATATTAATAGGTGATAGGGCTCCTAATTCAGCTGTAAAGTTTATGAAGGAACCCTGGTGGCCTAGTGGTTACGCGTTGGGCTAACTACAAGGTCAGCAATTTGAAACTACCAGCTGCCCCTCTGGAGAAAATTGAGGCTCTCGATGAAATTTTGGGACTTTTGTAAAAATACATGTCCGCCAGGAAGTTAGCATCTTTTCTCTTTATATATATATATAATTTAGACAGTCCCATAAAATGTCATTTTGAGTTTAAGGTTAACACAGTTCTCTGGACCCGCATCATTGGGCCAGTCCCCCTGCGGGGCAGGAGACAGTCCTGGGAATTCTGGCGGGGGAGCCGAGGGACATGGAGGTCCCCAGAACAAGAACGGGGTGCCATCAAGGACTAAAGCCATCCAGGGAGAGAGGGACTGTGGATCAGGGTGGTTGCCGGCCAATCTTGTACCAGACTGTGTTCTCTCCCAGCTGTTAGGACCTGCTAGCCAGTGCCTGTTGTTGAGAAAATAAAACTTGGGGAAACGCTCATCAGGCACCGGAGAGACTGGTTTTGTCCTAGATAAGAAAAAGGCTGCAGAGGGGCAGGCAGCCTCAGCCGGTCTCTGTGCGGGTCCTGGATGTGATGTGTTAGCATCTAGAATGTATAATTTTGGTTCTGAGTGTTGTAGGAGAAGGCCACAGAACAGCTACTAATAGGATGAAGGAGTAGGTGGAGTTGCCATATGAAGGCACGTTAAAATAATTAGGACTCGTTGGGCTTGAAAAGACTGAGAGGAAATATGACTAGAGTTAATAAATCCGTGAAGAATATGGATTAGACGATCATAGAGTTGTTAGCCAGGACTTCTGAAAACAACTGAGGAAAATCTAATTGAGGACCAAAAAAGGCCCTCTCCTCCTGAGAAAGGAGATCCTGCAGATTAAATCCCTTTGAGGGAGCGGTGGGGGGAACTGGAGTAACTTGTGGCACTGAAACGACTAAGTGAAGGGTTTCTCTTATTGTGGCTTGGTTTTCTTGAAGCCCAGGGGCCCCACGCAGACAGCACAGAGCTCCAGCTTCCGTTAGCCTGGGCACTTGGGTTTTTCTTAAGTCAGTGGTTCTCAACCTTCCTAATGACATGACCCTTTAATACATTTCTTCATGTTGTGGTGACCCCCCCAACCATAAGATTATTTTCATTGCTACTTCATAATCGTCATTTTGCTGTGTTACGAATCAGGCGACCCTTGTGAGAGGGGTTAAGAATCTCTGTCTTAGGTGAGATGTAAATATCATTCATTCTTCATTCAACAGTTATTGAGAATAAACTCTATGCTAGGTTCCCCACTAGGATCTGGAGATTCTATGATGAAGCTAGACAGACATGAACTCCGCAGGCTGGTGGCGAATAAGAAACTAATTCTAAGTGCTGAGTTCACACAAGTTCCGAGAGAAGCTGCACAGAAGTGCTAACCTTGGTCTCAGGATCAGAGCCCTGGAGAAGGGTGCTTCAGCTGAGAGCTGATGAGAGGTTGGGTAAGCCAAGAGCTGGAGGAAGAGGAAACTGCATATGCACAAATGTCTTGAGGTGGGAGAGGGTCAGTGTGGCTGGAGTGTGGGGGTAGAGAGGGACAAAATGTGGGAGAGTGATGGGAGATAAGGCTGGAGAGAGCAGTGGAGATCGTGGATGGCCTATAATCTCATGATGAGGGTTTGGCCCAAGAGCAGTGGTACGTCCTGAGGGAACCGAAGCAGAGAAGTGCAGATGCCTCTTTTATAGGTGGTCACAGTGGCTGCAGTGTGGGGAATAGAGAAGGAGAAAACAAGTGTCCTGGGGCCAGTTGGGAGAATGTGACGTTGTCTAGGTCAGGGTAGTTGGGGTTGGAGAGAGAGACAGGGTCTATAGCTACTGCACAGAGGGCATGGCCCAGGCTTGTTGGCTGACTGGGTCTGAAAGGAGAGAGAAAGAAATGACGGAGCTTGATTTATTAGACCACGACAGCCAATATGACCTCAGATTTTATCCCAGTGAGCAGAATCTCTTCTCTTATGATCTCTATACGTCCCAGAAGTTTCTTCCTTTATAGCATAGTCTCCCCCCACACCCCACTTCTCTGGTTGAGTTGCATTTTATTCGTTTGCCTTATTTAGTCATTTTGAACGTGGAACGCATCACTTTTTCTTTGAGCCTTAAGGTGTCCTGAGACTTTAGGGGAGAGCAGGCCGGTTGCTTTGCAGCACGCTTCTCACGATGCTTTTGTCGGATGCTTCCTCTTCCGTAGGTTCAGCCGTGCGTTTTTGAGTAGGGTGGCTCCCTGACAGCACCCCTAGCTGCGTGTCCGACTCAGTATGTGTTACATACCTGGAGTGGATCACCCCAATCACTTGGCTCAGGGGGTTCACGTCCTCCAGGAAGTCAGCATCTTTTCTCTTTATACTTTGTAAGGCATCTAGCGACTGACTACATATATTCCAATCATTCTAAATGTTCCTACGTTGTTGCTTCCACAGCCTCCTTCAAACGGCTTGGTTTTGCTTTTGTTTCTCGACAGTGTTTTAGAGCACTCTGCTGCAAGGGTCCACCACCTGCACGACCAGAGTATGACCTGGTTTGCATAGGCCTCACGGGGTCCGGCAAGACCAGCCTGCTGTCAAAGCTGTGCAGCGAAAGTCCCGACAGCGTAGTGTCGACGACAGGTGGGTACTGTGCCAGGCGCCTGTCCCTGTCTCTTTCTCGTCCCCAAGAGGGTCTCGTGTCTTATGCTGTTCGGGTGATTTCTGACCTCCTTCCGTGTCCCTCCTTCCACCCCGTATCCTTCCCTCTCCACCTATTTTTGGTGTCAATCGTTTGTTGTTGTTTTTTAATTGTTGTAAAATTGTATTTTCAATACCATATTTTCTTTTAGTCACCATAGTTTATTTTTATTCCAAATAGCATATTTTGTTTGAAACAAAAGACATTCCAAGATGGTAGAGTAGCATGGAGTTGTTGCCTTCCATATCTTCCTATTTCAGTGCCCCTAAGGACATCCATCTCAGAAAACGGTGAAAACTCACCACGTCTGTGTTGCCGTGACAGAATGGGTCCGTCCCAGGCCCATGCAGTGACCTTGTTTTTTGACGTGTCACTCTAGCATGCTTTAGCTGGTCTCGTGCTTTCTGCACAGGACCAGCGGTAGAGCCCTCATCTTCTTCTTCTCGCCGGCATTGTGCCCGTGGCTGGCAAAGGAAGGTCAGTCTCAAGCAAACATTTTCGTTCAGGTAGAGATTTGTTCCTCTGTGAACATTTGGCAATACCTGGAGACATTTTAGTTATCACAACCAGGGGGAAAATTACTAACTTACTGCCAAAATTCTACAATGCCCAAGACAGCCTGCTCAACAGGAACTGATTTCGCCCAAAATGTCACTAGTTGTGAAATGCTGGTATGGGCCTTTTGCCCTCAAATACTTAGTCTTTTTCTTCCAGGATTGAAGCGGGCAAGCAGAGAACAAGTTAGAGAAAATAAGGTAGAATGGTTGTAGGTGGTAAACAGAGCCTCCATGGCAAGGCAGGGAATGAAGAAGGGGTGGGGTAAGATATCGTCTGGGGAAATTGAAAAGAATTACAGAAAACAAAAATTTGTAGTGCCCAACAAGATAAAATTCACAAGATCTGGGATTCAACCAAGGATTCTAGGCATGTGGAAGAGGCAAGAGAACATGATTGCATAATGAGGAGATTAATAAAGCAATCAACACTGATTTAGAACTGACAAAACTTCTGGAATAAACAGAGAAATTCATTAAAACAATTTTTATAACTGTAACTGGAGTCTATATAGTCAAACAGCTGAGTAGAGACATGGAAGTTATTTTGTAAAAAAAAAAGATTGCCATGAATCTGCTAGATGTGAACATGACAGTCTCTGAATTGATATACATATGCACTGATGGGATTAATGACGAATTAAACATTGCAAAAGAAAGATTCATGGATACCGGGGATGAAGATGTTCATTTCATGATGGTGAAGGGATGAGTCATTTAAGAGTACATAGCAACCTCAAGCATTTATGTCCCTTATAGCTGACCCACCAAATAGATGAAGCAAAAACTGGTAGAACAACATGGAGAAATAGAGGAACCAGCAATTATAGTCAGAAATGTCAATAACATCTCTCATTAATTGATAGAATAAGTAAAAAGAAGGTCAGCAAGGCTGTAGAATTAAACAACACTATCAACCAACCTGTCTGATTGACATTCATAGAGCTCTCTACCCGACAATAACAGAGCACATTCTTAGAAAGTGCGCATGGAATGTTGACCAAGGCAGACCATCTTGTATGACAAAAAAGACAGGCTGGTAAATTTAAAAGGACTCAAGTATGTTCTAAGTATGTTCTGAGACCACGATGGAATTCATTTATAAATTAGTATCAGAAAGATCTCTGATAAACATTAAATAAATACTGTTTCTTCCCCCACGAAAAAAGAAAGTTCTCTGGAAAAATCTCTAAGTGTCTGGAAACTAAAGTATATACTTCCACATACCCCATGGAACCAAGGATATTATCATAAAGTATTTTTTTAACAGCTAACTGACTTTAATATTCTAGGTTAAAAGCACTACTTTAGGCGCTCTGTTTGCCCTCCGTGTCTCAGGTGCATTCTTAAGGAACTGAGAACTTAAATCTTCCAAAATGTCCCACCCCGCCTCCTACCCCAGCTCCTGCAACACAAATGCCCAACACCTCGGGCTTGTGGGTTTCAGTCCATACAGCCATCTCACCTCCACTGATTACAGGCTGGGAGCGAACCTCTGACATTATGATTCCCAAAGCCCAAAGGCACCAGGCAAGCTGCGGATGTCCAACAGCAGAAAAGTCAGGGCTTCCACCCCTGACCTAAAGTTGTGAGAGATCGGTACGATTATTGGGGGCATGTGGCGAGATCTCATGGACGAAGAAAAAGGCAAATAGTTAAATGAGTACGAAGCAGAAATGATCGAGAACAACGAATCTATGAAGGCCTGGCATCCATTGATGCAGAAAGCCGCGCGGAAGCCACTTCAGAGGAGCAGAGTCCACAGAGATGGCCTCGCCTGGAGGAAGAAAACCTTCCCTGAGCATTCAGCCTGCTGAAGACCCCGATGATGAGGATGATGGCTTTTCAGGGAAGCATAGCGCTACCACCCGTTGCATCAGGGGAATCCTCTGAGAGCGTGGTCATGAGAGCTGGACTGCAGGTCCTCAGACGACAGGCCCAGCCCTTCTTGGGCTCATCAGAGAAAGCTTGAAGCTGAACTTCGTCCATTAGAGGAGCGACACCAGGGGAACAAAAGAGGAAATTCCTGGGAAGCACAGATTCGCTTAACAAGGAGCCAAAAAGGCTGTGCGATGCGAAGGTCGAAGTGCACGTGGGCAGGCTGGCAGGAGGCAGGAGAAAGGGGGACCAGCCCAGAGCCGGCGCGGCGCGGCGCGAGCAGTGTTGTCCCCCCGGAAGAAGCAGTGGTGAAGCGAACAAGGCTGAGGAGAAGAAGGTAGGCAAGAACATGCCGGTGGGGACAGGGAGACCCGTCTGGAGGAGCCCGCAGAAAGCCCACAGATGGGGAGGATGAGTAGAGCAGGCAGGAGGGCGAGGACCGTCCGGCAGAGTGGGGACCAGGGACAGAAACACCGGCCCGAGAGCATCAGCCCAAGGGCGGAGGGGCTCCCAACAGAGCCCGTACTCAAAGATGAGAAAAGAGACTAAATGTTGCCTTGTTCTGTGTTTCCAATACCTTTTTTTAATGAAATAATGTGGTGGTTTTGTTTTTTTTTCAGTTTAAAAATAGAACACTACTTCAGAGAAAACTTGTTATGTATCGTTCAATTTGATAAGCCTTTTATACACTAGGACCTTTCATCTCGATTATGGCTCAGTCTGTGCTGTTTAATTCGAGCAACGTAAACACTTTAATTACATAATGTGGACTCCCTAATGCCCTTTGGCAATTCAAACTTCCCATCTAGCAATAGTCAACTATGACTTGGTTTCCCAGAATTACCTGCGATATTTTCTCATTTTTCCTTAGCCTCACATACATAAAGTATCTTGAGCTGAGTGAAAAGGAAAACATCTCAGAATTTGCAGAGATTTATAGCACTGAATCTCAGAGATTTATAACACTGAATGCTTGATTAGAAAAGAAGAGCCTCGATTGCACGACACCAACTTCCACTGGAGGATCAGAGAAACCAAAGTAACAAAAAAGCCAATAACAGGATCAAAGTCAAAATAAACAAAGCGGAATCTGAAAAATAGCGACAATTCCTGGAAACCCAAAGCTGCTTCTTTGGAAACGAAATGTCTGTAAACAAATGAATGGACAAAAGTGTGTTATATACCCTCACACATGCAGTGGAACATTACTCAACCACAAAGAGAAACGAACTCCGTGCTACAACATGGCTAAACTTTGAAAACAGTATGCTAAGCGAGGTAAATCAAAAGGACAGACGGTGTATGATTTAACTTATATGGAATATCAAAAAATAGGCAAATTTTTAGAGACCAAAGTTTATTAGTAGTTATCAACAGCAAGGGGGACAGAGATTCACTGTTTAGGAAACACAGAGTTTCTGTTTATAGTGATGGGAAATTTGGCAGTGAATATTGGTGATGGATACATAACATTAATGTGGTTGATGTTACTAAATTTTATGCATGAAAAATGTTGGCAAATACTATATTTTGTAAGCAGTAAAAGAACTTAATTCCTTAGGAAGATCAATAAAATTGATAAAACTCTAGCCAAAGTGATCAGGGAGAAATGAAAGCAGAAACAAATGACCAATATCAAGAATGTGAAAGAAGACAAATAATAATCCTCTAAGTATCTTAAAAATAAGACAATATTAGGAACAACTTTATGCCAATAAATTAAATAACTTTGATGAGAGGGACAAATATCTTGAAAGGTCTAAACTGCCAAACCTCACTCAAGAATTATAGACTACAGGATAGACTTATATCCATTAAAGACATTGATGTTGTACTTAAAAGCCTTAGCCACTAACACCTATTAAAGAAATTAAACTGTCCTTCAAAACCTTTCAAAGAAAAGCTCCAAGTACATATGGCTTCACAGGCTAGATTTTTATTAAAATTTTTTCTAGGATCCTAAAATCATTAAGACAGTAATCTCAGATATATCTAATATTTTTCAGAAAATTTAAGAGCAAGGAACAGTTCCCAATACTTCCTTTACAACAAGCGTCATCTTGATAGTCAAACTAGATAAAGATATTACAAGAGAACTGTGTACCAATAGCTCATGTATATATGTCCAAGAGTTCTAGATCAAAAAAATCCATCAAATGAAACCCAACAATATATTAATAGGATCCCTGGTGGCATAGTGGGTTATGCGTTGGGTGCTCACTACAGGTTCATCAGTTCAAAATTAACAGCTGCTGTAAGGGAGATTGAGGAAGCTTTCTTTTCCTATGAAGAGTTGCAGACTCAAAACCCCACAGGGGCAAGTTCTACCCTGATAATATATTATGACGAAGGAATTTCATACTAAGAATGCTGAGTTGATGTAATGGTGTTATTGTGGCCATCATCCCCAAATGTCTTTCTCAAATCTGTAATTAGTTAAGAATCTTGATGGTGAAATCATCTGGATTAGGGTATAGACCCTAATTCCAGTAACTGCTGCCCTTTTGAGAGGCACAGAGACATACTGAGAAAGGAAGCCCTGATAGTTCTAGAGATCTGAACACCGACTTTGACCAAGAGTATGGATATTGTTGTTCCTAAGAACTGAGTCAGGTAATGGTGGACAGTAGTTAGCCAACTCCTGAATTCATTTGTGTAGATAAGCAAATTCTCTGAGTGGATGAAAGTGCAGAAGACTAGATCTATAAACAAATATGACTTTCTGCTGGGAAATTCCTAAGAGATTATTGTGAAACAGTTGTCTAATAGCATTATGCGGAAGCACTGCAGTAGTAGGGAGAGCTCCATTTTTCACGTTAGAGGTAGGGACATTTGGGAATAAGGAGAAAGCTTTAACAAAGCTGAGGTTCTACATAAGTCCATGAAAAAACTCAGTAAAGAAAGTATTAGGTCTGAGGTAGGCAACAGAGGCATGAAGAAAGGAAGTAGAAAAGACGACTGAGGTGACTATTGGTTGAGTTTGTGTGGTTATTATAGCTAGTCAAGAGCTCAGAGAAATAAATTAATGATAGTTGGTGGGAGACAGGAAACAGAAAGAGCCAAGCAGGCCAACTCTAGTTACCATTGACCAACAGAAACACTCTAAAACTGAGAGAAGGGCTGAAAAGTGAGTTTGAGGTGAGTTTGCTGCATATCACCCTGGCACAGGGTTTGTGTTTTGGTTCATAACATGTGTGTGCATGTGCACATACATACATATGTACGAGAAGGCTTTAAAAAGTTTGTGGGGGAAATTCCATTTCATTTGATTTCACTTGTCTACAAACTTTTTGAAGCATCCCTCATACTTGAAGAAGAGGCAAAGAGGTAGGAAAAATAAATGAGGTAAAACCAAACAACAATAAATGAAGGATGTGCAATTATGGTTAGATGTTATAGACAGCTCGGCTGTGCCCGATCCACTCAGGCAGCCATACCTGCATGTGCCATTCACTGTGGGTGAAAGGTGGCGGGGGGAGGGGGCAGCTGGAGAAGGAGGGCTGAGGATTACATACCAAGGTAAAGATCAAGTGTTTGTAAAATTTTAGACTTAACTGGAGACTAATTTTAGCAAGGCAAATGCCAAAGGAAAACTATTACTTTAAGATGGTTGCATCAGATATCATAAATAAGAATTTAAGGCTATATCACTTGAATCCAATCAAGTTTTTTGAATAGCATTAAGAATTTAATAATGTAAGTAAGCTTTTAACCTTTTTAAAATACTAAACAAGTAAAAATAAAAATTCAACTTTACTAGGTGATAAACCAAACCAAACCAAACCAAACAAAACACCCAAAACGCCACAAACTCACTGCTATTGAGTCGATGGCAGCTCAGAGGGACCCCATAGGACAGGACAGGGTATAGAAAGGGCCCATGGTCACTTTACCGGTGTAGAGACCTGTATTTCTCCCCTGGTGGTTTCAAACTGCTGACCTTGCAGATGGCAGCCCAGTATGTAACCACTGTGCCACCAGGGCTCCTTAGAGGATAAACAGGAAGTTATTAATTCTATACTTAAAAAATGATCACATATTTTTCTTTTGAGAGAAGACCTACTGCTGGTAAGATTGCCAAGATAGCTGGTAGGGGAATTCACATGCTTTTGGTGACATGGTAATTAGTATGGTTCTTTTCTTGGATTGAAATTATTCAGATAAATATATTAGCTATCAAAAGTCGCCAAAATATTCACACCCCTTGACTTAACAGTCATGCCTCTAAGAATTTATTTTAGCAAGCAATTTGAAAGAAACCATACGCACAAAGAGATTCATTACCACATTCTGTAAAATCTCAAAAACATTGACACAGTTTAAGCTTCCTACAGCGAGAGACTTCATGACATGCTGTCAGGAGAGACTAGTTCCTAGACAAGCACACCACGCTCGAGACAGCAGCAGGTCGGTGAAAAAGAGGAAGACCTTCACCAAGGGAGATTGACAAAGTGGCTCCGACGTAACCACGGTTGAGGTGGTGCAGGGCCAGGCACTGGTCCTTTCTGTTGCTCATGGGACGGTTATGATCAGCACGGAACTGAACCAGAGAATTGAACCAGGGGCGGCAGCAAGAGTTTATCATCTAATCAAAATGGCTATAGGCTGGAGAATATGCACAAACTGAGGGAAAAAAGAAGGAAAATTATGTTTGTATTTAAAATCAGGCTATGCAATACTGTGCATTTGAATAAAAACTAGAAAAGAATAGACAAAAATAAAAATGCACTTTGTTGGATGGCAGAAGTATAGATGACTTTTAAAAAATATGTATTTTTTAAAAATTATCTCAGGACAGTAGCTTTGGGGAACGGCCACCTTCTCCTTCAGAGAGTCTACTGTTCATGAGAATTTGCACTTCACCCCCTTTGGCCATCATTCTAATATTAGTGTCCAGTAATGATAGCAGAGCACCATCCAGTTCTAGTCTCGTTGCAAAGGACACAGTGAAACATGGAGGAAATTCACCCTGTGTTCACAATCCTACTCCTTTTCTTGGCTCTCCTTTCTCTGTTGCTGTAGGTCAATAGAGAACAATGTTTGCTCCTTGGAGGAGTGATGGCAAGCTTTTAAGATTCCAGGTACTGGGCAGCGAATATCCATGTGAAATCATCTTAAATTCAAGAACTTTTTATTTAGCTTACCTAGGAAGAGGTCTGCCTTGAACATTCTACTGCTTTGAGAACTATCGGTGTGGGGTACATTGACAACAGCAACTTCAAAGATCGGTCAGGAACTGTAGGGGATGGTGAGTGTGTGTTCAGGAGGGAATACTCCGAAAAGGAGGGTGAGGATGGCTCTGGAGTTTGAGGAATGGCAGCAATGGCACGGAATTGAACACGCAGAAGCTGGGTGATCGGTGTGTTTTGCTGTGCCATTCTTAATAAAAGCAAGAAAAGAGATTTAAGTTAGGGGGGAAAGCCAATTAAACATGAAGTATTTGTTGGAAAAGTTTTGGAGGGTGGAAAAGAGAAACTACCTTATAAATTGGTTTCTTAAAATAAAAGCATATCACAAGAAGATTATCCATCCAATTTCCACAAGGCAAGAATGTCTGTCTTTTTCCAGAAAGAAAGAGAATCCAAACTTTACTGGATTGTTAGACCACAGCAATCTTTCACACTTGACATTATATTAAAAGGATACTGAAATTGTCACACATCCAAAGGCCAAGAAACCCTCGAGGGAACAGGACCAGCTCATCCGGAAAGGGAAAAAAACCAGGGAAGCTAGCATCTTGATCTAGAAACAAGAATGGACACTGTCCAGAGCGCGCTCCTCGACTGCATGTGCATAAGGAATCTGTTGATAAGGGGAATGTAAAACTAAAGCTGACACGAACCCCCCATTTTCTTCTTCAGCCAGAGGAGTGGACACGCAAGGCTTCGGATAATATATTGATGCAGCTTGGAGAACAACTTACAGAAAACTAAGCACTTGGAACAGAAAAGGGCTGAAATGGTCTCCTAGGGATATATGAGGGACATCAAAAAGTTCATGGAAAAACATTCCACTTTTCCAATTTGAATTTTCCATAAACTTTTTTTTTTGAGTCAGAAAAGAATTAAGTGGCAATCTTGATTTGAGTTCCAAAAGTTGTCCTAATTCTTTTTATTTATTTTTTAAAGATCACTTTTATTGGGGGCTCTTACAACAATTCATATATCAGTTGTATCAAGCATATTTGTACAGATGTTGCCACACTTTTTGAAGCCCGCTCCTACATTACTCTAGTTGACAAACTCTCAAGTCGTCTGTCTCTCCCTTAAAGTAGAAACAGATCACGTTAATGTGAGCGAAACTTAGAAAAAGTTCGTGTAACTGTGAATGAGACGCTCAACTGACTTTATTATATGCATATGTGTGAACGAGAGAAAGACATTAGAACGTCAAATGTTGGTCTCTGCTCAAGGATTGTGTTTTATAAATGGCAGTAGATGAAATCTCTTTTTACTATGTTGAAATCGCCTTTGGAAGAATTTCGCTGGAGTATTGTCCAAACTTCCCCAAACTGCCATTGCATAAATCATGCCCTGGGTCCAGGTCAAGGCCAACAAATCTGGGGAATGTTGTTCCTTTTAGCAGTTCCTTAAGGTGACCCCAAATTTCAGAGGCACACACCACGTGCCTGTGTGTGTGCATGTCGAATGGTGTGTGCATGTGCTCGGGTGTGTGTATGTGCACATGTGTGCGTGCACACGTGCCTAGGGGAAAGGGGTGCTGGTCCAAGTAAAATACTCATGTTTTCCACACTATGAGTAAAAATAGACTAGCCTCACTCCCTGAACTGATTGTTACAATTCCATGAAGGCTTTTCCTGCATGAAAAATTTCAAATCCATCTCCCCCGTATCATCAGTTTTTGTTGGATTTACAGACTGAAAAACAAAGACTAAAAGACTGCACACAATGATTTCCCCAAAGATTTACTAACTCATACAGTTGTTGAGAGTTGTGGGTTTAGACCTCAAGGGAGATTTCAGTCTTGGGTTTGGGTTTAATGTAGCTGTAGTAGGCCAGAAAAAAGTGACTGAACAACTTAGACTTTAGCCATCAGGTTGTTTGAATGGAGCTTGGGGAGACCTACCAACTAGGCCTTCAGCCAAGTACTAAACCCATCGATAATCTACTCAGTTGTTATTGTTGTTTCTATCTTTTTCAAATCTCATAATGGGCAAGGGTAAATAAAATAAAATTTTAAAAAAGACCGGTTCAATCTATAAGCAAGAGCCCTGATGAAGTAGTGGTTACCTGCTTGCCAACTACTAAGAGGTCAGCAGTTCGGAACCACCAGCCACTCCATAGGAGAAAGATGAGGCTTTCTCTTCTCGTAAAAAAATTGCAGTCTTGGAAATTCACAGAGGCAGTTACCCTGCCATATAGGGTGGCCTTGATTCAAAATCAACTAGATGACAGGTTTTGTTCAAGGCTGTAAGCTCAGTCTGACTCATAAGACAGTGCTCTTGTCCTTCCAGAGAGGTGAGAGCTCCCTTACTTTAAGAGAAGCAACCAAGGAGCCCTGCTTGTGCCGGTAGGTGCTTTGCTGTGAACTCAGAGGTTGACGTCTGAACCCACCCAACAACTGCCCGAGTACAGACTATAGCCAAGAAAGCCCAATGGGGCAATAGGCATCAAAAACTGTAAGTAACAATAGCAAGAAGAGCCAAAGACCAGAGGAAGTCGAGGATTAACCAAGGAGGGCAGGCGGGGACACATAAAGGAGAGGACACCGGCATGGCTGAGAAGAAGGACAGTTTCCTTCACCTGAGTTGCTGCTTTTATTAATCGTGTCTGTGACAAAAGGCTTTCTAAACTCTTGCTACTACGTTCATTCTCTTAAGGGGTCAGTATAATGCAGACTCTTGTCCTGGTGAAGGAAAAGGATGGCTTGAAATGTTTAGCCCATGTTAGCCCTTGAAACGACGAAGATCAAAGATTACAGACTCCCGCAGGCTCAGCAGAAAGAAAACAGAAATCCTCTCAACCTCTACAATAAATGAAGCAAAGGTTGAAGTTGCGAAGGACTTCCTTTTACTTGAATACGCCACCAACACTCAGAGAAAGAGCGGTCTAAAAAAGCAAACAATGTATCGCACCGAGTAAATCTGCTGCAGAAGATCTACGTAGGGCATTGCCGTTTTGAGGACTAAGGTGTCATTGGCCATTGGCATGCTATTTTCTGTTGCCTCATAGAGACATACGAAAGCTGGGCAATGAAGGATCGATTGTTAAACAAATGTTTAAGGATCGATGCACTTGAATTATGGGCTTGGAAAAGCAGATTGAATATATAATAGATTGCCAGGACAAAAAGACCAATATAACTTGGAGGAAGTACAACCAGAATGCTGTTTAGAAGCAAGGGTGGCTATCACACCTTGGACGTCCAACCAGAAAGAGCCTCTCCCTCCTGTCGGAGAACAGCATGGTTGGCAGGGTAGTGGGTGGGGGGGGTGGGGGATGAGGAACGAGACTCTCAACAAGACGATTGACACAGCGGCAATGATGGTAGGCTTCAGCATCGAGATGGTTGTGAGGCTGGCACGGAACAGGCAGTGTTTTGCGCTGGTGGACATACGGTCGCTGTGAGTCAGGAACAACTCCAGGGCACCTGGCAACAAAGCAGCCAGCAACCCTCCAACACATTTAGACTCACGGCAACAGAAACGGTATTGCTTCTCTTTCGTGAATAGTTTCCTGCTGTCTGGACTAATGATCTTGATTTTATCTTCCGTACATACCGCAGCTATCGTCTGGAAATCATATGAAGACCGCAGTAAGGAAGATTATATATACCGTTGCACTATAAACTTAGCCACACGTGTCCTATTTGAGGGGAAAACATTTATGGGAAGTCTGCAGAGGCATTTACGTGCCTATAAATAACATTTCTAGGTTTGCTTAGTGTGAACACTCAGGGACATTTTTGTAGTCATTTTTTATGAAGCCTGCAAGGATTTAAAGATGATAGCTGTGATATAATCTGTCACTCGGCTTAATAAGTATCATAAATTGCGTTTTGCATATGGGTGTGGCAGTTTCTGATGGATATTACTTCCCTTTGGGTGTCTGTGTCTTGTTAGCTGTTACTAGTGAACGCAGATTAAAGATTGCTGGTGTGCTCCACACCTGCTCCTTTTTCAGAGTTAGGGCCTACAACAACCCCGTCTGCGTTGTTCTGAGCATGACCACTACTACTTTTTGACTCCCTAATATTTGTTTAGCATAACTAAAAGAGTGCTTAGTATTTGTATGGGGCTTTTCGTTGTCAGGGTTTCGCAATCGTGGCCTTTTAATCCATAGAGCACCCATGTGAGGTCAGTAAGTAAAGCCAAGTGTCCGAGTCTCCTGCAGGCCACTTTTGGTGCCAGCAGGAGTATTGTGATTACTGCTGGCTTCTCCTAATGTCCCAGATGTCAGACACCTGGAGAGGCTCTCCTGCAGGCCCAGGACCACACCACTGTTTCAGCCACCTGCTAGTCATTCCTCCTTAGATTTCACTGCCCACACCAGTCACCAGAAGGCTGTGCCATCCACATGGATACATTTGTCTTCTGTGTCCAGCCAAGGTCAACTGTTCCCATCTCCGTCACTCATTTGGAGCTACCTTTCATTTGTTGGGATCTTTTACCGTTCTTACAAAGTACTCAGATTAGTAGTAAATGAGCACCTAAGAAAGTCTTTCATGTGTAGATTTGGGCAAGTAAACAGTACACATGCCTAGTGATTAAATTGCTAGCAGTCAAGCATTAGTTGCAATGAATGCTAGAAATGATATATGGTGTTCTTTTTGTGCACCCGGCATTATGATAAACACAATATATGCGTATCTAGTATTGTATCCTTCTAACTGCCCTGTGAGGTGGATGTTAAACTCGTTTTACAGATGAGGAAGCTAGAGCTAGTAGGTTGTCCATATTGACATAGATTTATCAGTATAAGAGCTAAAATTTACACCTAGTCCTGTTTGAATCCGAAGTCAATTGTGTAACCATTACTTAATGTACAACCTCAAAACCAAGCCCACTGCCATCAAGTTGATTCTTACACATAGGGACCCACTTGCAGCGGTTCTTAACCTGTGGGTTGTGACTCCTTTGGGGGGTCAGACGACCCTTTCGCAGGGGTCGCCCAATTCATCACAGTAGCAAAATGACAGTTATGAAGTAGCAACAAAAATAATGTTCTGGTTGGGGGGTCGGCACCACATGAGGAACTGTATGAAAGGGTCGCGGCCTTAGGAAGGTTGAGAAGCACTGCTCTATAGCGCGTCCGACGCTGTAGACTTGTACCGGAACAGATGACTTTGCCTATCTCATTCAGAGCGGCCGGCAGGCTGAAGCCTCCCACCTCACAATTATCCATCCAGTACTTACCGCATCGTGAGCACTCCTGGTATACTCATGGCCTCAAACAGAAGGGGCCCTGCTGGGTGACACTCTGCGCTGGCAGCAGAAAGGTCAGCAATTCAGAAATCACCCTCAGGAGAAAGATGAGGCTTTATGCTCCTGTAAAGATAAACGGTCTTAGAAATCCACACGGGCAGCTTTTCCCTGTCCTCTGGAGTCGCTATGAGTAGGAATTGATTTGACAGCAGTGATTTGGTTTATTTGGTCTTCAAATGAAAGATAATGTGTAGAATCTCTACTAGGACAAGAAAATATTAATATAGCAAAGGAATACTAAAAATAGAATTCATAGGTACATAATAATTTTTTATAAGGCAAAATACAACCATGTAAAAAACTTGCTCTAGTCTTCTGCACTTTTTGCTTTGCTTTTCTATTCACTTGCATCATTGACTTTAAATGAAAAATATTTGTGTTCTCTTTTACTCTTTTGATAATTTCATATAAAGAAAATTTTATTTTATCAACCTTTCAATTGTACATCGTAAACAATGCTTAAAACCGATAGTGAGGCTTTTAATTGAAGAAGAATCTACAGGGTAAAATATTTAAATGAAACATTGGATGGACCTCCCCTTTTTTCTCCCCCTTGTTTTTATTTTTATTTATTTTTTAAATCATTTTATTGGGGCTCATACAAGTCTTATCACAATCCATACATACATCAATTGTGTAAAGCACACTTATACATTCATTGCTCTCATCATTCTCAAAATTCGCTTTCCTGGAATCAGCTCCTCATTTTCCTTTTTCCCCTTCTCCTCCCTCCCTCATAAAACCTTAATAATTTATAAATTATTATTTTATCTTATCTTACACTGCCCGGCGTCTCCCTTCACCCACCCTTCTGTTGCCCATCCCCCAGAGAGGCGGTTATATGTCGATCCTTGTGATCCATTCCCCCTTTCTACCCCCTCTTCCCTCCTGGTATCGCCACTCTCACCACTGGTCCTGAGGGGTTCATCTGTCCTGGATTCCCTGTGTTTCCAGTTCCCATCTGTACCGCTGTGCATCCTCTGGTCTAACCGGGTTTGCAAGGTAGAATTGGAATCATGATAGTTGGGGGGAGAAAGAGTTTAAGGACTAGAGGAAGGTTGTGAGTTTCATTATTGCTACACTGAACCTTGAGTGACTCATCTCCTCCCCACTCCCCCTCTGCAAGGGATGTCCAGTTGTCTACAGATGTGCATTGGGTCCCTATCATGCGCACCCCTCATTCACGATGATATGGTTTTTTTTTGTTCCCCCCTCCCCCGCTCCCCCCACTTTTGGTGCTTGAAACCTGGTCCCCTCAGCCCTTAATGACCTTTCGGAAACATTCAGCAGATATATTTGGTTACACAGGACGTCTTCAAACTCCCTCATAAATATATAGGCATATATATGGTTATATCACATAACATTCAGTTATATCTTAATTGATTCACTTGAAATTTAACAGTCCAGCCCCCCCCAACAGCCAACCATATGAAAAATGTGTACTTTAGATAGATCATTTATAACAGAAATAATGTATTGTATGTAGCATAAAATTATTACCTATGCAGTGATACTTACAATTGTACTTTCAAGAACAATGTCTTTGGCACATATTAACCATGTCCTTCAAAGGAAATGTTCAATCAATATTACATAATTCTACCAGTAGGGGATTATCATGTGAGTATCTTAACCTCTAAGACAGGTGAATTAAACTTGAGAGAAAATTGTAGGACTTTAAAATTTAGTTAGATGCAAAGATCCTATTGTTTTAATGTTATCTTTTAGATTCTTATTTAGTACCAAATATCTTTCAGTTGATAAAATTTACATCTTGACATTACATATTAACTTAAAAATCAACTTTTTTAAAGCAAAAGGGATATTATATTTCATACACCTATGTTTTGAAAAATGGTAGATGATGTTGGGTTATCAGTTTATCTTGGAAATATCTTACTCATTTTCCTACTATGAATCAGCTGAATAAAGTAAAATTTTAAAGTTTTGTTGCTAATTCTCTTTATGTGTTTGTTTTTTAATTTTAGGTTTTAGTATAAAAGCAGTGCCATTCCAGAATGCCATCTTGAATGTAAAAGAACTCGGAGGTATAACTTTTTTAATATTTCTATGTCTAGTCTTCAAATGTACAAATTTGCCATTCATATATTATATAGTTAAATCATAATAGGCAGTTATTATTCTAAGAAGTTATGCATTATTACCTTTTCTCAACATATTATTTTCCTTAGAAATATTTCCTTCATGGTTGAAATTATTGAAAAGCTCAAAGTAAAACAAACTGTGTTTTCTTTTGTATTAATCAAAGAACTCCATTAGTAGTTGAGTTTCATATACTATACTTGTTTTTACTGGTTCAAGAAATTTATTCTTGAATAAAAACATTAAGAATTTTAATATAATTATAGAAAGAAGCTATATACTATACAGGGCAAAGAACTATGTTTTAGAGGAATTTGTATTTATTCTGCAGGTCTTATTGTAGCTGATCTTTTGAAAATACGTTTGTTCCGATAATAAATCTCTGCCAATGGGTCCTTTACTAGCCAAGCACATGTATTGGATAGGCTGTACCCCAAACATATATCACGTAGTCTTTCATTACCCTCTCAGTCTGGTATTTTTTCCTTGTGTTTTTATGTCAGTTAGGTCTTAACCCATGTAAATAGGTTAACAAAGAAATCGGTCAATTCAGTGAACCTACTTAAATTCTTTAATGGCATAGGAAAGTGCGAAGGGTCCAGAGTTCAGCGTTTTGGTGAGTTTAATGAGTTAGAAGAAAGTTCTCTTCCATCTCTTTAATCACTTCGTGATAAATGACTTTGCTTTTATTTATTTTTTAATAGTTCCATTCTGTGAACTATGTTTAGTTTGATGAAATTGAAATGCTAACTTTATGCCATTTTAGTAGTTTTTTGAGTGCCTGGTTATTTTTATCTAATAATCAGGTATTTTCAGATGTCTTTGTTTACAGAGAGCTAAATCTTGTATGGGTTTACTTTTGTCCGTGTGTTTTATAGCTAGCTACCTGGGGCTTCCATACTATTACTACTTAAAATCAACTATGTTTGATAAATTCTGGTTTTCTTTTAAGATGTTTGATTTTTTTCATTTTTACTCCAAAAATCATTAGACAAATATTTTTGTAATAAACTAAATTTCATATGAAATGATTTTAAAAAGATTTTTGTTAGTTTGAATCCCTTAATATTAATTTGTGATTCTCTTGGGAACTATGTTTATGTTTCTTGATACTTTGTGGATATTTTAAAATGAAAGAACTTATTGTAAAATTTTCATGGAGTCAAAATGTATTGTTTGAGAATTCTATTTAAATATGGTTGGTAGTTCAGAATTAAATATGGTTGGTACACAGCGAGCACTTTCTTTTTAAGCTAGACACCTACCGAATGCAAGATAATGAATACCCACCGGATGCAAGATGATGGTGATTACTGATGATATTTGATTGGATGCAGTGGTCAGTGCGCCAAAAGATTAATGACCCAGAGGAAAGGCACCTTTAACCCCCAAGCAGAATTGCTAGATGGTGCTTGGCTATATTGCCCATTACTCTGACCAGGAACTCTATAGAAGGCCACAACTAGAATGGGTAAAAAATGGTAGAATGAAATTCAAATTGAAAAAAAAAAAAAAAGGCAAGATCTATTGGTCTGAAAGAAACGGAAGGAAACACTGAGGGTGTCACCTTAAGACTTGGTACTGAAGACACCACAGGAGGCCCCCTTTCAGCCAATTAATAGTCTAAACTCAAGCCCACACTTACTGCCAGTGAGTCAATTCTGACTCATTACAACCGGATAGCACAAGGTAGAACTGCCACTTTGGGTTTCCAAGTTTCATAACAACCCTATAGGACAAGGTAGAACTGCCCCTCGTGGGTTTCCTACATTTATTCTCTATGGGAAGAGAAAGCCTCATCTTTCTCCTGCAATTAAAAGACCAATCTATTCAAGTAACACTAACACCCATGCAGAGTGTTCTCCATAGAACAATTACTATATGAGCCTCAAAGGGCAACATTTGCCCCCCACCAGACATGAGAAAGCAGAAAGGGACAGGACAATCAGATCAATGGGAACTGGGAGCCAGGGCGGAAAAAGGCATGCTCACCCATTTCCAGGACTGCAGACAATGTTACAAACCGTTTATTTGTGAATTATTGATTGGAAAAATCAATTCGCTATGTAAATCATCTAAAGCACAATAAAAGGTTTAAAAAAAATCACGGCAACATCTTGCTTGATACAATAGATGTATGAATTGTTATAAGAGCGATAAGAGCCCCAATAAAATTTTTTAAAAAGTCAACATGTCTGTGAACAGTTAGAAAAGCGAATACTACAAAGAATTCATTGTAACCTTGATTTGTGCCACCGAAATTCAATATAAAGGAAGAATATATGAGAGGATTGGAGAGTGTGTAGGGTTTGAACAGATCCGTTCTCAAGAAAGATTTCATTTTGCTGAAACAAATATGCCCTGACACATGCTGAGATGAAAATAACAATAGAGAGGATACTAAGGTTTAAGTTAGAATACCCATTTTGTTTTGAGGTTTAGTGAGGTAGATGAAAGGTAGTCTCCCACTGAGACTATTACCCTAAATCACCTTTCAGGTCTAGAAATGACCTCACCCCTATGGCTGATGTTCCAGCCCAGCAGTAGAGATATCTACACACTGAACCCTAAGAGCACTAGGGAGGTGCACACTCCTCAGAATAAACTACCACTTGACATCAGAATGGCAACATTAGCCCCAGGAGGAGGTTCAGAAGGCAGAAAGTGCTAGGAAAGAGGGAAAATGGACGCAGGAAACACAGGAAGAAGACAGGGGAAGTGATCAATACATTGTGGAGATTGCAATGAATGAGATGAAACAAAATGTGTATAAATTGTTGACTGGAAAACTGATTTTCTGTAAACCCTCACCCAATAAACCACGTTCAAATGGTTTATGAAGGAATTTAACAGGTTGTCTTTACCAGTGAGACATGCCCAGGGTAGAGTTGTTTGCCTGGACATGCTACAAAGTTCTTTCAGGTTGCTAATAAATGCCCAAAGGGCACACCACTCTGCTATAAGCCTCAATCTGGAGACTCAACTCAAGCTTCAAAGGTCAGCAAACCCAGCTCCCCGAATTAAGTGCAACCTCCTCCCGTAAGCCTCAGCCCGAAGGCACGCAGTTCCACTCCTGTGGGTCAGCAAGCCCAACTTCCCCAATTAAGGGCCAAGAGGTACCCTTCTCTGCAAGCCAGCCTGCTGCGCAAAATCACTCAGCTTTACTTACCCTGTGGATTGGGAAGCCCTTCACTCTGCTCCATGCTCTGGCTCCTGGTTCTGTTGCTGTTCCTCTGATGGTATAGCTGTCATCCGGATCCAGGAAGTTCACTTTGGGCATCTTGGGTCCGGAGGAGGTGTCCCATTCCTGGCTCTTGATAGTAAAGAGATCCCTCCTTTAGATTCTCCAAGGGCTCATTTTATACACAGCAGGATGCCATGCCAGGGAAGCCTGTTTGTAGTTAATCACAGGTGAATCCTATCAGTAGCTTTCCCCTCCTTCTTACCAGACCCCTGCAGGGAAAGGTGGTTTGGTGGGAGTTAGAGAGACTTTGGATAGAAGAGCACATTAAATAATTCACTGACTCTGCAGCCAAGATAGGCTTTTATATACTTGTTAATGAAGTAAGTTTCTGAATCATTGTTTATTCAAAGAAATAGACCTTCTTTTAATTGCTTTGATTTCTGTAGTGCTCTTTGTATTGAATAGAAGATTTAAAGTTGAATTTGCAAGAAGCCTCAAAACTGATTTAAGAAGAACCAATCACATTAAATAATCCACTGCCCACCCCACCCCCACCAAGAGCAAGGCAAGACTAGCTTACCATACAGAAGTACCTTCGTTTTTCTGCAATTTAGGATCTGTCCTAGGTACCAAGAGACTCACCCCAATATAAGATATATGGCATTTTTTTTGCGAATCATAACTTCTAAAATCAAATTGTTTGAGAGGTGACTACTTGACCAAGAATTTGTAAGTTTCAGAGGAGGAAGTTGAATGTTTAGTGTCAATGCATGGAGATGTGATGTATTCATTCACTAGTGGAGGGTAGCTAGTAAGAAGAACTGGTCTGGGATGTAATAACCATGAATTACATTTCTGAAGATTACTTTCAGGGCATCATAATATCAAATTTTATACGCCTATTGTGTGTCTACATGTACAAATCACACCTGACATAAAGAAAATTAAAATCTGCTCAACTGGACCAATAGCCGACCACATGATAAGTGAAGACCGAAGTTGTCTAGGATTTAATTGTACTTGGCGCAACTCTTAACTTCCAAGGAAACAGCAGCCAAGAGATCAAACTACTTATCACGTTGGCTAAAAACGGCAAAAGATCTCTTTTAAAGTGTTATAAAGGAAAGAAGCCACTTTGAGGACTAATGTGTACTTGACCCAAAACACAGTATTTTTTAATTTCATATACACATAAAAGGTGGACAATGACTACAAAAGGCCAGAGAACAATTGATATCTTTGAATTACGGTGTTGGCAAAGAATATTGAATGTACCCTGTAATTCTAGAAGAATGAATAATCGTGTCTTGGAAGACATTCAGCCAGAATGCTCCTTAGAAACAAGAATAGTGAATCTTACGTCCTTGGGACACGTTATTTGGAGGGAACAGTCCTCGTAGGGAGGACCCCAGCCCTGCTAAAGTAGAGGGTCAACCTCTCGAGTGGCTGCAGCAGTGAGTTCAATCACAGTGAGGGGGAAACCAGTCCCAGGGCCTTTTCTTCTATTGCTGCATTGGGTCACTGTGAGCCAGAACAGACTCCAGGACTCCTAACTACAGGAGGCCACGTTAAGTGTAGGATTCGAGGCAAGTTCTCTTCTCAGTACTTCTGTTTGTTTACCTTGTACATGTACTAGTGATAATTCCTACGTTTTGTAGTCATTGGCCAGGGTTAAATTAGTTAGTGCAAGTAAAGTACCTGAGAGTGATAACTGGCCTATGCTAATGTTTATGCAAGATTGAAATTTATTATAGTAATAGCTGCCCCCACACACCCCAAGGTTTGTAAGAAGAACACATATTGAAGGCTTTGTTTCCTTCCCAGTCGTCATGCCTCTCTGCCTCCCAGACAGGTGCTCTTTTCTCCTTTTTGTGAGATATCCCTAATTTAAAAACCTCATGAGAAGGGACCTCATTGGAGTTTTCTCTTTTTAACGGTGTAGCATATTTCTGTCACTCCACGGGAGTTAATAATCAATGATAAGTATTTTTTTTTTTGCCCCTCTCCGCTTTATCACCTTTCCATCTGTTTTCAGATTTCATCTAAAAAAAAATTCTCTTCTATCATTTGCCTCTTAATTGCTTTCGTTCTCTCCTTGGCTTACGTGTTTTAACCGTCTCTCTGAGATTCGAGAAGCATCTGGCACTCAGCTGAGTTGAACGGAGTGGTCTCCTCTGCCCTGACATTGACATTGCCGTTCTTATTTTCATTTTAGAAATGTGTAGTTCCTTACACCCACAACCAGAATGGAATGTGTTTATCGAGGGTTTTCTCTTGATGGTCAAATGTTATATGTGAATTAATGGACTCCGGAGACAAAATTTCATTTCTTAACACGCTTGGTTCGTTAGCATTTCTTGTTACGGATCCAGGCATCATAACATCCTTGCCCTTTTCTCTCTTCGAAACCTGGGGGTGGGATGTGTGTGTGTGTGTGTTTCAATGCCCTTTTTTATGTTTATTTGTTTTCTTCCCTCTCACATTCGAATGAGTTGAGTCTGAACTGTCTCCTTGCCTCCTCTGCCCCAGCTACCGTCCCCACCCAGTAGATGCTGTGGAATTCTTGACTGCATCGGGAAAGGCAAAGGCATGCTGCAAAGCCCTCAGCCAGCATCTGTGCTTTAGGATGCATGGTCACCAGTTGTCGTTCAAAAGGGAAAGGTGCATGAAGATTTTGTTTGCACTGTATTTGGGGTTTTTTTCCTCTCCCTCTCAAGAAAGGGCAACTTTTCTTTTTCGGAAGGCACAGAGGGCACTGGGGAAAGTGCAAGTTGTTTTCAGCCCCAGTTACCTCAGTGTGTGCAATAGCGAGTGAATGGATTTTGAGGATTGTTAGCAAAATCATTTTTTTTTGAAGGTTGCTTCTTTCAGCAGCCAAGCTGTGATATGAAACAGATGTTGTCCCGTGTCTTTGTTTGCCTGGAGGAATACGCCTCCTCTTACTGAAAGGTGCTGTTTGTTTGCATCCTGCTAGTTCTCTTCAACTGCTGGTAATCTGGCCAGGTTATTTGCATTTCTCAATTTCTCCAGAAAGCATCCCCGATAAACTTCTTCACCGACTGCCCAGGGGGCACTGCTGCCCGCTTCCATTAGTCGCTGCCTCGACCATTCGATGTCTTTCCTTAAAATAAAAGCTTTCTTCCGCCCCCTCTTCTTTTATTAAGGCTTGCTTTGGAGGGAAGAGCAACTCTAGTTTTTTATCTCCTGGCTTGCACATACATATGTCCTTGTGTATATGCGTGTGTGAGTGTGAACATACATGTATGTCCACCTAAACTTCCACGAATTTAATGTAGTGGGTGACTCTGAACATCATGTGCTACTTTAGAGACAGGAGAGACGTAAATACAATGCACCGATAAATGAGTGTCTGTTATAAAAACAGCAAACATAGAAGCCAAAGAGGTTGGCGTGGACACATTGCTTTGAGGCAGGCAGAGCTGCAGACATTTCTTGCTGGTGTAGGAGAGAGCCACTTGCCCTTCTAAGACTGTTTTAGCTTTCTCCAGATGCGAGTTTCTGGAAGAAATGGCGACAAACTGTGCCCCTGGCATAGCAGATCATATAACCATCTGTCAGCTACACACCAGTAAATGCGCATATTCTCTATTTCTTGTTTAATTATAAGAAATGTGGTTCAACAAGTAGAAGGTAGCCTCAAGACACTTTCTGCATTTGAACTTGTTTTCTGATCAGTAAAATGCACTGTTTAATAAATCACTTCTATGGATGTGGATTCTAAACATCCATGGGAACATTCCACTATCTTGTCATTCCTTTTTTAAAAAAAAAATATACCAACTTTTTGAAGGCCCCTCATGTTTCTTTCCCAGGGGATTGGGCTGGGAAGGAATAGTGAAATTGCCCAAAACTCCTAAAGAGAGACACCTCAAGAGTAGAAGGTAGTATCCCCCCTCTTTTTATACTCAGAGATCCATTGTGATCGTATGGAATAGTCCAAAGTTGATAGAGCATTGTTTCCTTATCGAGGATACTAGCCTGACCTTTCTGCAATGGGAGCAGCCAGTTAACTCCTGGCTCCCTGAGCGGTGTACTTTCTCACTTAGGCTTAGGCTATACTAGGGGAAATGATATTGGTAGAAAGCCAAGTCACTTGGACGGGAGTTAAAAGGCCACAGCTATCTGAATTGCTTGAATAGGATCCCAGGGTGGTGGTGTTCAAGCGTTTTTTACACTTGCTAAGGACAAACTGAGCCAAAGAGTCAGCAGAGCCAAATCTAGGGGCCCAGAAGTCTGTTACTGGCTGATGTAGACCTGACCTTAATTTTTGTTTTCTTCTGGAGAAATGCCTAGTACGTTTTTAAAGCCTGCCTTCCCCGTCATAGGCCAGTATAGCACTTAACAGTCCACTTCTTCTAAAACTATATAGATCTGTAGACCAGGATGCATATAAAATGCTCTAGAAAGTTGTTTTCTGGCCTTTTGAGGCCCTAGCAATTGGGATTTCGTATGCTTCTGCACTATCCTGCTCTATCACTGTTTCCTTTTTAGGGGAAATCAGGTCATTTCATATCTTCCAACTCTACCAAACTAACTCGCACAACATTTGTGTTGGGTTCTTAGCTTAATTCCCTATCTCTCACAAGGGAATAGGCATTTGTTTCTCTCAGGGGTTTCCATAATAACAACTAGTTTTCATTATGTATTTGGTTTCAGTGTGGTATTGCAGCAACAGCACTGAAAGTCAGGAGACCAGCTTTTTCCTCTAAGAAAACAAGCCATGGGACAATGGGCAAGAAAGACACTAGGTCACTTTTCCTGTGGCTGCTTGCTTTCCTAGCAACTGAGGGCCCTGATAGCTTTCCTCCCATTTTAATACAGCACATCTAATTTACTTTTTTTATCTTGAATCTCAGAGTATTTCCTTAGCTTCCACCCCAAGGACTCACAGAGCTTACTCTAACAACTGTACTGGACTATTTGGTATTATTTTCTCTCTTTTCTTTTTACCCTCAGTTGTATACTTCTATTTATGTTTCTTTGTATGGAGTAGCTAGTTATTTGGAGAAGCCTCAGTTGTGTGTGTGTGTGTGTGTGTGTGTTGTGTCATGTGACACAGGACAAATGTACATTAGATTGTTCTTGTTAGTTGCTCTTGAGTTGGTTTGGACTCATGTTGACCTTGCGTGTAACAGAATGGACTCTCAGGTAGGTCCTTCACCGTCTTTATGCTACGTGTTCGTTTAAGTCCATTGTTTTGGCTAGTGTGTAGTGTCTTCCAACAGGAGGCTCATCTTCCAACGTGGACTAACTATGTCAGGTAACATTCTGTTGTGATCCCATAGGTTTTCTGGCTCATCTGGATGCTCTGCTGAAACTTGTCACCCACAGTTGACAATGCTGCTCTTCGTATATGAGATGCCAGTGGCCCAGCTTCCAAATGCACAGCAACTAGCAAGCCACCCCCACTAAAGGACAAACTGAGAGACATGTGAAAACATCAAGGCACAACTAAGTAGTACTAAATTTACACGATTCCGGCCACTGTCCCATTGACTTGGAGAAGCAGCATAGTGTGGTATGTCAAGACTGTAACAGAACTGAACTCCAGACACAGTTAAGATTGCATAGAAAGGATAGAGGAAACCTCTCAGAGGAAAAGACAATCTAGGAAAAGCAACATATGGGACTAAGCACACAGAGAATACAACAACCTTGCTTTCTAGATAGGGCAAGAGGGGATTCTTCTAAAGCTTTGGGCAGAGGGTTAATTGTACTATAATATGAAATAGAGCTCCGAAAGCAAACCAACTCGGTGCCAACTCATAGCAGCCAGATAGGACAGGAGAGAACTGCCCGTGCATGTTTCCAAGACTATACTCTTACCTAGAATAGGAAGCTTCTTTCTCTTTTGAAACCACTGGTAATTTTGAACTGCTGACCTTGTGGTTAGCCCCTCAACTTGTAACTACTAAGCCACCAGGGCTCCCTGTGAAATATAGTTAGGGAAAGTATATTTTAATATAAATAACTGCCTTTGAATCCATTATGACTCATAGTGACTATAGTATCGAGTAGAGCTACCCGTGTGGGGTTCCAACACCATCACTCTTTATGGGAGTTGAAAGCCACATCTTTTTCCCATGGAGTGGCGAATCGTTTCCTTGTGCTTCGTATTTCAAGTAACCACTACATCACCAGGATTCCATATAAATTTTGTGTCAATAAAACTATGGGGAGAAAACAAACAACTACACAATGTTGGAAAAAATAAGGAAGAATAGAAGAATAAAAAGTTAAGCTGTATATGAATCAACCAAATTATATCTCAAGACAATATGCTAGGAACTTAAATAGAACTTGGTTGGTGGTTGTTTGCTAATTCGTTTCAATGACTAATGAGTGACAACTATAAGTCATGTACCAAGGATGTAATCACACCACACACCAGCCCCCAATCTGAGTCCATTTATCTGTGTATTTTGGTAGTAGAGTGATATTGGCTTTAAGGATTATGTAAATTTTCAAAACAAACTGCTTTACTGGAACCCTATACTCAAAATTTAATAAATAGTTGCAACATGGCAACTATTAAGGAACATGTTTGTAGCTATTCATCACTCACTGCAACTGGTTAGACTTGTCTTGCTGTCCAGTCGGTTCTGACCCGTGGCGACCCTTTATATAACAGCAAGAAACACTGCCCCGTCCTGCGCCATCCTCACGTTGGTCCTTATGTGCTAGCCCATTGCTGCGGCTGCTTGTCGGTCCATCTCAGACAGGGCCTCCTTTTTCGCTGCCCCTCTTCTGTACCAAGCCCTTCTCCAGGACTGGTCTCCCTGACAACAGACCCAATGTCCTTAAGATGAAGCCTCACCGCCCTTGCTTCTAAGGACAGATATATTTGCTTTTTCAATCTTCGGTATTTTTCATACTTTTCTCCAGCACCGTGATTCAAATGCATCAGGTCTTCGGTTTTCCTTTTTTGGTGTCCAACTTTCACATGCATATGAGGAGATTGAAAATACCACCTCACCTTCGTCCTCAAAGTACTTTTTTGCTTTTCAACACTTTAAACAGGTCTTTTGCAACAGAATTACCCAATGTAATGTGTCATTTGATTGTTTTCACTGCTGTTTCCATAAGCATTGATTGTGGATCCAAGCAAGACAAAATCGTTGACAACTTCATTTTTTGCCCTGCTTATCATCATATTACCTGTTGGTTCAGTTGTGGGGATTGGGGTCTTTACACTGAGGTGTAAGCCATTCTGAAGGTTACAATCGTTGATCTTCATCAGCAGGTGCATCTGTTCCTCGTTAGAGAGCCAGGTTGTGTCATTTGCATATCTCAGGTTGTTAGTAAGCCTTCCACCAGTCCTAATTCTGAGTTCTTCTTCAAATCCAGCTGATTATTTGCTTAGCATACAATTTGAATAAGTATGGTGAAATAATATGATGATGTACACTATTCCTGATTTTAAACCATGCAGTATTCCCTTGTTCTGTTTACACAATTGCAGCTTGATTCTTTTACAGGTTCCTCATGTGCAAAATGAAGTGTTCTGGAATTCCCATTCTTCTCAAGGCTATCCGTAATTTATTATATTCCTCAGAGTCAAATACCTTTGAACAACAAAAAAACACAAACATCTTTCTGGTATTCTCTGCATTCAGACAAGATACATCTGATATTATCAATTGTATCTATTGCTCCACGTCCTCTTCTGAATCCAGCCTGTCCCTCTGGCAGCTTCCTGTCAATGTTGGATGATCTTCAGCAAAATTCTACTTGCATGTGATATTAGTGATGTTGATCAATAACTTGTGCATTGTGTTGGGTCACCTGTCTTTGGAATGGATATAAAGAATGGATCTTTTCCTGTCATTTAGCTCAAGTAGCTGTGTTCCAAATTTCCTGGGACTCATTCTTCAACTTGCTGAAACATTTTATTTGTTATTCCATCAATTCCTGGATCCATGTTTTTAGTTAATGTTTTCCATGCAGATTGAACGTCTTCCTTCATTACTAATGGGTTTTGCTCATATACTCTTGAAATGGTTGAATGTTAACTAGTTCTTTTTAGCACAATGGTTCTGTGCGTTTAACCCAACTTTTTAAAGTTAATTTTATTTATTTTCTCTCCACTTTTTTTGATGTTTCCTTCATCGTTCAATATTTTGTCCCTGAAGTCTTTTAGTGTTTTAACTTGAGGTTTGAATTTTGTTTCTTTGGTTTTGTATAGATTTGCTTTGATGCTTCAAAAACTAATGTCTTCAAATTTCAGATTTGTTGATTCAATTGAAGCTAGGTGATCATTTTAATCTTGAAATTTTCTGATATATATGGCATCAGTGTGAGAGATAATGTAAGGAATTTATCATGTGAGGTGAATTATGATTTTAGCCCAAGTATGCGAAGCTCTTAATTGAGAATTGAAGATTGATTTTTCATATGTGTTTATTCTTCCTTCTTGGCTAAAATCCCATGAAATGACAAAAAGTATCTGAAAATAAGCAAACAATAACAAATTAAATCTCTAACAAGGGAAAACAAGACTGAGCTTGAGGAGTCAACAATGGAAACGTGATCTAGAAGGGGAACTCATGATTTTATGATTATTAATCAGAGTTAATAAGTTGGGGCTTCCTATTTAAGGATATGGTCATTTCCCTGCCACTTCTCCTTACCAATTCTATGCCTGTGCTAAGTGGTAGATAGCAGCTGTGTTTATCCACAAACTATATCCATGAGTGTGGGTGTCAGACCAGAAAATCAGGGCAATGATTCAGGAATGTTCCGACTGCCAGGTGGGTTGAAAAGCCCACACAAACAGGAGACAAGCCACTTGTCTGTCCCCATTAATCACTGGAAACAGGCAACAGTTAACAAAACAGCTGACAAACAATTTTTAAATAAGAGATGAGCTTATAAGCATGTCACACATGATGTTGCAATGTAAGCAGCATCAACATGTTGAAAGAAGGATTGACCCCCAAGAAATCAGAAGGAAAAATGTCCAAGGATGCAGAGGTAATAGAGTGGCCAGAAGACAGAGGGAATTTGGAAGGTTTTGTTTCCCCCCTTGGAAGTATGAGGGGAAATTTAAGAAACATAGAATAGCTATGCCTAATATTACTGTTAAAACTGAAAGATAAAAGAGAGAGAGAGATAAACTGAAAACAATAAAATCGAGGGAGGGAATTAGCACAATAGCACCGCAGCCAGTGAGGTATAGCACTGAGCCTTCCTCCTCTCTCCTCTCCTCGCCCTCTTGGTGCTTACTTTCTTGGTGGCCAAAAAGAAAGACGACGTGAGGAAGGGCCACCCACGCAGTGGGTGCTTGGAGTGGACCTCAGAGCCCTGCACCCCCAGCAGTGAGCACTTCAGTATGGGCTTCTAACCTACTCTGATGTCCGTTTTCTCTCCTCGGGCACTCAGCTTCTCGTGCCAATGGCCACAGGGAACTCACAGACAGTCCTCGCCATTATGTGGCATATTAGGCAAATGAAGGGGTCACACATGTCCAGACCAGAGCACATTACGGATGCAACCCTTTTGCTTCACTGAAATGATGTCATTATTTCCACAATAAACACTTTCCCCATTAGATGGACTTTGTGTCCGTATTAAAAAACAGTTGACCATCAATGTGTGGATCTATTTCTGGACTCTCAAATTTATTTCATTGGTATAGGTTTTTATACCACTTTATACCATATTTTAATTTTTATACCACATCTGTTTTTATACCATTACCAGGTAGTTTTGATTGCTGTAACTGTATGAGGACACTTAAAAGTGTCAATGGAAAAATTCCAGTTTTTTCTATTGCCATTTTCCCATGAACTGTTTGAAGTCCCTTTAACAAAAGACCATCATGCCCTATGGGGATAAGATTCTTCACCATAAATTGAACAGGGAGGTTTTGAAAGGTAACAGAAGGCAGATTAAAAAACAAGCAAAAAAAACTGATCTAGAAATGGGTTTGAGGCTCATACTAAATCCTAGTTCCAATTTTAGAGCAATTAGTTCTTACATCATGGTCCCACTCAGTACTTGTCTCAGGAAGGGAACACAGAAGATATGGGTGCTTTAGCAAAGTGAGGGGAAGAAATTAGATGATGCCTGGCTATCAGATAAAATAGTATCTGGGGTCTTAAAGGCTTATTTCCAAACAAGCAGCCATCTAAGTGAGACGTCAACTAAGTCCACATGGAAGAAGCACTTCATCATTAGTCACAAAAGGGCTGTAAATCATATAATCCGAGTTGTAGGAGGGATTAGTGTCAGAGCCAAAATTGTGAGAATCCAGTTTGCAGCTGGCTATGGATGACAGTGGGAGCCCAAGATACATTTGGACCTAAGAAACAGGACACAAGTCTCCAGTGATCTCTGTCTATCCATTAATTGAGGAATGGGAGGAAAGTGTTTACCAAATAGAGTGCATTGGAGAGATGAGTATAGAGGAGCAAAGGGATAAACATGACTTGGACAGTTAAAACTTTCTTTTTAATCATTTTATTAGGGGCTCAAACAACTTTTATCACAATCCATACATACATCAATTGTGTAAAGCACATTTGTACATTTATTGCCCTCATCATTCTCAAAACATTTCATCTCCACTTAAGCCCCTGGCCTCATGTCCTCATTTTCCCCCCTCCCTCCCTGCTCCCACCTCCCTCATGAACCCTTGATAATTTATAAATTATTGTTTTGTCATATATTGCCCTGTCCGACGTTTCCCTTCACCCACTTTTCTGTTGTCCGTCCCCCAGGGAGGAGGTCACATGTAAATCCTTGTAATCGGTTTCTCCTTTCTAACCCACCCTCCCACTACCCTCCCAGTATCGCCACTCACACCACTGGTCCTGAAGGGATCATCCGCCCTGGATTCCCTGTGTTTCCTGTTCCTATCTGTACCAGTGTACATC
>NW_022111373.1:99322640-99327597 GCF_000313985.2 Echinops telfairi
TGCTTCTGAGCTAGATGGCCGCTTGTTTACCTTCAAGCTTTGAAGACCACAGATGCTATATCTTTTGATAGCCGGGCACCATCACCTTTCTTCGCCACATTTGCTTATTCACCCATTTGTCTTCAGTGATCATATCAGGGAGGTGAGCACACGATGATATGATTTTTTGTTCTTAAAGGATAGTTTTGCTGAGTACACTGTTCTTGGTTGACATCTTTTTATGTGATTAAATTTTTTTATAGCGTTGTTGCCTTTTTTTAATCCAATATTGCTGAAGGAGAAGTTAGAACATATTCTTTATGGGGATCCATTTTATGTGACTGTTTGCTTTTATCTATTACTTAAAATTTTTTCTCTTTCTGTTTATTTTTTGATAGCTACACTATGATATCTTGGTGTAGATCTTTTTAGAGTTATCGTGTATTGAGTTCTTTAAACTTTTGGGATTCACATCCTTCACATAAATTTATATCCTTCATATGATTAGGGAAACTTTCTATCATTGTTTCTTCAAATATTCTTTCTGTACTAATCTCATCTCCATCTAGGATACCCATGTTGTATATGTTATGTCATTGTTGTCTCTTTATTTCATTAAAGTGTGCCCAATTTTCCTAGTAAACAATATCTTATCTTTAGTGGGCAATCTTCAACCCTAGCAGGAACATAAAGCAACAGACCCAAAGTGACTCCCTGGGAGTCATGTTGCTTTCAAAGGTTAAACTATGCAAGGAGGCAAGGAGAACGTTAACTATGACAGCACTCTACTGCAGGGAGCCCAGGGGTCCATCTGTAGTTTTTCTCAGTAGGCTTTCAGCCAGAAGTGTCCAGATTGGGGGAGGTATTGGCATACCCCAAATGAACCCCTGAGGAAGGTCTGCTCTGTTAATTTTCAGCAGAAGCTCTAACTGTTCGTTCTTTGTACTGGCAGAAAGTTAGGGAAATAAGCGTTCTCAGCTCATTGTAATCAATTGCCTGCATGCTGCGGGGAGGAACAGGGATGCTGGGAGAAGTTTCTTTATTGTATACATGACTCATTGATTCTTGAATATCTACTATTTCCTACTGATATCCTCTGTTCGTCACTTCAGAGTTCCTCAAAACCAAGTGTTGCGTCGGTATGGTATTTGTGGGGGAGGGTCAGAACGATGGTCAGTTTATGCTGCCACCTTCCCAGCGTTCTGTGGTTAATTAGATCTAGTGATACTTAGATACTTCTTATCCTGAAAAATTCTACTCAAGAGTGAGCAGATAAGCCACAGATTGAGCATGCATTTCTTACAAATCATATAGCTAATGAAAGGATCCCTTAGAATTCAATTACAAGAAAACAAATAATGAAATTGCATAACAGGTCAAATATTTGAAAATGATAATGAAAATATTGTGTCAACATCATTAGTCATTAGAGAAATGCAAGTTAAAACCACAACAAGCTATAGGTTCTCCCACTTTTCAAATTTTCACTTGACTTTGCTTTTATAAAAGACCTATATTATTATTATCTGTTTTTTGTTTTTTAATCATTTTATTGGGGGCTCGTACAGTTCTTATCACAATCCATATATACCTCCATTGTGTCAAGCGCATTTGTACATTTGTTGCCATCGATATTCTCAAAGCATTTGCTCTCCACGTAAGCCCCTGGCATCAGCTCCTCATTTCACCCCCTCCCTCCCGTTCCCCCTCCCTCATGAACCCTTGATAATTTATAAATTATTATTATTTTGTCATATCTTACACTGTCCGATGTCTCCCTTCACCCTTTTCTGTTGTCCATCCCCCAGGGAGGAGGTTATGTGTTGATCCTTATAATCAGTTTATTATCTGTTTTTGCTAATTGAAAGAAACTGAAGAGAATTTCACTTTTGCCAAGAAAAGTGACTAGTGACACAACATTCAGTGTGTGTTTTCCAGCCAGCGGTTACAAAGCAAGCACACACCGCCAGCAGTAAGAAAGGTCGTGTCAAACTTCTTCCCTAGGAACTACACTTGCCACCTCAAGCCACCGTATTTTTGAACTGTGTCTCTGAACACTGTATGTTAGTGTCATTTTAAGTTCTGTAGGTGTTATATGTGCTTTGAGTCCGTTCCAACCCATAGCAACCACAACAGAATGAAACACTGCCTGGCCCTATACCATATTCTTCTTATGAGCAACTTCTGTGATGGTTTGCTCAGATTCAATACAGATTAAATAAGTATGGTGACAGAAGACAACTCTTAATGCACAGTTTACCTCATTTTAGACCATGCATTATTCCCTTGTTTTGTTCATACAACTGCTTCTTGATCCATGTACAGGTTCTGCATGGCCACAATGAAGTCTCCTGGAATCCCCATTCTTCTCAAGCCTCTCTCTAGTTTGCTATGATCCACAGGCGAATGCCTTGGAGTAGTCAATAAAGCACAAGGAACCGTTATTTTTGAACAGAGGGGGAAACCTGTCAGACCACACACCTACTAAAATGACAGTTAAAAACCCCTGCCCATAGCAACTGTCGGCAAGGGTGTAGAAGTATTATAAGTCTGAAATATGGCCAGTTAGAATGTACATGGTACAGACATTTTGCAAAACAATTTGGGAGTCTCAAAGGTAAATATACGGCAACCACATCATCCAACCGTCCCTCTCCTAGATGCTTACCCAAGAGAAAGTGAAACTTGTGCACAAATGTTCACAGCAACTTTATTTGTTAGCATTTATCAAATGCCATCCACTCGTGAATAGATAAACTGTGATCTATTCATACAATGGAATTTAATTATAGAAATGCAAATTAAAACCACAACAAGGTATAGGTTCTCCCACTATTCAATAAAGAATAACCATTGATACAACTTTTGATGAATTTCAAAATAACTACGCCAGGTGAAAGAAGCCATAAAAAAGTAGGGTACATTTAGTATGATTTTATATGTATATATATATATACACACATACAAATACACACACATATATTTACTGGCAGAAAGCAAGATTGGTGACAATACTTTTGGGGGTAATCATATATATCGATTTTCCCCACAGATTCATATTTAAGACAAAGCTCATCAACCGTGCACTTTAATACAATCTATCATGCCAGTCATGTGTTTGTTAGTTCCCATCACGCCAATTCAGACTTGTGCCAACGCTGTGTGTGGAGAAGAGTGGTTCCATAGGGTTTTCATGGCTCTGACCATTTTAAATGATTGAAAGTACGTTTGGTTGAGGAGCTTCAGGGCATTAAAAATTTTTTTAATTTTACTGTTTTCAAGCGAGTAGTCTTTTTAGATAAACTAAGTTATAATAACTCTTTATGGGAGTAGAAAGCCAAGTCTTTCTTCAACAGAGCTGCTGGTGGTTTTGAACTGCTAACCATGTGATCGCGGCCAAACTTATAATACTACACCACAGTCTCGGAAACCCCTGAGGTGTTGCTATGGGTCAGCACTGACAGGGAGAATATGGAGAATATATAAGTTACAATACGTGTGAGCTTCAGAAAGTTTGTGGGAACATGTAATGGAAAGGTAATGACATTTTTCCGTGTGCTTTTGAAGCCCCCTTGTACTTGTTTAAAAAGATAAACATGACTTGGAAAAGCCTCAAAAAGAAAAAATAAAATCAATTTCTATATAATCACATCGTTGAATTATTAAGATTAAAAAGTAAGATCAAGATGTTATCAAATCCATTCATTTAATGTGCAGATTTTGAAAATCTCAGTGCTAATAAAAGAAGACAGATTGAGCTGTCTGTGCACAGCAGCCCTCAATTAATCAAAGGAGTTCCTATATGACAGATTCATTATACAATGAGGCAGAGCTTTCTCAGAATAACCTAGTTATGGTTCATTCCAAGGGATCCTAAAAACCATAGTGACACAATACTCTCTTCCTGGCCTCAATGGTTAGTTATATTTATGAAGAATACTGGTGTTGGTGATCAGACACTGGGGAAGATTCTGATAGAAAGGAGAAAGCTAGATGGAAGAAAACACAATAGTAAGAACATGAAAGTGAAAAAGAAAAACATTGGGAAGCATTTGATTACAAAACGGATTAGGTTTTTAAAAATATATATATTGTTTGTGTGTGAGAAATATCTTTTTTTCTTTTTGGTTGCTAAAGAATCTTTGCATCTTTGAGTTCTTTCCTTTGGCAGATTCTCCTACAAGTTTTATATTATCCAGACTGCTCTTCTGGACAGTGTTTTCTAACCAGACCTTGCTTTGGCATAAGAAGTAATATATTTTTCATTTGTATTTTTTGCCCTCTTGTTTTCACAAGCCTTGAAAAAATAGGGATGCTTATCTGTAGGAATGTTTCATCATGTGCTAAGACGACTGAATATCAATACATTTTCTCTGTACAGACTTTGCCTCAGCATACCCAGTGAGGTCCATGATGTGAAGGCCATATTTGTTTTTTTTAAGGCGATGGTGGATTTTATGTGTAGTGCACGCAGATAAATAAAGCTCCTTTACTTTCAAAGCCACCCTTGTTTTTTAGAAAACTTGAACTGGCGTGGGGCTACCATATTAATATTTTAGGGTCCAGAGACAGAGTGCTAACCTTTTTCTTTTTTCCCCTACATTCCTCTGAACAGATTGACATGTCGGTAAAAATTTCCTCTTATTAATTAGAATTGCAGTAAGCTACCAGGAGCCTAGTATGAACTAAAAGTGCAGAGATAAACTTCATGGGAATTTAGTAATTGTAAAAGAGGGTGGGCATTTATGGTAGGTCAGAGCTTCCCACAGCCCTCTAGTCGATTCTGATTCATGTGACCCTACAGGACAGAACGGAACTGCCTTGTAAGGTTTCCTGTAGGCTGTAGGTCTTTGTGGAAGTAGACTGCCTCATCCTTTCTGTGGAACAGCTGGTGGGTTTGAACTGAAGACCTTTTGGTTGACAGCCTGAAGGGAGACTCATGACACCACCAGGGCTCCTCCTCAGGTAGACATTTATA
>NW_022111373.1:99329075-99334557 GCF_000313985.2 Echinops telfairi
GGGTTGCGACACACAGGTTGAGAACCCTGATCTAAAGTGAAGGAATCAATCCAGGGCAAAGTAAAAAGGATCACAAACACCTACATAAGGCAAAAGTGAGACACTGAGGTTGAAGATCCCTCTTTTCTGCATATTTCATTATCAGTCTTTGCCGTAGCATATATATAAAATTTTAAATGTATTAAATATTATATTTAATATTTCCCTCTGAAAAATAACATCTTTTTGTTCCTCTCTTTTTCAATTGAATGCCTTCCATCTTTTCTAGGCAGGCTTAATGTTTTGATGCTTTGAGCCTTGGAACTTCACCTTCCTGTTCATCCTTTTGCTTCTGGCAATAGCCCTTTCCCTTACCTTTGGAAAGCACTCTAAATGTCCCTCTGCCTTCTTACTACCTGAAACAAAACAACACAACATCCAGCTTTCCCCCCAATGAACCTTCCCACCCAAAACCCACTCTCTTTTTCATAAGTCTTGCTTTTGTTTCTTTTATGGTCAATAGAGAAAGAACAGAAAAGGAAAAACAATATTTTGGAAGTACAGATTTCATTCAATATGACTTTCCCTTTATCCTATCATTCTAAAATCTGAATACACTGTAATATGGTTTTTCCTGTTCTGTGTTCCAACTCAGTCTCTCATGCCTTTCTCTCAACTGTTCTATTCAATTTGTCTCAGATATTTTCATAAATTTTGCACTGGGAGTGAGGGATGAACATTGATTAATTGTTATTTTAAGACTGTACAGAAGTGAGACCATTTAAAAGCAAATTTATATATTATATTTTATTTTTTTTGAAACTCTTCATGCAAGAAATGTTGAATGTTGCCCCTAGATTTAAAAAACCTAAATAGTATAACTTATCTTGACTATTTGTATATAGGATATTGTTGGAAAATTCTCTGCTGAAGTGGTGTTGGGATTTTTAGGTTAATATGGTTTGGTAACCCTAGTGATGCAAGAACCACCAAAAAGAAGATGAAAGAAGTATACAGAATCACTATACCAAAAATAATTCATTAGGTTTCAACCATTTCAGAGGGTAGCATCTGATGAAGAACCAGTGGTATTGAAGGAAAAAGTGTAGGCTGTACTGAAAACATTGGTGAAAGACAAAGCTCCAGGAGTTAATGAAACACCAACTGAAATGTTTCAGCAAAGGTTTGATGTAAATCTGGAAGAGACTCAGAAATTTGCTCTTCATCATAAATCACCTTAGGTAGAATTTGAGTCATGATAGTGGGAGTGGGGAGGAAACATTCAGGAACTAGAGGAAAGTTATACTTTTCATCGCTGCTACATCGCACCCTGACTGGCTCATCTCCTCCCTGAGACCCCTCTGCAAGGGGATCTCCAGTGGCCTACTAATGGGCTTTGGGTCTCCACCCTGCACTCCCCCCATCATTCACTATGGTAAGATTTTTTGTTCTGATGATGCCTTATACCTGATCCCTTCGACATCTCGTGATCGCATAGGTTGGTGTGCTTCTTCCATGTGGGCTTTGTTGCTTCTGAGCTTGATGGCCGCTTGATTACCTTCAAGCCTTTAAGACCCCAGACGCTATACTTTTTGATAGCCGGGCACCATCAGCTTTCTTCACCACATTTGCTTATTCACCCGCTTTGTCTTCAGCAGTTGTGTCCGGAAGGTGAGCATCATAGAATGCCAATTTAATAGAAGAAAGTATTCTTGCATTGAGGGAGTACTTGAGTGGAGGCCCAACGTCCTTCTGCTACCTTAATACTAAACCTATAAATATAGGCACATAGATCTGTTTCCCCATCCTCATGTAAATATATTTGCATACACGAGAATGTACGCTGGTACAGATAGGAACTGGAAATACAGGGAATCCAGGGCGGATGATCCCTACAGGACCAGTGGTGTGAGTGGTGATACTGGGAGGGTAGAGGAAGACTGGGTAGGAAAGAGGGAACGGATTACAAGGAACTATATGTGACCTCCTCCCTGGGGGACAGACAACCGAAAGGTGGGTGATGGGAGACGTTGGACAGGGCAAGACATGACAAAATAACAATTTATAAATTACCAAGGGCTCATGAGGGAGGGGAGAGCCGGGAGGGATGGGAAAATGAGGACCTAATGCCGGGGGCTTAAGTGGAGAGGAAATGTTTTGAGAATGATGAGGGCAATGAATGTACAAATGCACTTTACACAATTGATGTATGTATGGATTGTGATAAGAGTTTTATGAGCCCCTAATAAAATGATTAAAAATAAATAAAAGAATTATTTTTTAAAAATCACCTTAGGCAAGTGGAAGAAATGATTAAATGAAAGAACTAAGCAGACAAGTTCAAAGAGCACCTCAAGATAATGTAAAATATTATAAATGTGAAAAGCCTTGTAGTTAGAAAACCAGAAAGAAAGAACATGCTTAGCATATATCACGTTGAGAGAACAGATGAAATTTTCAAGCCTTGAGTTGCAATATTAGAAGAGTCTGTGGGCTAAATATAAGAAACATCAAAAGAAGATGGAAAGAGCACACCGACAATGTACCAAAAAGAAGTAGTCGACATTTAACCATTTCAAAAGATACCATATGAGCCAGAACCAGTGGTTCTGAAGGAAGGAATTTAAGCTGGACTGAAGGCCTTAACAAAAACACAGCTTCAGCAATGGACACAATGCCAATTAGAATGTTTTATCAAGCTGATGAAGCACTAGAAGCACTCACTCACCTATGCCAAGAAATTTGAAAAACAGCTACTTGCCCAACCAACATATTTGTATCCATTCCAAGGGAAAGTGGCCCCACATGATGTCCAAATTGGAGAACAAAACTATTAATGTCACATATAATAAAACGTTGCTGAAAATCATTTAACAACAGTTATTACCATTGCACTCACATGAAGCTACTAGAAATTCAACCTAGATTCAGAAGAGGGCATGGAATATGAATCGTGGTTTAGCTAAGCAAATACCAGAAGCATGTGTTTCTTTGTGTTTTCTTGATTATTCAAAGGCATTCAAACATGTGGGTGTGAACAACTGGGTGACCTTGTGAAGAATGGGAATTCCAGAACATGACATTGTGCTCATGTAGAACCTGTACATAGACCAAGAGCAGAGCAAGGGGATGCTCCATAGTTTAAAATCAGGAAAGTCGTGCAGCAGGGTTATATCTTTTTATTCAATCTGTTTGCTGAGCAAATAATTGGAGAAGCTGGCTTATATGAAGAAGAAGGTGGCATCAGGATTAGAGGAAGGCTTATGAACAACCTGTGATATGTGGATGATACAACCTTTCTTTCTGAAAGTGAAGAGGATTTGAAACACTTACTGATGTAGATCAAAGATTTCAGTTTTCAGCAAGGACTACAACTCAATGTAAAGAAGACCCAAATCCTCACAACTGGACCAAGGGATAACATTGTTATCAATGGAGAAAAGTTTAAAATTGTTAAGGATTTCATCTTGCTTTGATCCACAATCAATGCTCATGAAAACGACAGCCAAGAAATCAAACAATACATTGCATTGAGTGAATCTACTACAAAAGATGTTCTTGAAGTGTTGCCGAGAAAGGATGGCATTGGAGAACTAAGATATGCTGACACAGCGGTGGTATTTTCTTTCTTTCAATCATCTCCTATGCATTTGAAAGCTAGACATTGAGTAAAAAAAGAGTGAAGAATTGACGCATTTGAATTATGATACTGGCAAAGAATGCTGATTGCCAAAAGGGGAAAAAAACCAACAACCATAGATCTGTTTTAGAAGAAATACAGCCAGACTGCACCTGCGAAGTGAAGATGGCTTTGTATTTTGGATGTCTTGTCAGGCGAGACCAAAAAAAGGGAGGGAGAGAGAGAGAGAGAGAGAGAGAAGTTCACTGCTATGGAGTCAATACGAACTCCTAGTGAGCCTACAATACTGAGTAGAACTGCCTGTGTGAATTTCTGAAATTGTAACTTTATAGGAATAGAAAGCCCTGACTTTCTCCCATGAAGTCGTTGGTGGTTTCGAACTGCTGACCTTGCCATTAGCAGCCCAACACTAACGATGATGCCACCGGGGAGACCAGTCCCTGGAAAAGGACATCGTGCTTGGTTGAGTAGAACGGCAGTGAAAAAAGAGGAGGACCCTTGATGAGCTGGATGAAAACCCTGGCTGCAGCCATGGGCTTCAACATGACAAGGGCGGTTAGCGGAAGTAGGGCTGGTGTGGCTCATCATGTTGTACCTAGGGTTGCCATGAATCAGAACTGACTTGATGGTACCTAAGAAAAACAGCAAAGCTTTCCCCAATTATTTCCAAGTCATAGTGTCTAAGTGCCTATTCTGTAGATCTCTGTCACCGTGTCTATCTATTTCATCATCCTGCTAGCCTTGAAACTCTTCCTCTGAAACACGTGTTCTGTGTTCGGAACTTCCTGAAACCCATCACGGGCAGCTTTCTATACACTTGTAATTTCAGATTAATTTCTTTGGAAAGGTTCTTCATGAGTGCTTAAGAAATTAAAAATTATGTACTCGTTCATTTGTCATCTCTGGAGCAAAACACCTTTTTGAAAAGAGAAAAAGTGAGCCAAGACATGGTGAGTTTAGACTAAAAAAATCTCAGAGGTCAGAGCATCGACCATTTTGAAATAATGCTATTTACTCTTCCTGTATGTTTATTTCTTGGAGCATGATAGCTCCCATGATCTCATCTTGGTGCATTCATTGGAGAAAGTAAAATGTTAACCCTGATTAACAGCTTGGTAACTAGCATTTTTATTTGTACTAAATGTTTTTAGGGTGCCTCTTCTCTTAGATAGACTAGGGCTGGGGTGACATTTTAAAGAGGTGTCAACTAGAGAAGTATGTGGCTTGCCAGACTGTACCCAGAAGTCCCTTTGCAATGCTCCAACAGTGTGAGCACTGAGGCAGAAGGAAAGACTCTCAGGGGAACCCTGTCCACCTTGCACAGCCTCCCTGGGAAATCTGTCCAGGGAGTTCACTGGAGCAAGTCCCCAGAGGAGGACACGAGGGAACAAGCACAGGACAGTCATCTGCATCATTTGGCCCATGTGCTGACCATATGAAACCTTCCTTGGGGCTGGAAAGTGCCTGGCATGGCTCGCCTCGAAATAGCACTTAGCTGGCTCCCGGCGCCACCCTTGTTTTGAATGTGCAGCGGATGCTCTCGCAAGATTGGAGCATTGCTGCATCTTGCTGACCTGAGGGAGCCTGGCGCAAAAAAAGTTCTCTCTTGTAGTTCTAAATCAAATCTTAAAACAACAAAACATTTTACAATCTGTAGCTGGAAGGGAAGTGTTTGGATGGAGCTAGCATGCAAGGGTGTAGAAACTGAAGAAGCAATGATTCTTGAGCCAGTTTTGAAACTAAACTGAATAGAACACACACACACACACACAGATTCTCTTGTTTGGTTGATGAGCAAAGTCGGGACAGTTCCCGGAGTACTGTGGATTTGTATACTGGGATAGACATAAGTGGCAAAACCCT
>NW_022111373.1:99334657-99344375 GCF_000313985.2 Echinops telfairi
AGCCCTGTGGGGCATAAAAAGAAATACTTTTTATGATCTATCCCTCTTTAAGAGCAAGCTGTAAGTTTTGCTTAGCATTTATTGCTGTGAAGTTCAAAAACCAGAATTCTTAAGCTCTTTCAGATGTTTTCGTTGTGTAACATTTTTCTCCAATTCTTCTTTGATTGTATGCTTTTTCTCCCTCTTTACAATCTGTTAAAAGATCAGTTTGTGTGAATCTCGACACTGTGAAGCTCTTTCATGGTTTTAATTTGAATGTGAGCTGTTGCAGCTGGAGGCATATGATTAATGACACAGGCTTATTTGTCACAAAAACAGATGATATTTTACATTTACTCAGGATGCATTGAAAAAATTGACTTGTTTATTTTACATTGGACTTAATTCATATTTTAAATCACTTTTGAATTATGCTTGTCATTTGTATTAATCTTCACTATGCCAGTGTATATTTCTGGTGATGCATTTGGCGATTTAAGGTATCTGAGGAATGCTTGGTGTAATTGCTTATTAAATATATATTGTTCATTAGGTGATTAGCTTAGAATTGTGTACTTGGGAAATTGTAATAAATTAGTTGATGATTCTGGTAGTCAGTTTTCAAGAGAGAGGGGAAATGGCTACAGAACTTGGAAATATAATCTTTTTGATTGCCTGCATATTTACTGTACTTTAATATTTCACCTGCACAGTGAAGAGACCTCCCACTCTGCCAAGCCTGCTGCCATCTTGGAACGTTTTGACCCACATGAGACTTGACCTTTCAATATCGCTGGTCATCAGTCTGGAATCCAGAGTGGGTTATGGATGTATTTCCTGAAGCAGAACAGGAACCAGGGCTTGTTCCTCTACATGCCAAGTCCTCCCTACCCCCTCACAGGAAACGGGAAGCTGGAACATGATAAAGGCTAATGGGCATGCACCAATTCAGGCCCTTGAGCCAGTTGGGAGGTACACCTGGGTGGGCCCAACTAGCCAGGTGGGCTTAATTCAAGCAATGGGGTCAACCAGTACCGTCCACCATGCCTCCCAGCTGAAGACCCAAAAAAGCCAGAACCTGGAGACCACTGCCCTTCCTTTCAGCTGCTCTTGCGCTTTCTGCTCGCCTGCCGTGCTGCAGTCTCCCACCTGTGGGTGTGCAGTGCCCCTTAGGGTGCCTGCCTTCAGTAACCATAAAGCCCGAAACTTCTATCCCTTATAAAAATCCACTGGGATCACAAACCAGACTTTGGCATGAATTCTTTCTCGTGTGAAACCAAGAACCGAGGTATTTCCCACCCGAGAAATCTACAAAACCATCCTGCCCAAAGCGGTGTCAGAAAAGATTTGCATGGAGTCTCCTTCAGAAGTGACTCTTGTAGGTTGTTTGAGAATTGTGTGGCATTCTACCCCCCAGCTGCTTCACCTTGTAAAATATGATGAATTCATACATGCATCTGTGTTAGAATGTGTGCTGCTTAGTCAAACATGTTACACTAAATAGGTTTGCCCTCTTCAAGCCGCTGGCACAGGTCTGAACTGTTCCTAAGTGCGTGGCCGGATGGTGAGGGCGCAGTGTTGCAAAAAGCATGTAGATACATGGTATGAAAGAGCTTTCATTAGCAGCATTCATTATTTTGTGCCAAAATCTTTACTCCAGTGCACCCAGTTCTGCACCAGGGAGCCACATCTAGCAAACTTCACAACTGCCCTGGGAGAAATTCAGAAAGGTGACTCTACATAGTGTAGGCATCAAAAGACAGATTTCCAGGTTCACTGGCTTCCATTTCTTCCTTTGTTTTCCATAAAAATCATTTCCACCTCTGCCGCTATCCTGATTGCCTTCTTCTGAACAAGCTGTACATTGTGACAGTCTCTCATCACATCTGTGTCCAGAACACTGCTCTCTCTCTCTCTCTGGTCTGATTCTTGCCTGGCTTCTCTCAGGTCCTGGCTTTCTCTTAGCATCGGTAATCTGGATCTGTCTCAGAGCGGATATGCTGTCAATAGAGCATCCAGCTCTTTTAAGTCACATCTTCCCCTTTGCTCTTACGCAGTTGTTTGTTTTTGTGTTTGTCTCACACATTACTTGTATTGCCCTGAAACATCATTATGTAAGCATTGGCTCATTACTCAGCTTGTCAAGAACTGTTTGACTTTTTTCTTCTGTCATTGACTATATTAACTTTTCCCCTTAGCTTTGTGCCATTCACATATCTTAAAAATCATGTATTTTAGGTTTTTAATTCCATTAAAATTTATAGACACATGTAAGAGGGTGGCCTCTGCCCCTGCATCCTGCTCCCTAGTTGGAATAACAAAGTGGCAAGAATGTATCCATTCCTTCAGGGAGCTCACAGACCATAGGGAATAATAGACGTGTAATTATTTAACTCTAATGCAGCCTGATAATTGCTATAATAGAGTTATGTGAAAAGTACTGTGAGAACCAAGGTGGATCGAAAATCATGACAGAAGTCCCAACCCCTTCCACCTTGGCACAGATCCATGAATTTTGGGGGTATGGCTTTAAATCAGCTATAATGTTAGCTAACAACTATTATCCAATTTACTTTTCTTTCTTGCCCAAGGATACAAGAGACTTGTCAAATATTTTGCTGAAATGATCTCATACTAAGACATTTCCAAAATGTGCCAACCAGAGAACCATTTTAAAAAATTTATTCTTCGTGAACCCATGATGGTTCATAATGATCCCATTTTTAAATCTAGGGCAGTATTTGCCTATCACCAATCTCTGGTAACATTCCCATCCTCCATTATTACATAACATTGCTTAGAGCAGTTTTGTGACCACATCTGGATTTTTCTGCTCTCGGTATGTAATCTGTCTGGATCTGGAGACTTGCTTTAATTTAAACAAGTTTTATGTACTGTCTCTGTCTTCTTATTTACCTATCTCTTAACCCCTTCAAGGTTGGAAATCGCTGCTCTTATGGCCTCTGTTTGTTGATGTGCTTAACCCTTTTGGAAAACTTAAATTTATTTTCGCCTTTAGTTTTTAAAAAACTTTTTTGTCTGCTCCTTGTCCTGTTTTAACCACGTCCCTCTTTCAGATGGCTGGCTTTGGCCTCATTTTCTTCCTTCCCTCCCATTATTATTTTGAAGTCCTTTTAAAAGTCTAAGCCATATGACTATTCCTGGTGTTAGAGTCTGATACCATGTCACCATTTATTTTTTTAATAGACCCATTTAAATTCGGAAATGTATTGTTTCCTCAGCCTTCTTTGTGATGAAATTGTCATCTGGATAAGGTTGAAAGATATCAGAATAGCCTGTGTTTACTGCAACCTGCTTTGATAGCATGACTGATAGTAGTAGTATACCAACCCTGAGCGAGCTGCGTGTTGGGGCCATGGATAGCGTGTGTCAATATACTGCCAACATTTGTATGATTTCTCTTTTTAAGGATTCTCTTGTCAACCTAGAACCCCTGGTGGCTTAGTGGTTATGCATTGGACTGTGATCTACAAAGCCAGCAGTTTGAAACCACCCCCGACTCTATAGGGAAAAGTTGGGGCTTTCTACTCTCATAAAGAGTTACAGTCTTAGAAATTCACAGCGGCGGCTCTGCCCTGTTGGTAGAACTCTGAGTTGGCACTGACTCAATGGCAGTGAGTTTGGTTTTGGATTTTTATTGTCAACCTGGTAGTTTGGGTTTGGTTTGTCTGTTTTTCTATTTTTGCTTGGTTTGCAATCACTCATTGATTAATTTTTCTAATTATATCTCTTGGTACTGTACTCCTAAATCAATCTTACTCTTGGGGGCAGTGTTTTAGTCTGGGTAGTCTAGAGAAACAAATCCAGGGAGACTCATGTGTATATAAGAGAGAGCTTTATATAAAAGAACAATTGTATATTGAAAAAACATCCCAGCCCAGTCCAGATCAAGTCCATAAGTCAGATATTAGCCCATATGTCTGATCCTAGTCCATAAATTCCTCTTTAGACTCATGCAGTCATGCAATGATGGCAAAAGCAGGAAGGTCACAGGCCAGTGGCTGGAAAGTCTTATAGATCCAGTGGCGGTGGAAGCATCTCTGTGCTGGTGTGGATCTCCATGTGGCTTTTCAACAGGAATGTGAAGCACAGAGTGTGTTCCCACTCCAGAGAGGAAGACAGGAGTTCCCAGAATCCTCAGGAGAAGGCCATGCCCACACAGAGGCACCATTGGCTATGACCTGATTTAAAGGCTAGACTTTGCTCAAGTTGACAGGAGGTTATGTGACTGCCAAAGGCAATTTGACTTTTTCATATGGTTTGCCTATCGATAATGAATGGTATTAGAATAACTTAACTCTCGGTGTCCCTGTTCTTTGTGGGCACTTCCCAGATCCTTCATCTCTGTATGTTGCCTCTGGACTCTGGTGTTGATCTGACACTATTACTCTATCCTGGTTACCTTCTCATCTACCTACATCTGAGAATCTATCTACATTTTCTCTCTTTCTTTCCTCTCCTCTCTCTATTATACATCTTGTCCTCCAAAAAATTTTTGCAGTGTGTTTTATTTATTACGCTGCTAATTGCCATCAATATCATTCCACCAGAATCCTATTGCTTTTGCTACTGCCAATTCTCATGCAGCTTCTGCTTCATTTAATTGAGAACCAACTATATACGACTTTGTTTACATGCTAGCTGGTTTGCATGATGTTATTGTTATCAGGTGTCAGTTCTGTCGCATAGCAACTTTGAGTACAATAGAAGGAAACACTGCCTTGTCGTAGGCCATCCTTACGATTATTGTTATGTTTGAGCCTGTTGTTGCAGTTACTATGTCAATCCATCTTCCTCTTTTTCATTAACCCTGTATTTCCACCGGCTTGATGTCCCTCTCTAGGGGCCGATCTCTCCTGATAACATGTCCAAAGTGCGTAAGACAAAAATCTTGCCTTCCTCACTTCTAAGGAGAATTCTAGTTGTGCTTCTTCTAACATAGATGTAGTTGTTTTGACAGTGAACGTGACTTTGAATATTCTTTGCCCTCTCTATAATTCAAATGCAATGATTCTCTTTCAGTCTAATTTATTCTGTGTCCGACTTTCACATGCATATGAGGTGATTGAAAATACTTGAGTCAGCTATTTTCAGTGAATTTTCAAATTACAAGGTACCCTTGAGATTTGGGTTGGCCATTGAACTTATTGGTAAATTTTGAAAAAAAAAAAAATAGAAATATTTATTTTATAAAAGCTCATCTAGAAATATGCTATGCCTTCTAGGGATTCCCCCCACCCCATATTTGCATGTTTCATTGCCATCATATGGATTCTTTGTAATGTTATATTTAAAAATGCTTTAGAACATTATATTTTGTGTCTGAGCATCTCAGGGAAGTATGTTATTATTTCTGCGGGTTCTATTTTAATCTCTAGGGACGTTAGGTATATAATCATCATCTGCGAGTAATGAGAATCTTGTTTCCTGTCCAGTGGTCTCACATCCGATGTCAGTTTAGGGCCTTATTGCCTTGGCTAGGACTTCTAGAATGATTCTAAATAATTGTGGTGGTACTTAACCTACATTAATTTTTGTATCCTCAGTACCTACTATAGTATTTGGCACATAAAAGATACTAAGAATTTTCTTGTCTTAACTGTCAAAGACAGTCAGCAAACTAAAACAAAAATGTATGATTAAGTAACAATAGTATGGAATAGAACACATTACATTAGAAACTACTGATAATAAGCTACTCTTGTTCTTTAGAGGGAAAAAAGATTATGTTTAAAAAAGGAACACCCTGCACATTCTTTTTACTCTCACGGTGCTGCTGCCTCTGCTTGTGACTTTCCCTCTGGCCTGAACACCCTTTCTCCCGGCCTCTTGTGTGCCCAAATAAAGTTCATTCTCAGGCACTACATTAAGTGCCATCTTTTTCACAGAATTGATTTTGCAGAATATTTATTGCATTTCATCTAATCTTTCTTTACCCCTAAAGAGCCAGAGTGGTTTATTATCAATAGTTTTTAATGTCATGTGTAACTTTCTATTTCGTATTCTGTATTAGGCACATAGAAAATGGTAAAGTATTTTATGGCATGTTAGCATAAACAGAAAACGCTTACTGGGAGAGGTGGTGACATGATATAGGGAGAGCATGCCCAGGCCTCACCAGATACCTCAATGTCTGCAGGGACGTCAGTACGTCTGGAATCTAGCCAAGGCACAGTCATATTAGGAAGAAGGTAAGCGCCATCCTTTCCGAGTTTGTCTAGGTATATTTCTCTCAAATGTCAAACCTAAATTTGTTTTGAGCTTTCGGCCAAATAAGTCACCTAACACCCGCCGGCCCGCCTATATTCCCACTAAAAGTCAATTGCCCTTGCGTTAATTCCCACCCATAGCAACCCTGTATAGGGTTCTGGAGCCGTAAATCTTTACTGGAGGAAATAGCCTCATCTGTCTCTCTCAGGTGGCTGGTGAGTTTGAACTTCTGGCCTTGTGGTTAGCAGCCCAAGCTTATCCAAAATGTCACTAGAGCCCCTCTACACAATGTTCCTTAAGTGTGACACATTCTTCCCATTTCCCACTTCAAGTATAATGAGGCCCATTAATTTGCTTCCTTCAACATTGTTCCTTTTAATGGCTTTTAATAAGGGATGAAAATCTATCAGTGCTCCGAGTTCTTAAATTTACTGACTAGGATGTAATACCCAAATAGGAATTCTAGATTCATGCTTATTTTATCCTACTTGCTTGGGATCTTTTTTTTTATTATTATAAATCATTTTACTTGGGGGGACTGGGCTCTTAAAGTTCTTATAACAATCCACCCATCAGTTATATGAAGCACATTTGTACAATTACCATCATCATTTCCAGCACATTTTTTTCTACTTGAGCCCTTGGTATCAACTCTTCTATTTTTCCTCCCCATCCCCCTTGTCATGGTCCCATGATAAATGATAAATTATCATTGTTTTCCTGTCTTACAGCATCTGCTGTCTCCCTTTACCCGTGTTTCCGTTGTTCCTCCCACTGGGGGTTATAGATTGATCTGTGCAACCGGTTCCCCCTTTCTTCCCCTTTTGTCCCACCTTCTCCCTACCCTCCTGGTATTGCTACTCCCATTACTGTTCCTTGGGGGTAGGGGCTATTTATATGTCCTGGATTCCTTGTGTTGAGAGTCCTTATCTGTACCAGTGTACATGCTTTGGTCTAGCCTGGTTTGTAAGGTAGAACTGGGGTCATGACAGAGTGGGTGGTGGTGGTAGTGGAGAGCATTAAATAATTAGAGGAGTGTTGTGTGTTTCATTGGTGCTATACTGCACTCTGGCTGACTCGTCCCTTTCTTGTGACCCTTATGTGAGGAGATGTTCACTTGTCTACAGATGGGTTTTAGGTCTCCACTCCAATCCCACTCGTTCACATCGATATGATTGTTTTGGGTCTTCTGATGCCTGATCCTGTTGACACCTCGTAATCACACAGGCTGGTATACTTCTTCTATGTGCTGCTTCCCTGCTAGATGGCCGCTTGTTTAACTTAAAGCCTTTAAGACCCCAGACGTTATATCTTGTAATAACTGGGCACCATCAGCTTTCTTTACCACATTTGCTTATGTACCCCTTTTGTCTTCAGCTATCCTGTTGGGAAGGTGAGCATCACAGAATGCCAGGCTATTAAAACAAAGTGTTCTTACATTGAGGGAGGACTTGAGTAGAGACCCAATGTCCATCTGCTTCCTTAATACTTAACATATAAATGTATGTACATAGGCCTATATCCCTATTGTTATATATTAATATATTTACATATGTACATGCCTGTATTTAGACCTTTATAACTGTCTTTTGCCACCTAGTTATTTCCTCTATTTCCTTTTACTTTTCTCCTGTCCCACTATCATGTTCGACCTGCATTCAGCTTTCAGTAATTCCTCTTGGCTTTATTGCCCTTGATCAAACCCAACCAGGCATTCTACACCCTCCTGCCCATCGATTTTAGAACTCTTGTTGTTCCCTAGTCCCTGGGTTTATTGGCTTCCCCCTTCCTTCCCCCCTCCCTCTCCCTTGTTACTCTCCCCCACTCCCCCAACCGTCGGTTCAGTTGTTTTCTCCTTGGGATTATTTATCTTGCTTATCTTATATAGATAGACATGGGGGGTGGGGGAGAGAAGGGAAAAAAGCGGTGTGTGTGTGCTATAAATAGTTCCAGGTCTGTTGACCTTTATGTATGTTTTCCAATCAAGTCTGATGAGGTGCCAAGCCCTGCCTCTGAGTCTGAAGTCTATTTGGGGGATTCCTTGGGGACTTTGTTGCTTTGCTCCCCATGCTGCTCTGTTGCGCTCCCTTCATGTTTTGCCCCTGGTGGGGGTGGGGATGGGGGGGCGGGGGTCAGACCAGGCACAATTCCTTCACTGTGTCTCCAGTGCTGTCCCCTGCAGCACTGCGGATCAGTGAGGGGTCTTTGTGTCTTGTGGTGGGGCTGGACCTATGGGCCTCCCTGTGTCATCCTCAGGGCTTGGTGGGCCAGGATGCAGTGTCCTCTCTCTTTTCTCTCTCTACCCCTCTTAGTTTGCTCCCCTGGCGTCTGGGAAACCTGCCACTCTCCCAGGCTGTATCTTTAGTGCTGTGCTCTATAGTGCAATCTTCTGGGAAGGGGGTCGAGGTCTTGCTTGTGATCTTATGACCCTTTTGAACAATAATAATATTTTAATTCTAATTCAGCTGAGCTTTGGCATGAAATTCTGTTACGATTGCCTCTACACCAAAACAATCAAACTCACCGCCACCAATTGGTTTCTAATTCACGGCCGCTCTGAAGGACAGGGTAGAACTGCGTCTGTGAGTTTCCAAGATTGTCATCTTGTCATTCTATGGGCGTTGACTGCAACATCATTCTCCTGTGGAGCAGCTGGTGGGTTTGAACTAATAATCTTGTGGTTAGCATCCAAAAACAACCACTATACCACCACACCAGGCTCCTCTAGTACTCTAATAAGTAAATATGAGGGATTTTCAAAGTTTTCATGGAAAAATATTCATTGTCTTTGAATTATGTTTTTCCAAGGCTTTTTGAAGACCCCATTCTGCATTCTGGGAACCAATAATTAATTTGTCTCTGATATAATAATCAAATAGATGGATTCCACATCTGAAAGAGCTGTTCCAGACTACAAACAAAAGAATCCTAACGAAGTGACTTTTCTATGAACAAATTTCTCCTAATTAAATAAAGTGGGTTGAGATCCCTCAGTACAACCATACGATGTTACATTTTGTTGGTTGTTGATTCAGCAAAGAATGTACTTCTCAGAGGACCTGTTTTTTCTCTTTTAGCATTTAACCAATTAAAAGTATAAAGTAGAGCTGATGTAGTAATTCAAGACATTATTTGAAAGCTTACAGTTTGTTTTTCTGGTTTAACGACTTATAGGTCAATCTCTGTTATTCTTTTCACAACAGCACTTCACTTCATTGTTTCTAAGATACTTGAAAGTATACTTTTAGTACTGAAATGTTACATGAACCCTGATGTTTGATAATATTAATGACATTATTCATTTCCTGTAGTGGTGATAATGCTAATTTACTTATGTACAAATGAAGATGCCTTATTATAAAATATATAGGAAACATATATACCTGAAATGTTATAGTATTTAGAATTTGCTTCAACGTAAAATGGAGGAGAGACTAGATAGAAGTGAGTTGGGATTGAGTTGCCCAGGATCGATGGCTCTTGAGGCTTAGTCATGGGGTTCATTTCA